>NC_083739.1:25888338-26239588 GCF_033458585.1 Syngnathus typhle | reverse complement strand
CCTGCAGAGGTCTGTTTGTCCCTCCATGGAAATGCTCGCCAGACCATCACTGACCCACCACCGAACCGGTCATGCTGAATGATGTTGCAGGCAGCATAGCGCTCTCCTTGGCTTCTCCAGGTCCTTTCACGTCTATCACAGGTGCTCAAGGTAAACCTCTCATCTGTGAAAAGCACAGGGCTCCAGTGGCGGACTTGCCAATTCTGGTGTTCTATGGCAAATGCCAATCGAGCTCCACGGTGCTGAGCAATGAGCACAGGGCACACCCCAAAGGACGTCGTGCCCTGAGGCCACCCACGTGAAGTCTGTTTCTGACTGTTTGGGCAGAGACATTCACACCAGTAGCCCGCTGGAAGTCATTCTGTAGGGCTCGGGCAGTGCTCAACTTGTTTCTCCTTGCACAAAGCAGCAGATATTGGTCCTGCTGATGGAATGAGGACCGTCTACGGCCCTGTCCAGCTTTCCTAGAGTAATTGCCTGTCTCCTGGAATCTCCTTCATGCTCTGGAGATCGTACTGGGAGACATATCAAATCTTCTTGCAACAGCACGCATGGATTTGCCATCCTGGAGGAGTTGGACAATCTGCGCAACTTTAGGAGGGTTAAGAAATCGCCTCATGCTCCCAGTCGTGATAATGACTTTTGCTAAAGCCAACGCTTGTGGAAAAACTGTTAAAAAAGATCAAGAGGACGAACTTGAAATGGTCTCCACCTGCAAAACCAGTCCTGTTTTGGAGACCATCTCGTTATTCCCCCTCTCGTTGTTAATTCCATCAACACCAATGCAGCTGAAACTGATTAACAACCCCCTCTGCCACGTACCTGACCAAAACCTTATCAGAAAAGTCTAATTGAATTCATGCCATACCCTGATAAAAAACTGTTCCTTTAATTTTTTTGACCAGTGTATTAACTTTGTTAAAACATTTCACGTTTCCTTGACTCTGGAAAGTTTCCACATTCAGTTGTTGAAACTTTCCAAATGATGTGGAAACATTCTAGCTTAGTTAATTATCTAAAATACTCCACTAGTTTCCGTTTCCACAACCCTGTAAAACAAAGCCCTAAGACCCTCTGCACTGATTAACCAGTTTGCAGAGGTGACCCCCGAAACCTGTTCACTCTCACCCCCACTCTGCTTTCTCTCTATAAATATTCCCTTGCAAGAGGCCTAAGTCAGACTGCTTTCGAGCACCTCTGTACCACTCAGGGTGCTGATGGCTTCTCCGCTTGCAAGCGTAAAATGGCCAAACTGTCTCACGTGTGGTTCTTGCATAGACGTTAGAGTGAGCAACACTCTAACAGGGAGTTGTGTATGGGACTACAATGCAACAGGAGATTCATGCGCAACTGTAACTCACTTTGGTTTCCTATGCATGATGTCCCCTGGTTAGTGTTGTGTGTTAATCCTGAAAGAGGACACTTTGCATCGCTTGACAAGGTAAACCACACACCATCAAGAAACACTACACGTTGGAAATTTCAATACAATATGTAACCCAGGTTAACATAGCCTTGTAAAATAAGAGCCTGTTAAACATAGCCTTGTAAAATAAGAGCCTGTTAATAAAAACAGTCAAAAGAAAGTACATTGTAAATATCTTCTAAACAGACCAACACAGATTAAAAGCATGTAAAATATTAAAACAATACAAATTTATTATTTTATTAACGTTTGTAGTTGATAAAATGACAAAAGTGTGAACATTCACTTTTATTTTGAAGGGACATGATGACGTGGGAAAAAAACCCATGTGACCAGAAATGCGAACTCTACTTTTTTCCTTTTCCCGCTGTTTTTTTTTTTTTGGAGAGCGGATGACGAAGGTGATACGGGAGTAAGTCCGTTAAACTAAAGCGAGAGAGGGAACGTGACACAGTATTGTATAAAGTTTTTTGTATTTGATGGACCTATTTTTCTGTTTCCAAACTTTTTTCACCTTGGTGATGCACTAAGTGCGGAACAGGACTGGATTCACGAGAGTTGGTTCAGAAACCTCTGAACTAATAACGAAGCTGATTTCTTGTGCGAGTCGCAAGATGGCGAGCCACCAAAGAGGCCTTTGAATTTTTTTCTCACGCAGGAGCGGAGAGCACTTGCTGGACGAGGTTCATCGAAGGATCTATCCATATTTTTTTTTTATTTCGGAAAGGATTGATTGACTCTTCAGGAACAAAGCAGGAGAAACAAACTGAAGGGATATAGAGACATTTGGATAACGAAAGTCGTTCAGTCTTTTGTTGAATTGTTTTGAGTTTTGTACATTTCGTCACTTTAATTTTTTTGTGAACTATATATACGATGATGTTGAAATGGTGTTATTGAAATATTGATTGGTGTGAACAAAACCAGTGAAATCGAGGGAATTTAAAAGTGGCTTTACTTAACTCAAATTAGATTTATTATTGTTAGGTTAACCTTTTGGGTTTCGTTCTCTCTCGAGAAGATCTTCTGACAACTTGGTCAGATTCTGGTCACATGGGTTTTTTTTCCTACGTCATCATGTCCCTTCAAAATAAAAGTGAATGTTCACACTTTTGTCATTTTATCAACTACCGTTTTTTTCCGTGTATAGTGCGCAATATTTTACTAATTTATTGTCCTAAAATCTGGGGTGCGTATTATACATGGGTACAAAGAAAAAAAAAATTTTTTTTTTTTTTTAATTTTTTTTTTTTTTTTTTTTTTTTAAATAAAGTCATGGTACAACAAAACCAACAACAGGACTGACCGACAAAGTCGTGGAACAAAAAGACAGGGTGACATTACCAAAGACAGGAACAGAATGACAGTAACACATGCAATGATCCAACGGTGAGCGAGGGGCAGACAGGACTTAAATACAAAACACGTTACATCGATTGAGGTGACACAGGAAGAGCGGGGTGACACGAACAGAAACTATGGCAACCTAGACACATAGCAAAACTGGGGACGAGACATGACAAATCTCCCCCGAAATAAAACTCACCTTTCTTCTTGTTTGTTGTCAATCGCGCATCGCATTCAGCCATCCTGCCCAACACACTTAGTAAAATTCATAATTGACGACACATCGTTTGATGCGATGGTGCAATCCTCGATGGTGTGTTATTGTCAAATATTGTTTGTTTTTTAATCTCCATCGCGGACCGGACGTCATACGGAGGCCGCCATTACAAATGCGCAGAACGGTTGCGCAAGACACGTCAGCTATATAAAGAGCGAGAGTTCAGTTCTCCACCTATTAGTTTCAATTCACAGTTTAATTAGCAGTTTCAATCAGCAAATAACAAAATGCGTATTACAGGTAATATTTTATTTCACAACACTTTGCCTTGTTCCTTTCGTCTCTGCTGTTCATTTCAAACACGCTCCATACGACCGCAATGCTCTTGTATCAGACGCTCGCTCGATCACCTGCTAGTTTGCCGTCTGTCACAATGTACCCTACACAAATCCGAAACATTTGTTGCGGCTCCGAGTCACGACGAGGGGCAAGTTTTGGTTTCCAAGGGTGTTTTTATTCCTCTTCAACGTCTCTCCCATACAGAGCCGCCGTGTGCGCACGGAGCGCGGTGGTGCGTTTAGGGGCAGTCGGAGAAATCAACGCCAACAAAAAAAATGACATCCAGCCTAGTTAAGACCATACCAAAGACTTTAAAAATGGGACCCATTGCCTCCCTGCGTGTGTGACGATCTTTGGGACTTAAAAAAAAAAAAAAAAAAATAAATTAAAAAAAAATTCATAAAAATTGGGTGCGTATTATACATGCGTACAAGCTTTTTTCCAGCATCAGCATGCCATTGTTAGGGGTGCGTACTATACATGGGGGCGCACTATACACGGAAAAAAACGGTACAAACGTTAATAAAATAATAAATTTGTATTGTTTTAATATTTTACATGCTTTTAATCTGTGTTGGTCTGTTTAGAAGATATTTACAATGTACTTTCTTTTGACTGTTTTTATTAACAGGCTCTTATTTTACAAGGCTATGTTTAACAGGCTCTTATTTTACAAGGCTATGTTAACCTGGCTTACAAATAGTTTTTAAATTTCTAAATGATACATATACCGTTTCTACTTCGGAGATCTTTATTTATCACGGGTGGTTCTGGAACGCATCTTCCGCGATAAAGGGACCTTTGTTTGCAGTAGTATGTTCAGTAACTGTTAATCTTGAAAGAGAAGCATTAGTATATCGTTCAGTATACTGTTCAATAGATTCTGCTGAAAAGGAAAGTAAAGGGGGATTTTGAAGAAAAAAAAAACCCTAACCAAAACCGTAGCGCAAAAACTGAGGTGAGGATTGTATTGTGGGTTATCTGTACCGTTACATCCCTAGTTTTAACATAAGGATGATTCTGGCTATAAGTGTTAGCAACACTGCTTCACTTCTTTTCACATTTGATAGTTATTACGAATGGTTAAAGTATTTACCAGATTAGAACTTTTGTCACTAAAGTTGGCTCTTTTTTAACCTTTTATACTTAACTTCTTTTTACACTTATAAAACAATTTACTTATAAAACATGGCTTATTTTTGCACTTAAATAACATAGATGTTCTGAACTTCTGAAAATATTACCTGATCTTGTTATATAACGTTGATAAAAAATATAGTAGATGATATTGTACTATAAAAAGCTTATGACTCAGTAACAAATTACAAAGGCAAGGATGGTGGAGGAGTGAAATTAAGTACTTAGTGTCAAATATTCCATTTGAAAAAGTTGCCTAAATTGTTATGTTGTCAAATGTAAGCAAAGATTTATCTCTAAAAGAAAAAAAAAAGATTTAATTGGGTTTTTAGTGATCTGTTTAAAGTCCCCCGCCATATCTTTTGTTCGTCTTTTTATAGGAGGGCTGTCCTAAATCGGTTCTCAAGAGCCTCTGACCTGCCTATTTTCCATGTCTCACTGCTGCAACAAATCACATCAAAATTGAACTATCATTATCAAGCTTCTTTAGAGCTTGCTGATTAGTTGATTTAGGTGTGTTGCAGCAAGAAAACATGGGAAATGGACAGGACAGCGGCCCTTAAGGACATTAAACATTAGAAAACAGACATTGTTTTCTAATGTTTAAATCATAATTTTGGTTAAAAACGCCCACAAAGCCATTTTAAAGCTATTTTAGTTGGTCTTACATGGCTGGCAGATAAGGCAGTTAAAATTCTCCTTAATATTGTATGTATAAATAAGCTTTGCTCTGACTGGGTCACTGTTTTCCTTAATTTGATATAGAAAATCCTCTAATAGGTAGCTGCAAATTTGCCAGCATTTTGTGACATGTTTTATCATTGGTGTTGGCTCTGTTGAAATTCAGTGGGCCTTCAATGCGATCTTTTTCTCTTTTTTTTTACCCACAGCCCTGTCATGGTGGTGCCCAGCAACAGAGAGCAATCTGGGGAGGATTCAGAGACTCACTTTGACCTGTTATGCACAAAATAGTGGGAAAACAATTGATTTTGATGAGACCTTTAAATATTTTCCACTGCAGGATACTTACTTGACATGCTAAGCCTCTGATTGCTGTTGCCGTATTTGCCCTGGCCAAAGCAGACACTTCAAGTAGATACCACATGGGTGACCTCAATCAGTCATGAAGACAGTGTCACGTCTCGTCCCCAGCCGTTCCGCATGTGTCTGTTGTCATGGTTTCTGTCTGTGTGCTCGCCCTTCCCCTCCTGTGTGCCCATGATTAATTTGATTATTCTCACCTGCCTCTTGTTACCTGTCGTGTATATAAGTCCTGTCTGCCCCTCACGCCCTGTCGGATCATTGTTGTTGTCTAGATGTCTTTTTGGTTCCTGTTGTCGTAATGTCTTCACGTCCTTTGTTTCACGTCCCTGTCGGTTAGTCCTTTTGTTATTTTGTTAAGTCATGTCAGTTTGCCGAGTCTGTCTTTGAGTTCCCTTCAATAAACCCTGGTCTAAGCTGCACTTGGTCGCCCTGCTCCATCCGATCCGTGACAGACAGAAGACCCTCATTGTTTTTGTTAGTGTGCAAATGTGTTCAACATGGCTCTGTTTTTGGATTTTTGAATAAAAACCTATTTGGGTCTGGTACAGCCACGTAGAGATGGTACCCAGCAATAAAAATGTGACTTGTGTGTTTTGATGCAAAATGAAGGTTTGAAATAGATCCTCAATGGTCGCAGCGGCAGAACAGCAAAACATACTGCAGAGTATTTGTTGTGTTATCTGTTTATTTATTATTTATTATTACTCTTATTATTTATTGTTTGTGCCTTTTTGTTTATGATGGTTTTTACTTTTGCGCTATGCTTGCTGGCTCCGTTTTGCTCCTCTTATTTATTGTGTTATCTGTTTATTTATTATTTATTCATCACTCTTACTATTGATTGTTTGAATTTTTGCCTTCTTGTTTTTATATTGTGTCGCGTACTTGTATGTCTATCGTGTTACGTGTCTCGTCACCGTGGGATAGAGAAAAACGTAATTTCGGTCTCTTTGTGTGTTGTGACATGTGGAGAGATTGACAATAAAGCTGACTTTGAAAAAAAAAAAACATAAATGACGCCCACACCGAGTGATTGACACATGACAACCCAGCAAAGCTTGCTAACCTCTTTGACGTTCTGATAGTTCTCGTTGTTCTTCCCCCCTTTTTCCTTCTTGGGGGTGCTGTCCTCCGATGCACCCTGCAGGAAGCAGAGGCAAACACAGCATGCGAGACACGCTAATATGACAGGGAGAGGTACTTCAAATAATACTATTCGAATGCGGGCAGTAGGCCAACAGAGATTTAATCGATCTAATCTACCTAATATTCCCTCTATTACATCTTATTTATAATAACAATCAATGCTATACCAAAAATGGAGGATAAGATAATATACGTAACATCAGATTCACTAGAGATGCTTATAACAATTAATGATGGAATGTACTAACGTGTGCAGACAGCAACAGAAATGTTTCGTTATAATAGTTGTAATAGGTTTTGCTCTGCCCAACCATTCTGACAAACAGTGTAGAGTCTACACTGTTTAAAGCAATGTAGACGCTGAACATCCACCAAGTTCAATAGGGAAGCAGAGTGCAGCAAAACGAGACGAGTCATTGAATAAATGCTGGGATTTGTCCCGCCCATCGGACACCCAGCATCTCTGGGGGTGTATGGGGCAGTGGGCTGGCCTCGTCCAGCTTCTCCGTAATGATTAGATGATCTTTCTGAGCCTGAATCTCTTGGTAATTGACAGCGAAATGAGCAAATCAGCGATCGAAAGAACAGAGGATAGAATTTACATAGAAATAAACAGACACATTTTATGATGCAGGCCGAAATTGAGCTTCCCCTCCTTGAAAGACCAGCATCCGCCACTGATCTCAAGGTATCAAATGTAAAATGAGAGTTTCTGTGACAAACCAGGCTGAGCAACTACGTGCAACATGAGACTGAGTTTATTGAGGCAAGTCAGAATTTCTCTGAGATGTGGAAGTCCACCACAGCGGTGTCAGGCAGGTCGAATGCCATCAAAATTTTATGGCTGGTGCGACTTGTAATCCGGAGCGATTTATAGTCCGGAAAAACGGTATTTATTCCAAATCTCATTAATCTCAATGGGAATTTTTGTTTGAGAAGTTTACCCCAAGGACATTTTTAGTTGTGGTCAAACTTGCTGGTTATGATTCATGCACATATTGGACAAGGTGAGAGTTTCATGCTACCTCCAATTTATTTTTCTTGTCTTTCTTTTCCTTCTTGCTGTCTCCGCCTCCAGACATCTTCTTCTCTATCCACAGTTCAGACTTTTCCACCAACGTCCTTAGACGATCCAGATCTGATTTTATCAGCTTGTAGTTCTCCACATCCTGAGCTGAGATGAGTAGTTGGACCTATGAATGTAAAAAAAGCTCGGTCTTGACAGTAGTTATAGTGGTACCATATATTTTGGAGTATAAGTTGCGTTTTTTTTTCTTAGTTTTGGCGGGGGGGCGACTTATACTCAGGAGCGACTTATATGTGAAATTATTCCCAGATTTTACTTGATCATTAACACATACTAGTATAGTTGATCAATTCACATGCTATTTTCACTTTAAACCGCATGAGGGCGCACTATGGCTGTTGAATAATTAGAGCCTCACTGACAGTGAGTTCCATTCATTAACTTTTGGAGTCAGCAGATTTAATCATTTGAAATGTTATCGTCTGAAAACGGCCTTCAAAATAAAGCACCCTACCTCGAATCAAAGCACACCTGAATAACATAAATAACATGGAGAATTCTTAACACAAACTGTAAATATGTTTTTAGAATAGATTTTATTATTATAACAATTTTAATAACAAGGTACAAGTTTACATACTGTAAATATGTTTTTAGAACTGTTTTATTATTGTAACGATTTTTCTATAACAAGGTATAACACTCTTAAATGTGTTTAGAAGGCTTATTATAGAAAAATATATATATATAAGTGTACGCACTGCAATTGTGTGGGCACACCCTGCCTTCTGCTGACGTGTGGACAACATTCATGCCATAATTCCTCAATTTAAAGGTTTTATTTTGAATTGTATTTTTTTTAAATTTGGGGAATAAAATCTGCGATGTAGTGAAACCGCGATAAATGAACCGGAATGTAGGAATGAGGGATTACTGTAATTTGAACTGCAACTGATGACGTCAGTGGCACGGCGCACACACGGCGTTGTTCACATAAAGGACGAAGAATTCGAACGATGGATTTAATGATTTGGAGTGACACAGATGGTTTGATAAAATTTTTGTTTATATTATAGCTATTTGATATATATGTCGTTATATGGGCCTGTGGAATAATTTGAACTGCAATTTACGACAAGTCCGACCTCAGCGGCGCGGCGCACATGCGGCGTTGTTTACATAAAGGACGGCGAATTCGATCGATGGATTTAAGGATTTGGAGTGACACAGATGGTTTGATAATATTGTTGTTTATAAAATTGTTATTTAACGTGTGACACAGATGGTTTGATGGTGTTATTTATGTTATAGTTATATGGATAACTGTTAATGTTACGTCAGAACGTTCTCAGCTCCTTGTTTGTGTTTATGTCACGTTAGCATACGGTATTGTTTAGCCTGCTGTTGCTGGTTCATGTCTGTTCTTGGTGTTGAATTTTGTCAAATAAATTTCCCCCAAAATGCGATTTATACTCCGGTGCGACTTAAATACCGTTTTTTTCCATGTATAATGCACAAAACTTAACTAATTTATTGTCCTAAAATCTGGGGTGCGCATTATTCATGGGTACAAATTTTGTTTTTTGAAGAAAATCATGGTACAACAATTTTTCAAGAAAATCTTGTCACGGATGGAGAGTGGAAAGGACCGGGTCGACCAAGTGCAGCTTGGACCAGGGTTTATTGGAGGAACTCAAAACAAAGACTTGGTAAACTAATTGTGATAAATAACTGGAACATCACTCAAATATTGGTGATCCCGTTGAGAGTCTCACATATTTCTTCGCTATCGAGTTTACTACTGCATGCGCATTGATACTGACCGGTAGAATAACATCTCGTTGTTCCCAAAGATGATCTTTTTTCTGAAATAATTTTACGTTTACGGACTTAAGTAACCCGGCCGGGTCATACCAAAGACTATAAAAATGGGACCCATTGCCTCCCTGCTTGGCACTCAGCATTAAGGGTTAGAATTGGGGGGTTAGATCACCAAATGATTCCAGAGCGTGGCGCCGCTGCTGCTCACTGCTTCCCTCTCCCCCAAGGGATGGATCAAAATCACATGGGGATGGGTCAAAATTTGGGTGCGTATTATACATAGGTACAGGCTTTTTTCCAGCATCCACATGCCATTTTTAGGGTTCGTATTATACATGGGGGCGCATTATACATGAAAAAAAAACGGTATGTTTTTTCCCCTTTATTGTGTATTTTGTGGCTGATGCGACTTTTAGTCCAAAAACTACGGTACTTGGGTATATGCACACATAGTAATGCTTTACAAGGAATGCTTATGCACTTGTCCTTTTGACCTGGATGGCAAAAAAGCACTCTCTTGGTCCAACCTATTTTTTCCCTTTTTTAATCCTTTTCATTTCAAACATTTGAAATAACACCCCTCCGTGAGACGACGTGTTGCTGTTGGCTTCTTCAGGCCGTGATCTCCAGCTCTCACTGGAGCGGTTTGCAGCCGAGTGTGAAGCAGTTGGGATGAGGGTCAGCACCTCCAAATCCGAGTCCATGGTCCTCGATCGGAAAAGGGTGGAATGCTCTCTCCAGATCGGGGATGAGATCCTGCCCTAAGTGGAGGAGTTTAAGTATTTTGGGGTGTTGTTCACGAGTGAGGGGAAGATGGAGCGCGAGATCGACAGGCGGATCGGTGCAGCGTCGGCAGTAATGCGGACTCTGTACCGGTCCGTCGTGGTAAAGAGAGAGCTGAGCTAAAAGGCAAAGCTCTCAATTTACCGGTCGATTTACGCTCCTACCCTCACCTATGGTCACGAGCTATGGGTCGTGACCGAAAGAACGAGATCCCGGATACAAGCGGCCGCAGGATGTCCGGGCTCTCCCTTAGAGATAGGGTGAGAAGTTCGGTCATCCGAGAAAGACTCGGAGTAGAGTCGCTACTCCTCCACGTTGAGAGGAGCCAGATGAGGTGGCTCGGGCATCTCATCAGGATGCCTCCTGGACGCCTCCCTAGGGAGGTGTTCCGGGCATGTCCCACCGGTAGGAGACCCCGGGGACAACCCAGGACGCGCTGGAGCGACTATGTCTCTCAGCTGGCCTGGGAACGACCTGGGATCCCCCGGGATGAGCTAGATGAAGTGGCTGGGGAGAGGGAAGTCTGGGAGTCCCTCCTGAAGCTGCTGCCCCCGCGACCCGACCCAGGATAAGCGGAAGAAGATGGATGGATGGATGGATGGACCCCTCCGTGAGTCGTCACCTTATCGTGGTGGAGGGGTTTGCGTGCCCCTATGATCCTAGGAGCCATGTTGTCTGGGGCTTCATGCCCCTGGTACGGTCACCCATGGCAAACGGCTCCTAGGTGAGGGGCCAGACAAAGCACAGCTCACATTAGCCCCTTATGATGAAAAAATTAATGGATCTCGTTTTCCCTGGCCCGGACGCGGGTCACCGGGGCCCCCCTCTGGAGCCAGGCCTGGAGACAGGGCTCGAAGGCGACCGTCTGGTGGCCGGGCCTTCGCCCATAAGGCCCGGCCGGGCACAGCCCGAAAAGGAAACGTGGGTCCCCCTTCCCATGGGCTCACCACCTGTGGGAGGGGCCAAAGGGGTCGGGTGCAGTGCAAGCTGGGCGGCGCCCAAAGGCAGAGACCTTGGCGGTCTGATCCCCGGCTGCAGAAGCTCTTGGGACATGGAATGTCACCTCTCTGGCTGGAAAGGAGCCCGAGCTGGTGTGCGAGGCAGAAAAGTTCCGACTAGATATAGTTGGACTTGCCTCCACGCACAGTTTGGTTATCTATAGTTATAGTGTTATAGTTATAGTTTCCTTAAATAAGTGTTGATAACGAGTTGGACCAATTATCAACATGTCAGTTTTATCTGGGTTAAGACGAAGGAAGTTGAGAGACATCCATTGCTTGATCTCCGCAAGGCACGCCTCAAGATTACAACAGTCCCGCGGATCTGTCATCGATAACGGCATATATAATTGGGTGTGATCCACGTAACATTGAAAACTAATATTATATTTACGTATTATGTCCTCAAGCGGAATCATACAAATATCAAATAGAATTGGTCCGAGTACCGATCCCTGTGGGACACCACACGTAACATTATAGGGCTCAGAGGACGTATTGCCATGGACCACTCGGTGCGTCCTGTCTGATAGATAGGAATAGAACCAGCATAGTGCTGACCCTTAAATACCAACACAACTTTTAAGACGCTCTAATAAGATATCGAAGTCTACAGTGTCGAAGGCAGCACTAAGATCGAGTAGTAACAATAGCGATGAAGTGTTTAAATCCATAGCTAGTATTAGGAGATCATTAGTCACTTTAGCAAGTGCTGTCTCAGTGGAAAGATTAGCTCTAAAACCAGACTGAAAAGATTCATATCGATTATTAGCGACCATGTAATCAATAAGCTGCTGCGCTTCTACTCTTTCAAGAAGTTTTGCTATGAATGGGAGGTTTGAAACTAGCCTATAATTACTGATTACATTCTCGTTACAAACGGCAGCTCAGAGTACCCACCCTTCTTGGAGTCCCTGGAGGAAGTGCTGGAGAGCGCTCCTTCTGGGGACTCCATCATTCTACTGGGTGACTTCAATGCTCACATGGGCAATGACAGTGAGACCTGGAAGGGCGTGATTGGGAGGAACGGCCCCCCCAATCTGAACCCGAGCGGTGTTCTATTATTGGACTTCTGTGCTCGACACGGATTTTCTATAATGAACATCATGTTCAAACATAAAGGTGTCGATGTGTGCACTTGGCACCAGGACACCCTAGGCCGCAGTTTGATGATCGACTTTGTAGTCGTGTCATTGGATTTGCGGCCGCATGTTTTGGACACTCGGGTGAAGAGACGGGCAGAGCTGTCAACTGATCACCACCTGGTGGTGGGTTGGCTCCGACGGTGGGGGAAGATGCCGGTCCGACCTGGCAGACCCAAACGCTCTGTGAGGGTCTGCTGGGAACGTCTGGCGGAATCCCCTGTAAGGAAGAGCTTCAACTCCCACCTCCGGCAGAGCTTTTCCCACGTCCCAGGGGAGGCGGGGAACATTGAATCTGAGTGGATCTTGTTCCGCGCCTCCATTGTTGAGGCGGCCGACCGGAGCTGTGGCCGTAAGGTCATTGGTGCCTGTTGTGGCGGCGATCCCCTAACCCGCTGGTGGACACCGGCGGTAAGGGATGCCGTCAAGCTGAAGAAGGAGTCCTATCGGGCCGTTTTGGCCTGCGGGACTCCGGAGGCAGCTGACAGTTACCGGTTGGCCAAGCGGAACGCGGCTTCGGCGGTATCTATCTATCTATCTATCTATCTATCTATCTATCTATCTATCTATCTATCTATCTATCTATCTATCTATCTATCTATCTATCTATCTATCTATCTATCTATCTATCTATCTATCTATCTATCTATCTATCTATCTATCTATCTATCCATCCATCCATCCATCCATCCATCCATCCATCCATCCATCCATCCATCCATCCATCCATCCATCCATCCATCCATCCATCCATCCATGAGCAGATTTAGTAACACGCTGCTGACACCATCTTGCTCCACAAAGAGGCAGAGGGGTTCATTCCTTCCCTATGCCGTGAGACTTTTTAAGTTCGTTGCGGGTGCATGGTCGAGACATTGTTCATTGTTAATTCATTTGATCTATCCATCCATCAATTTTCTGTACCGCTGTATCCCCACGGGGGTCGCGGGCTTGCTGGAGCCTATCCCAGCTGTCATCGGGCAGTAGGCGGGGGACACCATGAACCGGTTGCCAGCCAATCGCAGGGCACACAGACGAACAACGCACACGCACTCACACCTAGGGGCAATTTGGAGCGCTCAATCAGCCTTTCAAGCACGTTTTTGGGGATGTGGGAGGAAACCGGAGGGCCCGGAGAAAACCCACGCGGACACGGGGAGAACATGCAAAGATATCGGCAAATATTGTATTGCGGTTCTTTGTATCGATATGATATTGTATCGTGACAAAACCCGCGATTTACACCCCTAATATAATCAGGTTTCTGGTTAATGTATCGACATTTATAAGCATGCCATTTAGCCAGCAGTATCTTAGAAATGCATATTCGTTCAGATTCGTTTCATAGGTACCATTTGAGTATTTTTTTATTTACTCATTTCTTTTCACTCTGTTGTTAAAAAAGATATTTGTGACAGTAGTTTCTTAGCAGACTTTTGTGACGCCCACATTACTCGATTCTCTACTACAGCAATGCATTTAACACTGTGACGCGCCCACTCGCCCAAGCTGTCGGAAACGAAGATGAAAAAGCTGGTGAAGCATTTACTTTGTAGTTACAGATACAAGTGGCGTGTCGTTGCTAGACCAATCGGGGGCGTCTTCAGCTGGTTCGACATATGAACGTCAAAAAGAGGGTATGAAAGCGTAGAAGAAGACTGATAGAAAAATTTATATATATGTTATCATGCGTTCTCTAATCAATGCCTTACTGCAATATTACTGCAATATATGCTTGCTGTTTCGCCTTGCTGTTTTTATGATGTACCACAGAAGGACAGTTCCTTTCTAACAAAGACCACTTTGTTAGACAACATGCCTCATTGCTGTCCTGCACCCCAGATGAACCTCCAAGTGACCATTAAAGTCAGGGTTTTTCCTAACTATCTTTTTCGTAGGATCAGGTTGGAATGTATACAACCAGTAATAAATAACTTAGCTTGTTGCATCCTACACAATGTCGTAAAACTTCCCTTGCTATGTTTTAACTAGAGGTCAAAGGTTTTTTCTCCTGTATCCAGTCCACTCAAACTCCTCTTCCCAGATGTTCTTATCAGTATGTAAACACCTAGTGATTTTTGCTTACGAGACAAAGCCCACATGCTTTCCTCCCCCCCTTTAGTGGTTATGTCTCACACTGTGGGTAGGGCAAATCCAAATAAAAAGAGCGGGAGTGCCTACAGATATTCAGTGTGTAGAGATTGTCTCAAGCTATCTGTACTGCACTCCTCGCGAGAAAAGACTTAATATTCTGTCTCACTTGTGGTTTGTTTGCTGTTGCTCTTCTATTCACTTATTCAGTCAGCGAAATAAACCTGACAGAAATTGGGGGCTCGTTCCGGGATCTCACACGCCCTGAACGGTTCCAGCGGGCTCTTCGACGCAGGTGACAATCCTCGGCCGAGGTAAACAAAAGCCCTTTGACGGGACTGTCTCGATCAGTCCGGCTGGACACCGGGAGGGTTTACGAGAACTTCCGAGGAAGAGAATCAGCAGACCGTGAGTAGGAATATTAATTCTACTAAATAGAAACAGTTAAATTCTGCAGGGGCGGATGTGGAGCCCCCTAGCTTTCAAGCTAGTTAAATTCCGCAGCAGGAGGGGCGGACTCCTCTGTTATTCACTTAAACATTTAAAAAAAAAAAAAAAATATAGAAGTTAAATTCCGCAGCAGGAGGGGCGGACTCCTCTGTTATTAAAAAACGCGCGTGGTATGCTTGTGAACGGTTTGACTGAGAGTGATCTCATTTGAGCGCTCCTCTTAAATAGTAAGCGAAAGTCCCTACCCCGACATGAACTAAAATGCAAAGATTGGAAAATAATTGAAAGGCAGGATCCCAACCGATTAAAAAAAGATTTCGATAAATGGGTTAAAAAAAAAAAATTGAGGGACAACCAAATTATTAGGACTTAGAGGTGCCATAAACGAAACAACATAAATAAATCTTAAAGAAATTAAAGAAGGCATCTGATGATGTAGTGTTTTGGGAGAGAGAGAGAAAGAGAGAGAGAGAAAGAGAGAGAGAGAGAAAGAGAGAGAGAAAGAGAGAGAGCGAGAGAAAGAGAGAGGGAAAGAGAGAGAGCTCAGAAAGCACTGTATTGCAGGTAGGAAGATGATGAGACTGGGCCTAACAGTAGGCAGGCAAGAGAAAACCAAAATTTACAGAGTTAGAGAAGAAGGGAGAAGTCTAGAGAAAGTAGAGAAGCACGTAGAGAAAACACATGCTACAAATTCAAAACTAAAGATCATAGCGGGAGGAATACATAAATCACGCCCTCCATGCAGAAAGAGTAGTAATAGACAAACAAAAACGAAAACAAATGAAAGCTTCAAAAAACACTTTTTTGGTAGACCAGGATAGTGACACTTTTTACCAAAATGCAGGCAGAGGACAGAAAGGCCAGAGAGGGCGAGCAATACCCAACAGAGAAGGCTTTAGAGGCCGAGGAAGAGGAGTTGTGCAACCTCCAATAGAATGCTGGAGTTGCGGGGAAAACGGTCACATGGCACGTGACTGCATAAATTACCAAAGACAGTTATGACTAGGCCAAAGTCAAATCAAATCAGGTTTCCATGTAATGAAGTGGGAACCTGGCTGCCAAAATTAAAGAGAAATTAGCTTAAATATACAGGAGATATTTGTGTTAAAAGGATAAAGTAATATAAAGTAACACTGAAGTTAAAATTTGCAAAATACACGGAAAGGAATTACACATAGTTTCTAAAAGTGAAATACAGAATAAATCAGACAAGTAATACGAGCAAAAAGGTGTTCTTAGTGCTTCTATGTGTTCTTATATGTTGTGCGTCATCCTTTTGTGCTGGTGTGTGTGTGCGTGTGCGCGCAGAGGATCCTCATTAAGGGTGTGCGTATGAGTGCGAGTGAGATGTGTGTTCTATGGAAGAAATCAGTAATGGAGAATGTTCTGGAGGCTGTTGAGCAATACTAGGGAAATTGAGAAGTGGATGATGGTGTGTTTAAGTTGGTTGGAGAAACTGAGATGAGCAAGGTGTGTGCAATAGAGAAAATAAGGCATGTGTGGCAGAGAGTTACGAGAACGGTGGCTTGATAGGATGGGAATAAGAGACAGCAAATGTTGTGTAGAAGACTGAAAGATGTTGAAGGTGAACATGATGGGGGAGGGCAACAGCAAAGTTGGCCTGCCCTTTGAGAAGGTGAAACTGATAAGCGTGCCTGCGCTCGCGCGTTGTCGCGGGGCGGGGCTGTCCGCGTGGGCCTTTGCTATGCTCGTGTGGGCGGTGGGCCGGCATCATGGTTGTTGCAAGAAATGGCCAGCCTGTGACCAATCAACATTGATGCTGCGCCCCCCCTCGCACGAGGGGTGCTATGGCTGCGGGCAGGGCAGGGACAGTGTGATTTTCTCAGAGTGATGCTTGAGGAAGATGTGACAATATTTGCATGAAGGATAAAAGTCACTGATGAGAAAATAAAAGTATAACCAAAACGTCAAAATAGAGGATGACGTTTGCACAGCGCTGTTTGTTTGTATTGTTTGTGAGCTGTGTCTCTGCTGTAAGTTTTTGTGTTGTCTGTGTGCTGTCAGTGTTATGTGTTAAAATTGGCTAATGTAGGTGCACAAAAGAATTTGCTAGATTGTAGTCTATATGATTTGCACCGCAAAACAAAAGCAATTTTGTGAAAATAAGAAGAAAAGAAAGGCAAGCAATTTTTTTGTGGGCAGAAACTGGTCCACACTGCATTAATGCCTAGCCCTGATGAAACAAAATTTGAAAGATGGAACGAACTTGCTTTCTGGAATTGGATGAAGCAAAATTATTAAATAACATTTCAAAGCTAAATTTAGAAGAAATAGTCGATTGGTTGTGTCAAGACTACACAAGTTTTTACATTTGAGAATAAGCGAGTGATTGAGTTAGTTAAAGTTAAAAAACAACAACAATTGACTATTATATTAATTTACTGGCGGTTACTTTGTTGTTTTTTATCTTTATCTTGATTGGTTTGACACCTGGAGGGAGGAAAGATTAGGATGTGGAACACGGGTTGAGACAACCAGTTACACACGCAAAACATGTGTGCACTGGGACACTGAGAAGCATTTTGTAAGGTGTGTCAAATTAAATGAAGATGAAATCCTATGTAGTAATACAACGCTTTACTACATATGGATTCTCTAAATCGTACAATTGAGTAAAATAAAACATACTTTTTGACTTTAGTTCAAATTACTAAGATTCTTGTGATAAACGATGAGAAACTGATTGAAAAGAAACTACAAGAAACTACAACTAAGCTAGTTGTGGAAGCAGTCCAATTGCCACTACAAATGGCTATATGCACGTGTGCAGGGCACGCACGAGACTGATAAGGTGTCAAGAGGTAACAAGCTTGCAGACGGAACCGCATAGCTGCGGTGCAAAAGACGCTTCAAATTTTATACACACAAGAAGCGGATTGAATTACTGGAATTTCTTTTGTTTGAAGATGTGCAGCGACAAAGTCCATAGACTGAAACTCAATTATGGACGAAAAGTGGGGCATGAGTGGAGAATGGTGTCTATAAATGACCAGAAGACTGACCTATCCTACAAAAAAACTATACAAATGGGCGGCAATATTGAGCCATGGTTGTATGTCACATGGCTCAAGAGGAGGGATAGTGGGGCAGGTCAGTCAGCTTTATACAACATACGGATTTGATTCATATTCAAAACATTTTCAAAAAAAAATAAAAAACAAAATAATAAAAATAAATAAATAAATAAATAAATAAATAAATAAATAAATAAATAAATAAATAAATAAATAAATAAATAAATAAATAAATAAATAAATAAATAAATAAATAAATAAATAAATAAATAAAATTGTAGAGCTTGTTTAACATGTGCTAAACACAATCCACAGGGTTATAATGCCTGGTCATAATAGATACATTCTCAAAATGGTTTGATTTGGTTTAAACAAAAACACTGAATGCCTTAACAGTTGCAAAAACGTTATGTAAAAAAAAAAAATAATAATAATAATAATACCGAGATATGGGATTTTGAAAATTAATTCTCGTGACAGAACTGGTATAAAGTGTGAAAATGTGCATGGGAAAAATGGAAGATCATGGACAAAATGTTTAGACCTGGTCAAACTGTACATAAATATTACAAGTACTGTGGGTTTAACCCAGTATGAAAAATTGTTTGGGCGACAATATAGATTACCATGTTTTAAAACCAAGTGGGAAACTAAGGATGATTCAAATTTGGCATTTACATTTTATATTTATAATTAATATTTTAAAGGCAAAAAGAACAAAGCACGTTCTCATTAAGAGCATTGAAAACAAAACGCTGGTGTTCTTCCAAGGGGAAAGGGCCACATTGAATATTGATAATTACATCAACTGCCATTAAAATAGCAGAAAGGTCAGTTGAGGTAGTCCTTGCAAATTACAAAAGGGTAATTTCTTTTGAGGTAACGTTCAATCGGGAAAAAGTGACCCAAAGGGAGCCTTACCTCTTAGAGAAATGCCGGGAACAAGAAAATGGAACAATGGCGTTATTGCATGTAAGGTGGCTATCTTTGCTGCCACTTTGTTAACTTCAGCAATATGGTATTTGTGGGAACCAAGTCATAATGAGTAGGGGAGAAATGAGTGAACAACTTATATTGATCACTCCCAAAAAAAAAATAAAAAATATATATATATGCCGCATTGTAGCAATTTAAAAGATCAATTTGACCTTTGCAGGATGATCTGCTGTGTCAGATCTGGACTGCCATGAGAGTATGATGTTTATATGTATAGTTTGTCAACAACCGCTGTAGATGTTAAAGAATGGGATGAATATATCTAAAGTTAATGTGGATAATTTGTTTCAAGTAACTAGTATAAGAATAAACTGCTAAACGAAACAATTGATTGCTAATGGCAAAACAAGCTGTAAAGACAATTGAATATGTCATGTGTATGGGTTTGCGACCATTGCTTTATGTTCTACCGTCACCATTGATCAAAGATCGTGTGAAGTCTATCACGTCGATTGGATTGTAAGATGTGTGACAGAGCATTCTATATAGTACTATCCATTGAAGAAAGAAAAAAGAAGCCATTGCTTTCAGAGAATGTAGTCAAGCTAAATTGTATATGTATCAACATCCCAAGATCTGAAAAAAGAAAAGAAAAAAAAAGCTGGTAAAAACCAAAATATCTTTGAATTTGACAGCCGACGATGATCTGACCGAAATTGATGCAATTGGTGTTCCCGGAGGAGTGCCGGATAAGTGTAAGCTGGTGAATCAGATAGCTGGTTTTGAATCCACCCTGTGTTGGTGGTGTACTCTTAACAAAAATGTTGACAGGATCAACTACATCCATTACAACGTGCAGAGGCTTGGAAATTGGACCGAGGCGGGTTTCAGGGCGGTCCACTCCCAACTGGCCGCGACTTCCCTCATGGCTTTCCAGAACCGAATGGCCCTTGCAAAAGAGGGTGGTGTCTGTGCCATGTTTGGTGAGCAATGCTGCACATTTATTCCAAATGGTACTGCCGCTGATGGAAGCCTGTCCCAGGCCCTTGAGGGCCTGAGGACCTTGAATGGGAAAATGAAGGAACACAGTGGAGTGAACACGGAGGTTTGGAACGACTGGCTAAACGTGTTCAGAAAGTACCGTACCCTGGTGTCCTCGGTCGTAGTCTCCCTTGCCGTTTTTTCTGCTGTTTTGACCTTGTGTGGATGTTGTTGTATTCCGTGTCTACGGTCTCTAATTAACAGGTTAATTACAACTGCTATCTCTCCAGCAGCTGAGACTTTTCCGTTGCTCCAAGGGGAAGACTTTGCGACTGACGAGGGTTGTCGCTCTGGCGATGGCCCCATTTGTGAAGCTCCTGTGGTAAACCTGTCCGATTTGTTTCCCGACTCTGACATTGATTATTAAGGTTCGATCTCCTCCCGGGTTTAAATTTGTTCTTATGAATTGTGATCCTACGGCTGAAAATCTTTTTGAAATGGCCGCTTTTAGGTGATAAGATGGTCTCTGAGAACTTATGATAAACAGGAGGGAATTGTTAGAAAAATGTATATATATGTTATCATGCGTTCTCTAATCAATGCATTACTGCAATATTACTGCAATATATGCTTGCTGTTTGGCCTTGCTGTTTTTATGATGTACCACAGAAGGACAGTTCCTTTCTAACAAAGACCACTTTGTTAGACAACATGCCTCATTGCTGTCCTGCACCCCAGATGAACCTCCAAGTGACCATTAAAGTCAGGGTTTTTCCTAACTATCTTTTTCGTAGGATTAGGTTGGAATGTATACAACCAGTAATAAATAACTTAGCTTGTTGCATCCTACACAATGTCGTAAAACTTCCCTTGCTATGTTTTAACTAGAGGTCAAAGGTTTTTTCTCCTGCATCCAGTCCACTCAAACTTCTCTTCCCAGATGTTCTTATCAGTATGTAAACACCTAGTGATTTTTGCTTACGAGACAAAGCCCACATGCTTTCCTTCCCCCTTTAGTGGTTATGTCTCACACTGTGGGTAGGGCAAATCCAAATAAAAAGAGCGGGAGTGCCTACAGATATTCCGTGTGTAGAGATTGTCTCAAGCTATCTGTACTGCACTCCTCGCGAGAAAAGACTTAATATTCTGTCTCACTTGTGGTTTGTTTGCTGTTGCTCTTCTATTCACTTATTCAGTCAGCGAAATAAACCTGACAAAGACAGAGGCAAAATGATGGCGCCGCGGATGGCAGCCACGGTGAGTCGCTCTCTGTTTCTTTGTCTTATTTTGTGTGTTTTCTACGTCCTCTGCTGTCCATCCCGGATCACTTTTACCAGCGAAGCGTTGTTAAACATCGGACAGTCTTCTTCTGGTATTTTCTCTCCTGTTCTCTCTGATTCATACTGTTTGTCGGAGATTCTAGCCGGAGCGGCGGTGCTATACAAGCTAGCGCGATGACGGCGGCGCGGTAAACGAGCCGGAGCTCTCGTAAAGCTGAGCCAGAGAGGGTTCCGTTCTGCCCTACCGTCAATTCATCTGGCGAATGTCCGCTCCCCTGCGAACAAGATGGACGAACTGCTGCTCCTCACTTCAAGTAAACACGGACTTAAGCAGATCCGCCGCGCTGTGCTTTGTTGAAATGTTGCTCAGCGAACGAACCCCCCACCAGGCCGTGGAGTTAGCGGGGTTTCGGCTAACGCGGGCAGATTGCACCGCGGAGCTCTCCGTAAAATCAATGGAAGGTGGTCTCTGTTTCTACATTAATGAACGTTTGGGTACGCAGATGCTGGCTGACCAGGTAACAGACATAGAGAAACCTCTACCAAATTCACTAATCATTGTTCTGGATGATCTTAACAGGGCGAACCTTGCACACGAACTCCCCAGATACAGACAACACGTAACGTGTCCCACCAGAGGGGCACAGACTCTGGAACACTGCTACACCATGATTAAGGATGCATACCACTCTGTGGCTCGTGCAGCTTTAGGACTCTCGGACAACTGTCTAGTTCATCTAATCCCGGCCTACAGGCAGAAACTAAAAACTTCTAAGCCTGTGGTGAGGACTGTGAGGAAGTGGACAGTGGAGTCAAGGCAGGACCTCCAAGCCTGCTTTGACTGCATCGACTGGGGAGTTTTCGAAGCTGCAACCTCAGACCTGCATGAACTCACTGACACTGTCACATCATACGTCAGTTTTTGTGAGGATCTGTTTGTGCAGACTAAGACCTTCTGCACGTACAACAACGACAAACCTTGGTTGACACTGAACCTCAGGAGGCTGCGCAAAGTCGAGGAGGCCTACAGGAGCGGTGACCGCGACCTGTTCAAGCAGACCAGAAACACACTGAACCGAGAGGTCAGGAAAGCCAGGAGGTGTTACGGGGAGAGCCTGAAGAGACACCTCTCTGCCAATCCTGATCCCTCAACAGTGTGGAAAGGTCTGCAGAGCATCACGGGCTACAAGAAACGAACCCCCCGTCCTGTGGAGAGCCCGAGGCTTGCTAACCAGCTAAACAGGTTCTACTGCAGGTTTAATCGGTCCTCCCACACAATGGAACTTCCTGCAGCACAATCTACATACTCACCTCTCCCCACAACTGCTCTGTCCACACCTCTATCATCGTTGTCACCCACTCTCTCTCTTGCAGAAGCCGCGCCCGCACTCCAGATCCGCGAGGAGGAAGTGCGCCAGATGTTCCGGAGACAAAAGACCAGGAAGGCACCGGGCCCAGACAGCGTATCACCTTCCTGCTTGAAAGTCTGCGCTGAGCAGCTGGCGCCCACCTTTGCACGGATCTTCAACCGTTCTCTGGAGCTGTGTGAGGTGCCCTCGTGCTTCAAGAGCTCCACCATCGTTCAAGTGGCCAAGAAGCCCGCCATCACAGGTTTGAATGACTATAGACCTGTCGCACTGACATCTGTGGTCATGAAATCTTTCGAGAGGTTAGTGCTGAACCACCTGAAGGATGCCTAGCGGGCAAACAGGTCAGTTTATGATGCGGTCAACATGGGACTGCACTACATCTTGCACCACCTGGACACCCCAGGAACGTACGCCAGGATCATGTTCGTGGACTTCAGCTCGGCGTTCAACACCATCGCTCCTGACATCCTCCAACAGAAGCTCATCCAGCTTGTGGTGCCTGCCTCCACCTGTCAGTGGATCACCAGCTTCCTGACCAACAGGAGACAGCGTGTGAGGCTGGGAGGCATCACATCTGACACCCAAACCACCAATACTGGAACCTTTCAGGGGTGCGTCCTCTCCGCACTGCTCTTCTCTCTCTACACCAATGATTTTTCCTCAGGTGACTCTCCTGTGAAGCTCCTGAAGTATGCAGACGACACCACTCCCCTCCGTGTTATAGAGCTCGGTACGCCAAGACCAGCAGACACAGAGACAGCTTCTTCCCTGTCAGGGTTTTCCAAACTATCTTGATCGTATGATTATGTTGGAATGTATGTAACCAGTAATAAATAACCTAGCTTGTCCCATCCTACACAATGTCGTAAAACATCCCCTGCTATGCTTTGACTAGAGGACAAGGGCTTTCTCTTCTCTCTCCAGTCCACTCTCACCCCCACCCTGTTTCTCTTAATAAAAATGCTCATGCAGGAGGCGAGAGTCAGACGTCATTCGATCATTGCTGTACGGACAGTGACGAATGGACTCTCCCCCTGCAGGTGCCTAAAATTATTTGTCTTCCGTGTGGTTCTTGCAAAATAAGTTAGAGTGAGCACCACTCTAACATTTTGGTGCCGAAACCCGGGACCCTCATACCCGCCATCTGGCTGACGGAGGAGGACGTGCTGCATTGTCGACAAGCCAGCGTCCATTAGGAGGACCTGGAAAAGAAAGTCCTGGGAAGAGAACTTCTTCGCTGGGCCAGCATCTTAAGTCTGCCTTCGTCTGACAGAGGTGGATTGACGGAACCCGGCAGTGCAACGAACCAGGGGACAAGTAAGTTAAAGCCCTAAAGTTGTGTGATTGTGTTGTTGTGAAATGCGTAAAAGTAAAAGTGCACAAGGACAAAAATAGGCAGGACAGAAGATTTTAAGTTTTGTGGAAGGAGGGGGTGTTGTAGAGTCCCACTCCGGATGAAGTGGCTCTTCCGGAGCAGTGGTTTTCAAACTGTTATATATTTTTGTAAAATCTCACGTACCTCCGTGTACCCTCATTTGACAACCACTGTTCTAAGGGGTAAAACTTCGCGTTGGCAGGGCCAGGTAACAGGACTGTTGTCTTTAGTGCCCAGGGAAGGAAGGGGTGTTGTAGAGTCGCCTCTCCGGATGAAGCAGCTCTTTTTTTTTAAAAGAGGACTTTGCGTTGGCAGGGCTGGGTAAGGATCTGGCTTGGGTTAGAATCCCAGTGGAAGGAACGTGCTAAGAAACATGGAGCTTCTTTTTTGTTAATCAAAGAAGAGTGTAGATTTTTCTTTGTACGTTTTTCAGGCCAAAGAACATCTTAGGTTCAAGTCCCAATGGAAGGAACGGGCTAAGAAAAAAACAGAGTTTATTTTTCCTAATCGAAGAAGGGCGTAGATTCTTTTTTTTGTCCGTTTTTCCAAGCTGTTTGGAAGGGTTTTACACCCATCCTGGATAGGCCTAAGAATAAAAAGCGCAAGAGTTTGTGTGGTTGAGAAAGTGTGACTGGTAGAATAAATTGACTAGATAGCAGTTCTAGCATTGATCAACGGCAATAATACAGGCTAGTAATTGTTGAAAGGTCAATTTAAACCTGCATTGAGGATCCTCAAAGAAAAAAAAATGAAAAAAAATTGGAAAATTTAAAACTACTAAAATTAAGATGGGAAAAAGGAGCGATAAATCTCTAGCTCAGGGTGAGAAGTTTGGTCATCCGGGAGAGACTCTGAGTAGAGTCGCTGCTCCTCCACGTTGAGAGGAGCCAGATGAGATGGCTCGGGCATCTCATCAGGATGCCTCCTGGACGCCTCCCTGGTGAGGTGTTCCGGGCATGTCCCACCGGTAGGAGACCCCGGGGACGACCCAGAACGCGCTGGAGAGACTATGTCTCTCATCTGGCCTGGGAACGCCTTGGGATCCCCCGGGATGAGCGAGATGAAGTGGCTGGGGAGAGGGAAGTCTGGGAGTCCCTCCTGAAGCTGCTGCCCCCGCGACCAGACCCTGGATAAGCGGAAGAAGATGGATGGATGGAAATCTCTAGCTCTTGAAGGAGATGAGAAGTTCATGGCGAGTAGATTTCTTAATTGTATGCAATACGTGCCGAAGTAGAAGGAAAAGTATGAAGTACAAAGAAAGTTGAAATGTGACAAAAAATAGAAAGGTGAAAAGTGATGACTGCGAGTATCACAAAAGGCAAAAGTTCTGATGTATGTCATCTAGATGATGATAGTAATGACCTAGATGAAGATACAACGGTCTTCTTCCAAAGTTCCCAAAGTGGGAGAGGAAGAGTTAGAGACCAACAAGGCCGAAGGCCACCATACAATTCAAAACCCCCATCAGATTCTGAGAACTGTTGGAACTGTGGGAAACGCGGACACTGGTCAAAAGAGAGTTTTAGAGAGAAAAAAAAAAAAAAACAATCAAAGGGCTGAGGAAGGGGCAGAGGAAAAGTCACATTTACAGCATGACAAGCTTCCTCCACTTTGACCGCTCATGTTAATACAGAGAAAGAAAGAATAGATCCCCACATGTCATTGTCAGATTATTAGAATATTTTTTGGATTATTGGAGCTCTTGTCCATACAAGAAGTATGACAATGCTGTTTGTATGCCCAATGACAAATGACCAGAGATCAAATTGTGTACACAAAAGTTAAAATTTGCAAATCAAGTGGTAAATAAATGCAACTTGCTTCTAGAAGATAAATAAAAAGTTAGAATGTGCTGTCCTTGTGTGCGTGGGAAGGACTAGCTCATGATCGACCACAGGAAATGGCCAGCCTGTGATGAATCATTGGTGCTGGGACCTACTTTACGCGCGAGAGCTGTGCATGTGGATTAAAATGATGAAAATTGGCTAAACCTTTAGTGTAAAGAAATTTGCTAGACTGTGGTCTATCCAATCTGCATCGCAGAACAGAAACGATTTGGAAAGATAAAAATGAGAGGAAAAGAGAGAAATCTGTTTGCGAGCAGAAACTGATCCACACTAGTGCATGTTAAGTGTCGAGCCCTCATGAGAAATTTGAAGGGAAAAAAAACTACAGAACATGCTTTCAGGAATTGGAAGAAGCAAAATTGTGAATTTAAGACATTGCAATGCTACATTTAATAGGAATAATTGATTGGTGGTGTAGTAAAATTATACAAACTTCTATATGCGAGCTAAATCTGAGAGATTGAGTTCTTCAAATTTAAAAACAAAGATAAAAATCACATTGATTTGCCAGTAGTTTTTATGAGTTGAGTTTTTTTTTGGATTGGTGGATTGTTCTATCAGGAACCCTGAGTTGAAAATGGTATATGAATGTTGTGTGGTGAGCTTGGATACTAGATCGGGACCAATGTTATAGAAGGACTCATTTTTGGAGACTGTGTGAGAGTTGCAAATGAGCATTGATGAATGATTCCCTGAATGAAAGGAAAATACAGGTTGAATGGTTGAAGTTGTTGGTGACTACTATGGAAAATTAGTAGAGCGACTTTGAAGAAAGAGTGATTTTGAGTAAGTTAAATGCTAAGAAAAAAGAGAGGTTGCTTTTGGATTGATAATTAACTAGAGAAAAAACTGGAGAACCAGTAACACATGCAGAAGATGTGTGAACTGGGAAATTGAGAGGCGTTTTGGAAAGAAAGTCAAATTAAATGATGATGGAATCATATGTAGTAAAGAACACATTCTCCCAAACAGCTTGTCAAGGTGTGTGGCATGCGCGCTGCCAAGCCTCAGAAGGAGGGAGTGAGTAGGACAGATAGTGGAAGATAGTAATAATACAACGCTTTACGACATATGGATTTTCTAATACATTTGGTGTCATACTGTGGTAAATTTCTATTCTGGTATCATGCAATGTATATCTCACTAGTAAGCCTAAGTGTGACCGGGTCATGTTTCGGGTCAGGCTCGTGCGGGATTGTTTGGGCCTTGGTCCATGATCTCATTGGCACG
The DNA here is from genome assembly GCF_033458585.1 of Syngnathus typhle. Classification (NCBI taxonomy): domain Eukaryota; kingdom Metazoa; phylum Chordata; class Actinopteri; order Syngnathiformes; family Syngnathidae; genus Syngnathus; species Syngnathus typhle. The sequence goes on along the minus strand of NC_083739.1, from coordinate 26,212,566 downwards.
AGACATCTGGTTTCCATTAACTGACAAGACATGCACCCGAGTGAGGAAAGGGAGGCTAACTCATCAATAATGAGGAGATATTGGAAGTAATCTGTTGGTTCTTTCTTTAAGACCCTTTAAATAGTTTCCTGGTGTAGATAGGTTAGCAACACGAGAGATTTAGAGGTTCAAAAGAAAAACAGTTAAAAGAAAACAACATTATTGATTTGGACAATTGCAGGCTAACTGGAGCATGAGAAAGAAGAGCTAAGAAGCGGGATCCAATTTGATCAAGGAGATTGGAAATTCACAGCACCATATTCTAAGTCACATTTTTGAGCAAGCATGACACAAGTAACGTTTGAGAGGTCAAGACATACATCAGGGCTAGATGTGGAACGCAGACCTCGTTGAATTAATTTTGAATAATGATACTGAAGATAATGTACTCTCCCATTAAATTGGAACTATAGACAAAACAAAGCTCAAAAATAGGATGAGTTGCAGGACTTACAATATAAAGATGAGATCGCTGTTACTAGGATAATTTGAAGTTTGGTAAACAAACGTTACTAGCGAATTGATGGCAGCAGCTACATTTGGTTACAAGTTTGATGTCCCAGTCTGTCACTCTAAGTGCCAGGATCCCTGAAACTCGATCCCGAGACTCCGCCTGCAGCCGTGGACGTCTACAAAACGGTGCCTGGCTTTGAGGCATCTTTGGCCTTTGGCAAGGACAAGGAAAGACTGTTGTTCTGCTTGGGGGGGCAAGTACACTCCAGAGAAAAGACGACATCCTCAGGGACGAGAAAAGACAGTGAGAAGCGGAGGAACTCACAATGTTGAAAATTGACTCATTTGAACAATGGACTCATTCGAGAGTGATGGATGGGTTGGCTCTGAAGCAACAACAAAAGAACACCAACTTGAGAGTGTGAGGTGCTGCAAAAGAAGTGTCCGACGGTCAAATCACACTCCTTGCTGTGGCGTTGCTAAACTTGGTGGAGCTTGGGTCAAAGTGGAAGGGAGCTTCATTGTGCGCTGGGTTTGACAGAACTGAGGAGATTTGTGAAAAAAATAAATAATGCGTAGAGCTACAGAGAAAAGCATTATATTCGGAGACTGAACAGATTCGGATGGAACAAATAGGCTAAAACGGTAGAAAACAAGAACGACATCTGATATTTTGGCTCGTCAGGCTTAAGAAGGAGAGGTCGAGTTATATAAATTTTAGAATAGGACATTTGGACTAAAGTGAATTCAGTCAAGAGGAAGCTAGGTTGCACAATGTACCTACTCAATAAAATAGTAAGTTCGTTGCCCCACAGTAGAGTTTGGATGGTCAGAAAGTTGGAAAGGTTCAATTTTTGACTTTCACACTATCATGCATAGGAGTCGCACAAGGTGACAGTTAACAAGACAATGACTGCAATAGGGGTCACTTACGACTGCACCGACATGGAAAAGTAGAAGCAAGGGAGTTGAGTAAGGGATTATACGCAAAACAGTCCTCTATACAGTTATCAATAGGAGGTTCTATCAAAAGAAGCTACATGAGAGATGTATAGAATCCCTTTGTCTGTGTTCTGTGTTCGTGCGTAATCTCTGTAAAATTGTGTCGGGCTGTTGTCGTTCGTCTGAGCTTTGTGTGCGCGCTCGGTGTGTGTGCGTTTATGTGCACAACCTGTGTGGGTGCGGCATGGATAAGGGAATCTCCTTTAAGACAGGAGGCAATAAATGGGAAAGCCCCTGTCATGAACGGTGTTTGGTTAGGAGGAATCATTAGGAAGTGCTCAAACTCTTCCCGCAAACACTCCTATCTGCCTCGTTAAAAAGGGCATTACAATTGACTACAAGAGTTGCAAAGGGCAGATGAAGAACAGTCCTTGGCAGATTATATGATCAGGACGCTCAAACTGAAAGATGTGTCCAATGCAAATTTACTGCCGCCTGATCTTTCCTCTTCACAGGTCGACAACCCCATCAATCCAGGAGACTGGGTCTACATGAAGGTCGTCAAAAGAAAGAACTGGGCCAGCCCACGGTGGGAGAGATCATTCCAAGTCTTGCTGACTACCCCCACCGCAGTGAAGATTGCTGAACGACCCAGTTGGATTCACCTCAGCCACTGCAAGCTACAGGGAGTGCTGGACCCCTCATTTCAGGGTGGTGGCGAAGTCTGCGAACAACAATCCCAACTCCGCTAGGCGGGGGTATGTCTCGGTGTTCCTGTCATCTTAGTAGCAACAGGGCTCCACATGCCAGGTGGATCCTCTGCTGCGTTGTGGTTGGAGCATGCTGTGGTCTATGGATGCATCTGAACAGACCAAGTGACAATGCTGACCGTGGAAAACGATGGTCACACAATGAGAACTTTGAGGACTGGTCATGAGATCCCAGAAACCCATACAAAACCAACACTTGGTACCGGTATGTAAAGGTCACTGTGAGAGCACACACACAAGAGGGATGTTATGTGTGTGTTCGAAAACTCCCCTTGCTCCACACAAGTTCACTTGGAGGCCAGAGCAATGAATGTCACTGAAGCAAAATGTATGGCATCCATGGGAGGACTTGGATATCAACACCGTGCTGTCACAGACAGTGACGCTACCCATACCACCCTGGGCTCGCAGAAATGAATCTGTGATCAAACTCTTTTGGATTAATCCCAATGTGACTGTTGGAGGACGACAGATGCCACAAGTGGCCTAAACCAGGAGGCTACCTGAAATGGACTACACGTGTTTCAGCCAAGAAAATGAAACCCACGAATGCATTAACGACAACTGCTCTCCAGGAGGAAACTGGTTGGGAGCTTTGGACATCACCGCTGTGTGCCAGGATGGGAGAGCCATTTCAAGGCGTAAGGGCTCTCCCAACAACATGGCTGCACCATTGGACGGGACCTACTTCATTCAGAACGGATCGTGGCTTTTTTTTATTGATAGCATTCTGGTCGCCTAAGGCAGAGGGACTGTGTGAGACTTTTCCTGCATATTAACATCGGCCAGCAGGTTTTTAGATCACACACCAGGTTTGAACTGGAGTATTGAGGAAAAACCTCATCTTCACTGGAAGTTATTGCTATCATTGTTTGTTGTTTTTTACATGTTTCACACTACACGATCCCAACCCGGCCGCTGTCATCTCTGTTTATTATTGATCTTTTTTATTAGTGTTTTTATTATTTTTACTATTCTTCTTTATATTTTCTTGCTTGTGTTTGTGGATTGGGTTGACATAATCATATGATAAAACAGGAGGGATATGTCAGGGTTTTCCAAACTATCTTGATCGTATGATTATGTTGGAATGTATGTAACCAGTAATAAATAACCTAGCTCGTCCCATCCTACACCATGTCGTAAAACATCCCCTGCTATGCTTTGACTAGAGGTCAAGGGCTTTCTCTTCTCTCTCCAGTCCACTCTCACCCCCACCCTGTTTCTCTTAATAAAAATGCTCATGCAGGAGGCGAGAGTCAGACGTCACTCGATCATTGCTGTACGCACAGTGACGAATGGACTCTCCGCCTGCAGGTGCCCAGAATGACTTAATTTTCTCCCGTGTGGTTCTTGCAAAATACGTTAAAGTGAGCACCACTCTAACATTCCCCCAGGCTGTTGCTCTGATGAACTCACACCACTCTTAGTATCTCAGAGTCATTACTGTGCAATAACATCCTGCTCTCTACACCTTTTTTTAATTTGTCTACACTGTTTGTACTATGTGTCCTCTCTGCATCCATTGCAGCCTGGTCATCCTGGATAAGGGACCTTCCCATCTGTGGTCTCTTCTCAAGGTTTCTCATTTCCCCTAGCTGGAGTTTTGAGTTTTTCCTTGCCCTTTTGGGAGTTTAAGATCAGGGGATGTTTGAGAATATTGGCCATTTTTCACATTTTTGTTAGTCGCCTAAATGTTGAACAGAGGGTGTGATGTACCGAAGTCAAATTCCTTGTTTGGCACGCTCAAACATGGCGAATAAAAAAGCTCTTGAATCTTGAATCTTGAAATGAAGGCTGTGAAGGTCACATTTTCATAGCCTTAACTCACGATCCATCTCTATAGAATCCAGGCCAAATTCAAGGGCTGGTTGTCGGAGGCTGCGTGAATTTGGACACAGGCGGTGTGGCCTTGTTGCACCGGAAATGATGCCACGTCGTTGCCATATTGTACATTGAAGGAGGATGCCAATTATTTTGTACAGAGATAGTCCGCCTGTCCAAATTTGCCACGGCTTATGCGGTCCACGGAGGCGGACCTTGCAGGGCTGCGAAGGACCCAGCCTTTGAACTGGCCTTGGAAGATGCAGCCTGCAAAATTGGACACAGCGGTTCTATTCAATTTGGTGCACTTCCTGTAAGTTTTGGGGCACTTCTTGTTCATTTCCTGTTCAATTTGGAACACTTCCTGTTCATTTTGGGGCACATTCTATTCACTTCCTGTTCAATTTGGGGCACTTCCTGTTAATATTTATGAACACAAAGAAGCACTGCAGTCAAGTTAACGAGTAAGCTAATGCAAGCATGCATTTAACACATTATTGTGTTCCCCAAGAATAATACAACACTTTTGATGCAAATTATCTGACACAACTACTCAAAATACACCCACAAGAAGTGAAAACAGAGCGCACAGCTCTTAAATCAGCAGAAAGCCTGACGTTAAGTCTGTGAAAATGAGTGCATAGAGATGCAATATTATTAAAGTGAAATGAAGATGAAAGTGAAATGTGGGTTTGAACCCACAACCTTCCAGCCTCAGGGCGGACACTCTACCACTAGGCCACTGAGCTGGACAAAGTTGAAGTAGTTATAAATAGAGATGCCCGGGTAAATTTTCATGCCATTTGATAGCAGTTTTTGTACATTTAACTGAAAGTGTTTACAATGATTTCCAATGGAGAAATTGTGATAGCATCCTTCCGTGGCGCAGTCAGGCTGATGTGTCAAATCAAGCAGACTCCACCCAAAAAGTGGGCATCAATAAGTATTCCACCCTCTGCTCCAAAATACTGTTAAATCTTTTGTTTTTGTGAAAAGTTTTTTTCAGGAGGGAATTGCAGCACTGACATAATTTTTAATACAATTTTATCACATAAGTGCCAATGTTGGGGTCAATTTACCGTAACTTTCAACGCAATACTTCACTTTATAAACATAGACCACATATGGTGCTTATGCACGTGTCCTTTTTGTTGTAGCCCATTTTTTCCCCTCCATTCATCCATCCATCCATTTTCTGTACCCCTAGTCCCCACGGGGGTCACGGGCATGCTGGAGCCTATCCCAGCAGTCATCGGGTAGTAAGCGGTAGACACCTTGGACTAGTTGCCAGCAAATCGCAGGACACACATAGACGAATAACCATTCACACTCACACCCATGGGGAATTTAGAATGCTCATTTGGCCTACCAAGCATGTTTTTTGGGAGATGTGGGAAGAAGCCAGAGGACCTGGATAAAACCCACGCAAGTACGGGAAAAACATGCAAACTCCACACAAGGAAGGCCGGACGTGGAATCAAACCCGCACCCTTTGGACTGTGAGGCGGACACGATAACCAGTTTTCATCGTGCCACCCACTATTTGTCAATAATAAAAAAATACAGACATACTCAAATACAAATTACTCTGCGGTCAATTCCCTCCTAAGTATTATAAACTTATTATGCCCCCACAGTTTTGCTCTCTCCTCCTCCATCATTTCGGGGCTTCATTGTGGGGCTTTTTGAGTTGATGGTGGCGTCTCAAAACTGAAATTAACCACAGCACCTTACCTTATTCCTGTTTTTCAGACATGCGCAAGTGTAAAACAGGAATGGTGAGGGGTTTTAACTTTATATAGCGCTGTTGAAAACGTTACGTTACAACTGGTTCAACATTTCCTCAACACACTCAAAATATATGGTGGGAGGGGAGGGTGACCTGCTTGAAGGTATGCAGCACTTCCTGCCTCTGGCTGAAGTGTCTAAAAAGCAGCTGCAGAGCTCCAGAAACCAGTGGCGGGTACTTGTGCATAGTGAGGTGGATCAGGACACGCAGGAACATGCGGCCGCCTTCGTCGTCCACCTCAAGAATGCTGTTCCCCTTTCTGCACGCACGTATGCACGCACGCACGCGCGCACACACACACACACACACACACACACACACACACACACACACGCACACGCAACGGTTGGACACAAGTTACAAATTTACACTTAGTCCTCTATGACGTACCCAACTCCAAACATTGCCTCAGCCTGCTCTCCAATGTGCTGTAGGTTGATGGCAGCTGCAGAAACACATTATTAGTTAGCTTGGAGCCACACCCTCAGACTCACTGCCCACTGCTTCCATCGTGAGCGGTAATGCACCTGTGTGCTCTAAACTGGTAGTAGCATCAGCATCAGCCAGCGGGTAGACATCCACAAATTGCTTCTTGAAGATGGACAGCAAGAAGGACAGGCGGTAGTCCAGACGCACATTCAGGATGAACTGATGAGGACAAGACAGAGATGCCGCGCTCCAGATGGATACAATTATTACATTTCAGAAGTTAATCAACAAGTACCGTTTTTTTCCGTGTATAGTGCGCCCCCATGTATAGTACGCACCCCTAAAAATGGCATGCTGATGCTGGAAAAAAGCTTGTACCCATGTATAATACGCACCCAATTTTTATGAATTCTTTAAAAAAAAATTTTTAATTTTTAATTTTATTTTTTTTAAGTCCCAATGATCGTCACGCACACAGGGAGGCAATGGGTCCCATTTTTATAGTCTTTGGTATGGTCTTAACTAGGCTGGATGTAATTTTTTTTGTTGGCGTTGATTTCTCCGACTGCCCGTAAACGCACCACCGCGCTCCGTGCGCGCACGGGACAGCAAACGAGCAGGTGATCGAGCAAGCGTCTGATACGAGAGCATTGCGGTCGCATGGAGCGTGTTTGAAGTGAACAGCAGAGAAGAAAGGAACAAGGCAAAGTGTTGTGAAATAAAATATTACCTGTAATACGGATTTAGGTAGAGAACTGAACTCTCGCGCTTTATATAGCTGACGTGTCTTGCGCATCCGTTCTGCGCATCTGTAATGGCGGCCTCCGTATGATATCCCGTTTGCGTGTGTGCGAGAGCGAGAGAGAGCGAGAGAGAGAGCGCGCGAGAGAACGCTCAACCGTAGCGCGCCGCCGACCGCCCAACTGCACCGCGCTGGTTGATTATTGTGACAGAGCCGTCGCTGAAATTTAGAAGATATTTTTAAAGTCCTGATGTACTTTCTAAAATTTAAGTGGACCTCAGTGCGCACTGCGCAGGGAGCTTAATTTGGTGCAGTCGCGCAACCGCAGCGCGCCGGGCGCTCACTGTCGCATTGCTTAAAGAGCGCCTTTGTGTTTTAGGATGAACAGCAGAGACCAAAGGAACAAGGCAAAGTGTTGTGAAATAAAATATTACCTGTAATACGCATTTTGTTATTTGCTGATTGAAACTGCTAGTTAAACTGTGAATTGAAACTAATAGGAAGAAAACAACTCTTGCTCTTTATATAGCTGACGTGTCTTGCGCATCCGTTCTGTGCATTTTATTTCACAACACTTTGCCTTTCTTCTCTGCTGTTCACTTCAAACACGCTCCATGCGACCGCAATGCTCTCGTATCAGACGCTTGCTTGATCACCTGCTCGTTTGCTGTCCCGTGCGCGCACGGAGCGCGGTGGTGCGTTTACGGGCAGTCGGAGAAATCAACGCCAACAAAAAAAATTACATCCAGCCTAGTTAAGACCATACCAAAGACTATAAAAATGGGACCCATTGCCTCCCTACGTGTGTGACGATCATTGGGACTTAAAAAAAAAAAAAAAAAAAAAAAAAAAAAAATTAAAAAATTTTTTGTACCCATGTATAATGCGCACCCCAGATTTTAGGACAATAAATTAGTTACATTTTGCGCACTATACACGGAAAAAAACGGTAATGTCATGAAATCACCTGAACCATAATTTTATGCTGAAAAAACCATTGATACTCTGCAACTATAAGAATGTAGTTACATTAATCTAATGAGAGCTGAGTTATTTTGGTGAGTACTTTTCTAACTAGTAAGACGCATGGTTCACTAAAACCCTGCCTTCACTATTGGTAGACTCGAGGGTGTGTTCAATGATTGAAGTAGGATATTTCAAAACTACATGGAAAAAAAAAACCTCATTTAAAGCAGCACTGTGGAACTTATCACTTTAAGTTTTTTATTGCAACGCCATGTTGACAAAAGCGGTAGTGTATTTCCTGAAGTGGACACATTTCTCATAGTGCCAGAGGCCTAGTGTTGTGAAATTCTGAGACTTTGCTTTTTGCAGTTGGACTGAATTACATTTCTGTTTCCTGTAGCTGTGTAAAGGATGAATAGCGATGAGGTGTTCAACAGAAAAAGTGTCTAAAATTTGTCATAAAATGATTTTGAAAAGAAATGCATTCATACATAGTATACACGACCATTACACAGCAGCCTACACATCGCGCTAAAATAACCTATTCACGGTCAACCTACTGCACCTAAAAAAGACAATTCACTGGAGGCGCTAACGATTGACCAAACAGACCCATTCACAGTAAAATAATGTAGCAGGAGAATTGCCGTTCACGGCAAAATAACTACAGTTTTTTTCCATGTATAATGCGCGAAATGTAACTAATTTATTGTCCTAAAATCTGGGGTGCGCATTATACATTTTTTTTTATTTATTTATTTTTTTAATCCGGATATGATACGGAGGCCGCCATTACAGATGCACTTTCTTCTCTGCTGTTCACTTCAAACACGCTCCATATGAACACAATGCTCTCGTATCAGACGCTTGCTCGATCAACTGCTCGTTTGCTGTCACAATGTACCCTACACAAATCCGAAACATTTCTTCGCTATCGAGTTTGGTAGCGCATGTGCAGTGATACTGACCGGCAGAATAACATCCGGTTGTTCCCAAAGATGATCTTTTTTCTGAAATAATTTTACGTTTACGGACTTAAGTAGGAGTCAAAATTTGGGTGCGTATTATACATGGGTACAGGCTTTTTTCCAGAATCAACATGCCATTTTTAGGGTGCGTATTATACATGGGGGCGCATTATACATGGAAAAAACGGTAATGCCTTTAGTAAGAGCCAAGACAAATTTGTGTATGTCATAGCAATTACCGTTTTTTCCCATGTATAATGCGCAAAATTTAACTACCGTATTTTGCGCCCTATTAGGCGCACCGGGTTATAAGGCGCACCTTCAATGAACGGCCCATTTTAAAACTTTGTCCATATGTAAGGCGACCGGACTATAAAGCACATGAAATAGAAGCTTTACTGCAACAAACTGAGGTTGACTAGGGTTGCGGTATGCACCCACTAGCCAATAACCAACGAGTCCTCTGTAAACAATCGCTTTTCTCAAACGATCTCCTATAAAATGATTGGAACTGACTAAAGTTCGATCTAACGCATTGGTACTACTTACCTATTTTTCCCTTCCATATCGATCCGTAGATTTACTCGAAACATTACCAGAGCAGCCTATTTTGACATGAAATAGCCTCGCGCGTATAACAGCTATCGTTATAGCATTAGCCATCCACAATTTCCTATGAGCCTCAGCTCGCAATCTCCCATGAGCCTCAACAAAGTGTAAACAATCGCGTTTCTCAAACGATCTCCTGTAAAATGATCAGAACTGACTAAAGTTCGATCTAACGCATTGGTACTACTTACCTATGTTCTCCTTCCATATCGATCCGTAGATTTACTCGAAACATTAACGGAGCAGCCTATTTTGAAATGAAATAGCCTCACGGGTACAACAGCCATTCGGTGACGCCCCCTGACTACAGTTACCGTAATGTTGGGAAGCGATGCGACCTTGTAATTTACTAGTCGTACTAAAACATACTAAAACATTTTGGCAGAGCACTGTGTACAACCAGTATGGATCAACAAATTCATCACTTGATCCATATATAAGGCGCACCGGACTATAAGGCGCACTGTCGACTTTTGATAATATATTTGGTTTTTAGGTGCGCTTTATAGGGCGGAAAAAACGGTAATTTATTGTCCTAAAATATGGGGTGCGCATTATACATGGGTACAATTTTTAAAAAGAAAAAAATATATATTATTATTATTTTTTTGTAAGAAAATCATGGTACAACAATTTTTGAAGAAAATCTTGTCACGGATGGAGTGTGGAAAGGAGCAGGGCGACCAAGTGCAGCTTGGACCAGGGTTCATTGGAGGAACTCAAAACACAGACTTGGTAAACTAACATAACTCTCTAACAAAACCAACAACAGGACTGACCGACAAAGACGTGGAACAAAAAGACAGGGTGACATTACCAAAGACAGGAACAGAAACCTGTGTTATTGTCAAATATTGTTTGTTTTTTAATCTCCATCGCGGACTGGACGTCATACGGAGGCAGTATCACTGCGCATGCGCACTATAGATCCGATGCGAACAGTCCTCTTCTTGACTGACAATGAATGTGATAGTTTAATACAATCAGCAAATAACAAAATGCGTATTACAGGTAATATTTTATTTCACAACACTTTGCCTTGTTCCTTTTGTCTCTGCTGTTCACTTCAAACACACTCCATACGAACGCAATGCTCTCGTATCAGACGCTTGCTCGACCACCTGCTCGTTTGCTGTCACAATGTACCCTACACAAATCTGAAACATTTGTTGCGGCTCCGAGTCACGACGAGGGGCAAGTTTTGGTTTCCAAGGGTGTTTCTATTCCTCTTCAACTTCCCTCCCATACAGAGCCGCCTTTTTCACATGTCCGCACGTCACTTTCCTCGTTTCATTTTAAACGAACTGATCGCGGTGGTGCCTTTAGGGGCAGTCGGAGAAATCAACGCCAACAAAAAAAATACATCCAGCCTAGTTAAGACCATACCAAAGACTATAAAAATGGGACCCATTGCCTCCCTGCTTGGCACTCAGCATTAAGGGTTGGAATTGGGGGGTTATATCACTAGTTGTAACTTGAGTCTTTCGAGATTCTCCTGAGGCAGGATATACCTTGGACTGGCAAGGCAAGGAAGTGTTCTCGATCATTTCATTCTTTCCATTCGTCGTCTTTGTTGACTGACTATTCTACAGTCGGCAAGGTGAGAGGCAATCACACAGTGGACAGATCAATTAGTTATTTGATCGCTTGACAAGCGTCAAGTTGCACTTTGGGAGTGTTCCCATCTTGCAAGCTAAAACGTTTGCAGAAGCTAGCGTTAGCAGTTAGCGTCTTCAACGACCACCAAAACGCATTTCTTTGGCGTGCATTTTGGTGCAACGATATAAATAAAGCTTTTAACAGTGGGTAAGTACATGTACATTTCGAACATTGCCTGCACGCATGCACACAATACAACAATTTTTTTTAAAAACAATCGAATGAAACGTATTCGCTAACAAGGGAATCAGTTAAAACGGCTGGCTGGTCTACATTTTCAAACTTTACGCTATGCCGCCCTCCAAAAAAAATGAGGGCTACGATGAACTTAAATCATCTATTGACTTGATACGGCAAGACATTACCACACTCTTAGAGCAGCAAGCCACCCTGCTCCAGCTAACGTCTGAACTAACGGAGCTTAAGAAAGCCTCCAAGGAGAAAGATGAAAAAATCCTGTCGCTTGAACGGAGAGTTGATGCTCTGGAGCAGTACTCCCGACAAGAAGACCTCATAATCACTGGTCTTAAAACATCACACCGCTTCTATGCCAGGGCGGCGGGTCCTCCGGATCTCTCGACAGATGACTCTCCTTCGGACGAACTGTCAACGCTCAAAAATCAGGTAGTACAATTTTTCGAAAGTAGGCATATGAAACTCCAGAAAGGAAACATTACCGCTTGTCACACACTCCCAAGAAATCGAAAACGACCAAAAGATGCTCCGAAAATTATCATTCGATTCATCAATAGGAAACATAAAGTGGATCTTCTGAAGCAAGGGAGGAAACTTCAGGGAACGGGTGTTTACCTAAATGAGCACCTCACTAAGAAGAATGCTGAGATAGCCTGGAACGCACGCAAACTGAAGAAGGAAAACAAGATTCTCGCAACGTGGGTCAGAAATTGCAAGGTATAGATTAAAACGAACGGAGCAACACCAGAAGATGTCAAAACTCTTGCTGTGAGTGAACTGGAGGAACTGAAGAAATATGGCCTGGTGGTGGGGGAACCTAACATCTACAATGGCTGAATTGATGACCATTAACTGGTACCTATGGACCCTCCGGACGAGAATGGTGGATTACAGCGGTGCACAATATGGCAAACAGAGACTGGCGGGGAGGACATCCATCTCAGGTAGACCGTTCTCTGACACCCTTCATGCCATCTAGTGACATTCTCGCAAATGCAGGAATTTCTGTCCCACCAACTCTAGACTCTTTATTACTTAATTCATTTGATCTAGAGAATGTTAATGCTGGTATCTATGAGTCCTTTCTTAACCCAGATACTAATTACACTCCCCTAAAATCTGTTGAATTGTCATGTGAATATTTTTCTGAAGAAATGTTTAACAAATTGTGCAATACTCCTCCTGGCCACTGCCAAACAAATGTATTCTCCACTGTCCACTACAATATACGGAGTATCTCTAAAAGTTATGATGATCTAAAAACCTATTTATCAACCTTAACACATTCCTTTTCAGTAATAGCTCTTACTGAAACCTGGATGATTGATAATACATCTTGCAACCCTCTCTCTCACTACACTCCTATACACTCTTGCAGACCAAACAAGCAAGGTGGAGGAGTCTCACTGTATGTGATTGACAACTTCAAATTCTCACCCAGAAAGGATCTAAGCGTTAACTTTGATATGACTGTAGCAGAATCTGTGTTTATAGAACTCTCATCTTGCTCACTTATAAACAACAAAAACGTGATAATTGGATGTATATATAGACCACCAGATTCTGATAAAATTACCTTCAATGAAGCCCTTGACTCTACTCTAGAAATCATAAACAAAGAAAACAAATTATGTGTCCTACTTGGTGACTATAATATTAATTTGCTTGAAACTAAGCAGTCACATACAGCAGACTTCCTTAATATATTATATTCCAGTAACTTTTTCCCTCTTATTAACAAACCCTCCAGGATCACAAGCTCAACGGCCACTCTCATTGACAACATTTTATTTAATTCTCTAGACTACAAGATAACATCCGGGCTGTTGATCTGTGATGTATCTGATCATCTTCCTGTCTTCCATTTCATCCACAGTGATAGTGGTCCGAGAATCAAAGGTCATATTGGTGATCAAATGAAATTCCGTAAATTTACTGAGGAAAACATGGTATCCTTTGTATCTATCATCAGTTCTGTATCATGGAATGAGGTTATTCTCTTGCAAGATGTCAACAAAGCCTATCACTCCTTTCAAACAATACTCACAAATGCATTAGAGTCCTCATTTCCTTTAATTTCTAGTCGTAAAAATAACTCTAAGGGGAAACCTTGGACAACGGATGAACTTAAAAAATCCTCACGTAAAAAGAATGAACTATATAGAAAATATATTGCAAATCCCACCCCTATAAATATAGAAACATACAAGAAATATAAAAATAATTTTACAGTATTATTAAGGAAAACCAAACAAAATTACTATGCTGATAAATTTACACAAGCCTCTGGTGACATCAAAACAACATGGAATCTTATCAACCATTTATTACATCGCAAAAAAACTAAAACATCTACCCCAAGTGAGATGTTGGGGAAGAATGGAGCCCATTCTAACCCAATAGATATTTCTAATAGTTTCAATGATTTCTTTGTAAATGTTGGCGCTACTTTGGCATCTAGCTTCTCAACCTCTGATACAAGCCCCTGTTGCCTAATTACAGGGCAGTTTCCTTCACTCTCTATTCTTGACCCTCCTAGTGTTGAGGAAGTTTACAGCATCGTCATGAGCTTAAAAAACACGGCCCCTGGCCATGACGAGATCAGAAGCATACTTATTAACAAAATCATTCATTCAATAAAAATTCCACTGACACACATTTTCTCCTTATCTTTAAAGTTTGGCATTGTACCCCAAGAACTAAAAATTGCGAAAGTCATTCCTATTTTCAAAGCTGGTGAGACAAATGAATATGGTAATTATCTACCTATATCCATTCTTCCATGCTTTTCCAAGATTCTAGAAAAAATGGTTTATTCAAGATTGGCAAAGCACCTAGAAACAAACAATATTCTCTATAAACATCAATATGGTTTCCGCAAAAAAATCTCTACTGAGCATGCACTGCTTCAGCTTGTCAACCACATCTCAACAGCTCTTGACAATAAGAATTTCGCTCTTGGTGTCTTCCTAGATTTAAGTAAAGCATTTGATACCGTCGACCATAAGATCCTTATCGCTAAGCTAGAGAGATATGGAGTGAACAATTCTGCCCTGAAATGGTTCACAAACTATCTCTCTAACAGAGAACAATATGTATATATAAATGGTTGTTCTTCCAACAGATCGAAAATACTATCTGGGGTCCCGCAGGGCTCAATAATGGGTCCTCTATTATTTTTGGTGTACATAAATGATTTTTCCATGTCTTGTTCAAATTTTCTCCCTTTGTTATTTGCGGACGATACTAATCTTATTGCCACCCACGATGATTTTAATTTCCTCATTGCAAGTGTGAATACTGAATTGCACGCTGTTACAAAATGGTTCAAAATAAATAAGTTGTCACTCAATATATAAAAATGTAACTTCATGATCTTCTGCAATATAAATAAATCTTACCCCAAAGAACAGACCAAAATTTACATAAACAATAACGAAAGTTGCTAGCACCAAATTCTTAGGAGTTACAGTAGACAAACAATTAAACTGGTCTGAACACATTGATTTGGTTTGCAAAAGATCTATGAAAATACTAAGTATTTTACGAAAAGTTTGTCCCTTGGTCCATCCTTCTGCTCATCTCACTCTGTATTATAGATTCCTGTTTCCTTTTCTCAATTACTGCAACACAGTCTGGGCAGCCACATATCCAACATACCTCAACAAATTACTCATCATACAAAAGAAGTTCCTAAGAATGACCTCTTTCTCGAATAGATATGAACCAACGGCACCGCTGTTTAAAAATGATTCACTATTGCCAATTGATAAAGTAAACATTCATCAAACCTGTCTACTCATCCATAAATATATATATAGGAAACACTGTCTTCCAGCCACCTTTTATAATCTCTTCACATTTGTATCTGATCTTCATTCTTATCCAACAAGACAGAGGGACAATCTCCACCCACCTTCCTGTCGAACATCACGCCATCAATATAATATCTCCTTTAGAGGGCCCTCACTCTGGAATGAGCTACCAATCCATATCCGATCCATGTCTTCACAGGCTGCTTTTAGAATGCAGCTGAAATACCACCTTCTCTACTCATGATCCTAACAGTCCATAATTACTCCACCGCACTAAGCTGGTTCATACTAAGAACATCAACTTAAACCACAATTTATACTCTGATTCTTCCTTGTTTTTGTTATTTTCTGCTTGCAGTTTCTTCTGTCCCCTCTAAGCTATTCCTACTTGGTGTCTCTTTGATTGTTTCAACATCGCTATGTGACTATTTTGTTGTCTTGTTTCTCATTTTGTATAGTGTATTTGTTTATGTATGTATACATACACATTTCGCATTTCGTAGTATGTATGCATGTATAAATATGACGAATTAATATATAGCTTGTTATGCTTTTGTTTATTTACTTGTGTATGTGTATGTATGTATGTGTAGGTGTATGTGTGTATGTATATATATATATATATATATATATATATATATATATATGTGTGTATGTATATATATTTTTTAAACACTTGAATGACATTTGACGACACAGCACTTTGTTTGCTTTTGCACTTTGTTTGTATCGGAGTGGAGCTCTTTACAAGCCCTAGGCTTCGTCTCCCTCCTTGCACTGTTATTGCTATAATAATATGTGCTAAACAATAAACTAAACTAAATGATTCCCGAGCGCGGCGCCGCTGCTGCTCACTGCTCCCCTCTCCCCTCTCCCCCAGGGGATGGATCAAAATCACACGGGGATGGGTCTAATGCAGAGGACAAATTTCACCACACCCAGATGCGTGTGTGACGATCATTGGGACTTAAAAAAAAATAAAAAATAAATAAATAAAAAATTGGGTGCGTATTATACATGGGTACAGGCTTTTTTCCAGCATCGACATGCCATTTTTAGGGTGCGTATTATACATGGGGGCGCATTATACATGGAAAAAACGGTAAGTTTAACAGAATTCTGACGTCTCTAATAGCACCTCGTCTTCGAGCTCACGTCAGTGAGTGAAAGCAATGTTTGTCCTTGAATGTGCTTGTATTCGGCTGGCCTCAGGCAAAATCTTTGGTTCTTCCGATGATTTGGACCAACGCATGTTACTGCTGTTATGACAGCAGTAATCATATGTTGACGTTAGCATCGACTTCCGTAATTGCATACAAAGGGGGTAGTGACGACCTAAAGCAGTCAGCACATTTGTAGTTTTTTGTTTGGCAGTGTTGCTTCCACCCTCCTCAGAGTTGTTTAGTGCCAGTAAAACTAATACGCTCAGGCCATGACAAAAGTACTATTCAACGAGCTGGAAGTTGATGCCCCATCAGGTAAGTTCTAAAAATATTGTGAAAATACAAATTGTGAAAATATTGTGAAAATAAAGTCATCAAGTGCCACTTTAATGCGCCAAACAGCAATAACTAGTCCCTGAGCAGATTGCAGTTCTATAATTTATTTAATGCACCAAACCCGGAACAGCCACTTGCTTGTCAACTCAATGTGAAGGGACAGCTGGTCTGAGAAACTGGGCATGTATTGAGAGGGGCAGTATGGGGGTGGCTTCTCACTTTCACAACTTAACGTGCAGGGAACACTAGCAGCAAACATAAAACTAATAATAAGTAATATTGATCACTCACAGAAATAAAGTTGGCCACTCAATACAAACTGAGCATAGAGCTCTGGAGAAGACATAAAAAGATAAAATAAAAACGTTGGTGTTGACATAAATAAAAATAACTGGGAAAAATTGCTGACATGTTTCCCCAATCGAGCCCGCAAAGCTAGAAAAAATGAGTAAGAATTTATTTTGAAAAATATAAAAAATTTGGCGAATCTCTCCCAATTACATCTGTCAAGCAAAAATGAGCAAGAAACAGAGAAGTTTGGAAAGCCTCTTCGGAAAGGGAAAAACGTCCAATGAGGACACGGAAGAAGAAGAGGCTACGACTTCTAAGAAAAGGAAAGCTGCATTTAAAAGAACATTTCTGGAGTCCTACTTAAAATATGGATTTATCGCCACAGCTGACTCTGACGCGCCAAGTGCACTCCGCATATGTGGCGAAAGGCTAGCTAACGAGGCAATGAAGCCTTCAAACCTGCTTCGGCACATGGAGACCAAGCATCCTGCATTTAAAGACAAACCTTAACCACTTCGGGTGTCATTGTCTCCGATTACGCCTGGATGGGAACGGCTCATTTCTGAGAAAAGAGATCGGTGCTCCCACTAATTCAACGTTTTATTTTTATGTGGTTTATATTTGTTTTCATGCCAGTCGTATATTTTATTTCATCCTATTTATATATATAAAGATTTAAATAATATATATATATAAATATATTTATTTATATAAAGGCCGGTCCGCGAAAATATTTCTGACACGTAACTGGTCCGTGGTGCAAAAAAGGTTGGGGACCACTGCTCTAGACCTCTGTATATGTAAATATACTGTGATCCTTCACCACTTCGCTCATCCTCTATTGCGGACTCACTGTTTGAATGTTCCCTCGGAGTTTTTGAGTCTTTGCTTGATACATTATCTGTGCCAGTCTAAATTTGAATAAGTCCATTAGCTTTAAAGCGTTTTATTTTAAAAACAATTTTTTTGTATGATCTCGAAACCCAACCTTGTGTACAATTCTCATAGCTTTTTTCTGTAGTATAATTAATGGTTTTAAAGTGCTTATGTATGCATTTCCCCATATCTCCACACAGTAAGTCAAACATGGTAAAACAAGACAACAATACAGCGTATACAACATTGCTCCAGAATATGTTTTGCACTGTACAGTACTGCAATACTCCTTGCTACTTTGGTTCTAACATATCTTGTATGAGGTTTCCAACAGAATTTATTGTCTAATATTACTCCTAAAAATGTTATCTCAAACCTGTTCAATATTGACATTATCTATTGTTACTTGAACCTGTGTATCTATTTTACGGTTTCCAAATACCATCAGTTTGGCTTTGTCTACATTCAATGATAATTTATTAATGTCAAACCATATTTTTAGTTTGGACAATTCAGTTGTAATGCTCTCCAATAATATATTTGTTATTGCCAGAGCAGACGATGTTGGTGTCATCCGCGAAAATAATACATTTAAAAATAGTTGACGCCTTACAAATAAAATATCATTGATGTACAGAATAAATAATATGGGACACAACACTGACCCCTGTGGGACTCCACAGTCTAGTCATGTCTAGGCATGATGATATATGATTACCGTTTTTTTCCGTGTATAGTGCGCCCCCATGTATAGTACGCACCCCTAACAATGGCATGCTGATGCTGGAAAAAAGCTTGTACCCATGTATAATACGCACCCAATTTTTATGAAATTTTTTAAATTTATTTTTAAAATTTTTTTTTTTTTTTTTTTTTTTTTTAAGTCCCAAAGATCGTCACACACGCAGGGAGGCAATGGGTCCCATTTTTAAAGTCTTTGGTATGGTCTTAACTAGGCTGGATGTCATTTTTTTTGTTGGCGTTGATTTCTCCGACTGCCCCTAAACGCACCACCGCGCTCCGTGCGCACACGGCGGCTCTGTATGGGAGAGACGTTGAAGAGGAATAAAAACACCCTTGGAAACCAAAACTTGCCCCTCGTCGTGACTCGGAGCCGCAAAAAATGTTTCGGATTTGTGTAGGGTACATTGTGACAGACGGCAAACTAGCAGGTGATCGAGCGAGCGTCTGATACAAGAGCATTGCGGTCGTATGGAGCGTGTTTGAAATGAACAGCAGAGACGAAAGGAACAAGGCAAAGTGTTGTGAAATAAAATATTACCTGTAATACGCATTTTGTTATTTGCTGATTGAAACTGCTAATTAAACTGTGAATTGAAACTAATAGGTGGAGAACTGAACTCTCGCTCTTTATATAGCTGACGTGTCTTGCGCAACCGTTCTGCGCATTTGTAATGGCGGCCTCCGTATGACGTCCGGTCCGCGATGGAGATTAAAAAACAAACAATATTTGACAATAACACACCATCAAGGATTGCACCATCGCATCAAACGATGTGTCGTCAATTATGAATTTTACTAAGTGTGTTGGGCAGGATGGCTGAACGCGATGCGCGATTGACAACAAACAAGAAGAAAGGTGAGTTTTATTTCGGGGGAGATTTGTCATGTCTCGTCCCCAGTTTTGCTATGTGTCTAGGTTGCCATAGTTTCTGTTCGTGTCACCCCGCTCTTCCTGTGTCACCTCAATCGATGTAACGTGTTTTGTATTTAAGTCCTGTCTGCCCCTCGCTCACCGTTGGATCATTGCATGTGTTACTGTCATTCTGTTCCTGTCTTTGGTAATGTCACCCTGTCTTTTTGTTCCACGACTTTGTCGGTCAGTCCTGTTGTTGGTTTTGTTGTACCATGACTTTATTTAAAAAAAAATAAAAAATAAATAAAAAAATTAAAAAAAAAAAAATTTAAAATTTTTTTTCTTTGTACCCATGTATAATACGCACCCCAGATTTTAGGACAATAAATTAGTAAAATATTGCGCACTATACACGGAAAAAAACGGTACCCATCTTAACAAACTGTTGTCTGTTAGTAATGTAACTTTTTAACCAGCTCAATACTACAACTCTCATCCCATATCTTCCCATTTTATATAATAATATGTTATGGTCAATGGTATCAAAAGCTTTTTTCAAATCAATAAATACTCGTACTGCATATTCCTTATTGTCAGTACAGTTAATTATTTCTTCCGTCAAACACATTAATGCCATAATTGTTGATCTATTTGTTGTAAATCCATATTGGCTGTCAGTTAACAAGTTGTGTATCTCAGTGAAGCTATCCAGTCTCACAATGAAAAGCTTCTCCAAGATTTTAGAGAATTGACATAATAGAGAAACAGGTCTAGAATTTGTAAAGGGATGTTTATCTCCTGTCTTATACAGTGGGATAACCTTAGCTGTTTTCATTTTGCGTGGGAAGGTACCGTAATTTTCGGACTATAAGTCGCGTTTGGTGGGGGGGCGACTTATAATAAGGAGCGACTTATATGTTGTTGTTTTTTCAAAATTTTACCCCCCCCAAAAAAGTGAAACCGCGATAAACAAACCGCAATGTAGCAAGGGATTACTGTAATTTGAATTTCAAGTGACGTCAGCAGCGCGACGCGGCTCGGGGGTTGTTTACATATAGGACAAAGATTGATCACGGGATGACGAAGATGACGAAGGGCCCCACGTACTACCGGCATCATTAGCGGCTTTGTTTCTAAGTGACACGGCGGACGAAGAGTTCGATTTAAGGATTTGGAGTGACACAGAAGGTTTGAAAAACGTTTATGGCTTTTATCCACGCCCGGTCCTACTCTAAGGAGCTCTTTTTCACCCCCGTGGATTGAATAATATATATATAATATACTTTTTATCATTGGATTCTATGTATCTACTTACTATGTGTGCAGGATCTTCTACAGGATGTGACATTTTGACCTCGTGATAATGACTTGGGAGCATATGGCTGGCTAAGGAACTCATGTCTGGAGTCACGAGTCGCGCTATACAATAAGCCCCATTGTTAGCTATCCATAAACAGGACATGAGGTTGTCATGCGATAGCTGAAGCAGACAAACGTCCTATTTAAGTGGAGGTCATGAGAACGCCACAGGGGTATCCGTCCCATAGGCACTAAGACTACGTCTTTTGTCTAGCTAAAGTCATGAGCCGACCATACCACTTCTGTCCAAGATAGTATCCTGTTGTGCTGTGGAATGTCCTTCCTGCCTAAAGAACCTATGCATTCATGTACACTTGCCCCATTGTTTGTTCCTCAATAAAAGGCACGACCAAACTGAGGGAAGGCGCGGATCTCAGCCACACTCGCTGTGTGGCTGGGGTTGTGCCCTTCCGCAGAAGTCGCTTGCCATCGAAGACATATCCCGCCTCTGTGAGATTCTGTTCAGATAAATGTTGTGAACCCAACATTTTGTGGGGGCTCGTCCGGGATTCCTGCAAATCTGCTCGCTGATCCGAGGAGTGTTAAAGACGCCGATTCCGTGCACGGCAGAGGTCCCAGGACCCAGAAGGAAAGCCCTGGGAAGCGATGTTCATCCACCAGGCCGGCGAAGTCCAGTTCAGCACCTCTTGGCGGCGACGATTGGCTGCGTGGTTAGGGTATTTTAGTCCCCGGAAAAAAGGGTACCCGGGTAAGGGCGGCGGAGTCCTTGTTGTGAATTCCAAGTGATAGGAATTCGGTCTACAGATGAAACTTGTAGACGTAAATACACCTTGTTGTGTTAAGAAAATTCCGCGGTGTGAATGTGTGTGTGCTGCATGTAATATAGTGGGAAGAAATAACGAATTTCTGTCGAAGCACAGGCAAGAATTCCTCATCAGAAAACTGGTCGAAGCAGGAATTACCACAGAAAGTCGTTATCCCACTAAAGAAACATTCCAGCTTTAGAAATCCCTAGGATTTGACAGTTGGACTAAATTTATTAAAATGGGGGGATGTCAAAGTGTTACTGACAATGTACAAGGAGATGAGAAGTATATACCGTTTTTTTCCGTGTATAGTGCGCAAAATTTAACGAATTTATTGTCCTAAAATCTGGGGTGCGCATTATACATGGGTACAAATTTTTTTTATTTATTTATTTTTTTTAAATTTTTTTTTTTTTTTTTAGAAAACAAAACCAACAACAGGACTGACCGACAAAGTCGTGGAACAAAAAGACAGGGTGACATTACCAAAGACAGGAACAGAAAGCAGACATCATGACAGTAACACATGCAATGATCCGACGGTGAGCGAGGGGCAGACAGGACTTAAATACAAAACACGTTACATCGATTGAGGTGACACAGGAAGGGAGGGGCGACGCGAACGGAAACTATGGCAACCTAGACACATAGCAAAACTTGGGACGACACATGACAAATCTCCCTCGAAATAAAACTTGAAATCACCTTCTTGTTTGTTGTCAATCGCGCATCGCATTCAGCCATCCTGCCCAACACATTTAGTCAGTAAAATTCATAATTGACAACACATGGTTTGATGCGATGGTGCAATCCTTGATGGTGTGTTATTGTCAAATATTGTTTGTTTTTTTAATCTCCATCGCGGACCGGAAGAGAGGGGCGACGCGAACAGAAACTATGGCAACCTAGACACATAGCAAAACTGGGGACGAGACGTGACAAATGTCCCTCGAAATGAAACTTGAAATCACCAAGTTTTGGTTTCCAAGGGTGTTTTTATTCCTCTTCAACGTCTCTCCCATACAGAGCCGCCTTTTTCACGTCCGCACGCCTCTTTCCCGTGCGCGCACGGAGCGCGGTGGTGTGTTTATGGGCAGTCGGAGAAATCAACGCCAACAAAAAAAATTACATCCAGCCTAGTTAAGACCATACCAAAGACTATAAAAATGGGACCCATTGCCTCCCTATGATCATTGGGACTTAAAAAAAAAATAAAAAATAAAAATTTGATAAAAAGAAAATTCATAAAAATTGGGTGCGTATTATACATGGGTACAGGCTTTTTTCCAGCATCAGCATGCCATTTTTAGGGTGCGTATTATACATGGGGGCGCACTATACACGGAAAAAAAACGGTATGTTAAATAAGTTACCAAACCTGAGGCAAGTGTCATTAAGAGCGATGAGGCCGCAAGTATGTTTGTCAGACAATGAAGCCACAGTGCGCGGGCGCACTGTTAAGCAGAGGAGCCTGAGGCAAAAGCTCTTTCTGCTCCTATGCAAAACATGCATCTAAATTTAAAAGACCTGAAACCTTCCCCATATAATAGCGAAATATGTCATGGTCAGTCAATTAGAACTCCTGTACAAACAAGAAGCATGATGAAAGCTGTTAAGTTTCCCCAAAGTATAAACAATCCTGATGTATGCGAATGATACAGGTGTCAAACCTTATTGAAAGATAAGGCCACTAATATGAAAAAAGAAAAATAGTAAAACCAAAACATCAAATAGAGGAAGACGTTTGCGCAGCGCTGTTCGTTGATGTTGTTTGTGTACTCTGTCTTTATTGTGGGCCCTTGTCTTGTCCTTGTGTTCTGTGTGTTTATGTGTGTCTATGTGTTAAAATTATGAAATTGGCCAAAATAGTGTGCAAGGAAATTTACTAGACTGCGGTCTATTCGATTCGCACTACGACACAAAAAGGCAAAATTATTTTGAAACCAGAAAATGCAATTTCTGGCGAAATTGCGTGTGAAGGCGTAAAAGATTAATAAATACTTAGAGGATGCAACAGAATGATGTTGGAACAGAATTGAATCAGTTGGAAAAATGTAGAAATTAGAGGTGGAAAAATTAATTTTGTGAAATTTTGCAGAAAATTTAATCAATCAATCTTTTATTGGCCAAGTTTTAGCATGCCATACAAAGGATTAATAAGTTAATGTGAAAACATAATTTTTTAATTTAGCGATTTTGGGAATGTTGAAAAATTTCCCCGGTGTGACTTGAATGGGCTGAATGATGTGAATTTCAAACTGGGACAATGTAAATGTGAAACGTGGAATGTGCCATTAGGAATGAATGGAAGAAAAATTGTCATAAATTTGCAAATTTTGTGGAAATGAAAAGCTTATGGAATCAAATGATTGAGTGGGTTGTTTTATCAAGAACCTTGAGATGGGACAAATTCAAATGAGGAATGTGAATTGAAAATAATGTATGATTGTGTGAACAGCTTGCAGAGAGCTTGAGGAGAGTGAGACCGGTATATAATGGAGGCTGTGTGCGTGTATGTGTATGTGTATGTGTATGTGTATGAGAGAGAGAGAGAGAGAGAGAGAGAGAGAGAGAGAGAGAGAGAGAGAGAGAGAGAGAGAGAGAGAGAGAGAGAGAGAGAGAGAGAGAGAGATGCAAATGAGCAGGAATGAATGACTGACAAGATACAGGTTGAATGGTTGACGTTGTTGGAGACTGCTATGAGAAAATAACTAGCAGAACAACTTTGAAGAAAGAGTGATCTTGAGCAAATGTAATGCTAAGAAAAGAAAATAGGGCTTATTTCACACATATTGATTATTATGAATTGAATGGCTGGTTTTACGCTTTCATCTAAAAGTCAAGTTTTGGTCTACATTGATGATAATTGCTTTTGAAACAAAGGAAGCGTGGGGATGAGATTCATTTCTCCTCATGCAGCATTTAGGCCTGAATGGACATGAAGTCGAGTAACAGAAGTTACGATGGGTAAAACCAGAAGTAAACTATGTTGGTTTACTCTCAGTGAAAGGGAGAGCCGTGCAATGAGGCAGGAAACAGGCTATATTAGACACACTACGATCTGTCACAAAGAACAACTTATGTTTTTTTTTCCTGTGATTGCTGCAGAGCTTGGGCTCCACGTTATGCTGAAATTGCTAAGCCACTGACAGGTGTGGCTCATGGACAGCCGTTAGCAGTCAAAGATACATTCGCGTGGACACCAAAAGTAGGAGCATTGACAAAATTGAAAATGGCATTAGTTCAGACAACAAAGGGTGCGATAATGGATAAGGTGTTATTGACCACGTCAGTAACAAAACTGTTTTGCCAAAATGACTTTTTAAGGCAACCCCAATTGTGTCACTTATGTGACAACAGGGGGGGGGGGGGGTGAGTTATTAGTTACCTTCGGTTTAGATTCTTTAGTTACCTTCGGTTTAGATTCTTAAGTGAATTATTGTTTTTTTTTAAAAAAAGCATGTCCTGTTTGTGTGAAACATGATCCACACGGGAACCTAAAAGAAACTCTATATGAAAATCACCCCCACTTCAGAAGGGTTAACACCTGTTGAAAACAAAGTGGAAAATGTGTTCAAGTTATATGTGCTGCTGCAATGGCAGTAGAATCGTCAGCAGATGTTAACTTGTTCCATCCCACAGACCTGTTTGTACCGCATGCTGTTGATGTGTTGTTACTTCAGAGTAAAATGAATATGCTGTCTCCAGCCAGACATTTGTCTTATACAGCTCTGTTATTGTCACAAATGATTGCACTGACCAGAGTGTGTACTCTAGCTGATGGACAAGACCTAATTGTATACACAAACAGCCTGTATGCATTTTCAACAGTTTTTTACTTTGCAAAACAATGGGAAAGGCGTGGAATGATAATTGGAGAGCAAAAAACACATGCACAATTTCTAATCCAGCTCCTCCAGACAGTAATGTTGCCCACAAAGCTTGCAATTTGCAAATGTGAGGCACACACACGGAGGAAAGAGTTTGTATCGCTAGGCAATGCCTTAGCACAGTGGTCCCCAACCTTTTTTTTCAGACCTATATCTGAGATTGTCGTCAGAAAAGGAAGAACTAATAAATATACAGATCTTGAATGATATGCAACATTTAGCCCCTAAACAAGAACAAAAAATGTGGATTGCTAAATGTGCACATCTGACAGACAAAGACATATGTTGTAATTAATAAGCTTGCTCTCCCTAAATCACTTTTTTAGAGCAGCTGCAATTTCGACACAAAGAAGTACTCATGTGTCGACGGGGGATGCAGGAGCTGATATCACAACAGTTTACAACGTATGTTTCAATTTGTACTCAAAACCTTTTTGTAGAGCGTGTGAAGTCTGTATAAAAAATAATCCACAAGGGAATGTAAAACCAAAGAGAGGAAAATTCCCAGAACAGAAATAATCCCAGCAAAGAATGCAGATGCTATAACAGTAGCAAAGGCTATCTGCAAGACCATCATTCCCAGTTATGGCATCCCAGAGACCATTTACAGTGACAACGGACCACACTTTGTCAATTCAGTCATTAACAAAATGGCTGAACATTTGCAGATTACTTTATAAAATCATTGTTCCTTTCATCCATCAAGTGCTGGCCTTGTTGAACGGACAAATGGAACAATTAAAAACAGATTAACCAAATGCATGGCAGAAACGGGTAGACCATGGCCCGAATGTCTAGATTTTGTAAAACTCTATATGAGGATTATGCCCTGTGGCAAGGGTTTAACCCCTTATGAGATCATTCATGGCAGAGCATACAGGCTCCCTCTGTTCTCACATGATCAAGACACAGCCACAGAAGAGCTAACTCTAGCTGACTACATGATCAAAACCATGCAAACGGAAAACGTGTAAAATGCAAATTTACTGTCCTCCACTCCTTTATCTCCACAGGATGGCTCAGCAAAACCAGGTGACTGGGTCTTCATCAAAGTAATCAAACGAAAGACGTGGTCTTCACCCCAGTGGGAGGGACCATTCCAAGTCCTACTCGCCACACCCTCAGCTGTGCAGAAAGACCCAGCTGGATTCATCTCAGCCACTGTAAGCTGCAGAGAGTGCTTGTCTCCTAGGCCCCAGTCAGGGCGAAGTCTGGCTGCAAAGGGGGTGCCATTTATAGTTTGGCATCAGTCTCAAACAGGTGAAGAACTAAGAACCCTGACCATTTAGCTCCCGAGGGGTTCAGGTGGCTCTGTGGAACTGAACGGAAAATGGCACTCAGAGGAGTGCTTGTCTGTGCTGTGGCTGTAGCATGCTTGCCAATGACATGGAGTGTCCAGGGTCCCCAAGGGGAAAGTGGAACTTCCGCTCGAATCAAGAGAATGACGACCGAACTGTTGACAAAGTATATAAAGATAAACCCAGATATACCCCATGCAGACAACATGTGGTACCAGTATGTATCCCTAGATTTGGGGGGGAAACGGAGCGTAAATTACGATCAATGCGGCCACGTTGAGTTGCACTTGGGCTAATGTTTACATCATGTACCAATGTCAAGGACGATTATGTCACCCAGCTTATATCATTGATGTGTTTCGATAGTTGTGGGGTCGTCACTACCGTATTTTCCGCACTATTAGGCGCACCGGATTATAAGGTGCACCTTCAATTAACGGCCTATTTTAAAACTTTGTCCATATATAAGGCGCACCGGATTATAAGGCCATAAAATAGAAGCTATACTGCAACAAACTGAGGTTGACTAGGGTTGCGGTATGCATCCACTAGCCAATAACCAACGAGCCCTCTGTAAACAATCGCGTTTCTCAAACAATCTCCTATAAAATGATCGGAACTGACTAAAGTTCGATCTAACGCATTGGTACTACTTACCTATGTTTCCCTTCCATATCAATCCGTAGATTTACTCGAAACATTAACAGAGCAGCCTATTTTGACATGAAATAGCCTCGCGGGTACAACAGCTATCGTTATAGCATTAGCCATCCGCAATTTCCCATGATCCTCAGCTCGCAATCTCCCATGAGCCTCAGCAAAGTGTAAACAATCGCGTTTCTCAAACGATCTCCTATAAAATGATCGGAACTGACTTAAGTTCGATGTAACGCATTGGTACTACTTACCTATGTTTCCCTTCCATATCGATCCGTAGATTTACTCGAAACATTAACAGAGCAGCCTACTTTGACATGAAATAGCCTGGCGCGTATAGCAGCTATCGTTATAGCATTAGCCATCCGCAATTTCCCATGAGCCTCAGCTCGCAATCTCCCATGAGCCTCGGCAAAGTGTAAACAATCGCGTTTCTCAAACGATCTCCTATAAAATGATCGGAACTGACTAAAGTTCGATCTAACGCATTGGTACTACTTACCTATGTTTCCCTTCCATATTGATCTGTAGATTTACTCGAAACATTAACAGAGCAGCCTATTTTGACATGAAATAGCCTGGCGCGTAAAGCAGCTATCGTTATAGCATTAGTCATCCGCAATTTCCCATGAGCCTCAGCTCGCAATCTCCCATGAGCCTCAGCAAAGTGTAAACAATCGCGTTTCTCAAACGATCTCCTATAAAATGATCGGAACTGACTACGTAAAGTTCGATCTAACACACTGGTACTGCTTATTTATGTTTCCCTTCCATATAAATTCGTAAATTTACTCGAAACATTAACGGAGCAGCCTATTTTGAAATGAAATAACCTCACGGGTACAACAGCTATTCGATGACGCCCCCTGACTACAGTTGCCGTAATGTTGGGAAGCGATGCGACCTTGTAATTTACTAGTCGTACTAAAACGTACTGAAACATTTTGGCAGAGCACTGTGTACAACCAGTATGGATCAACAAATTCATCAATTGATCCATATATAATGCGCATTATAAGGCGCACTGGGTTTTTTAGTAAAATGTAAGTTTTTAGGTGCGCCTAATAGTGCGGAAAATACGGTAATTGTTTGTGTTTAGATAAATGTCTGAGCTATAATGGTGTAATTAATGATTAAAACTTGAAAGTATCTGTTTATTGTATTCGTTTATATGTTTAATAAAGACAAAGCCATCACAAAACTGTTGTAATTATTTAGATTTTGATCTAAATTAGCCTTGAATAAAGACTAAGCAGTCACATGAATTAACAGAAAAAATGGACAGCCGGACTCGGACTCGTGGTCAAGAGGCCGGACTCGGACTCGGTGCAAAAATTCATAGCCCTGATTTTTACATCATGCATCATACCTTGTCGCTGATGCGACTTGTACTCCGGAGCGATTTATAGTCCAAAAATTACGGTACCTGTTTTAAAGGACAAATTACAGATGTTTGTCAGAGGATTTTCCACTCCATCAACAACTTCCTTAATTAAGGCCATATCGACATCATTCCCATCTGTAGATGTTTTATTTTTGCATGATTTTATAATATCTAAAACTTCTTTCTCATCAGCTGCTCTCATGGTAATTGAACTTGGATTAATTCCAATACCATCTCCTACTGCTCTTGCCCGCTGTATCAACGGGTCACTGATACCCTCAGCCAATTTCGGTTCTACATTCACGAAAAATGCATTCAAATCATTGACCGCATCTTCCATATTGTTTATGGTCTTGTCATTATCCATGAAGCGTTCAGGATACTTTGTGTTTGCAGCTCCTTTCTGGATAATACTGTTTAAAACCTTCCATATCCCTTTACTATGGTTTCTATTTTCTCTACTATCTTGCTGTAGTAATCCTTCTTGCACCTCCTCATAATTTGCATCATCTTATTTTTATATCTTTTGTACTTAATTTCTGTCTCTATGGTTCTATGCTTTATAAATTCTCGATACATAGAATTTTCTTTTTACTGGCATTTTGTAGACCTTTTGTGATCCATGGGGACTCTCTATACTTATGCTTCCTATTGCATTGCTTTAGCTGACAGTTTTTATCATACAAAATAATAAAAATCATAAAAATCTAGGAATATATCATATGCTGTGTCTACATTACACTCATTATACACACAATTCCAATCTTCCGTCAATAGATCTGCTCTGAAGCAATCAGGGATTCTGATGTTCTATCCCTCCTGTAAACGTTACTTCCATCCTTTACATTATTATAATCACAGTCATAAACCACAAAAACAGGCAAATGGTCACTTGGGTCATTCAGCAATAACCCACTATTGATATTGTTTTCCAAGTTATTTGTGAATATGTTATCAATGAGTGGCACAATGTGATGTTATTCTGCTTGGCTTGGTGATCATGGGCAAGAGACAGATACTAAACAATGTACCATAGTTTGTTGGGATTCAGAAGATCTATATT
Source organism: Syngnathus typhle (assembly GCF_033458585.1). Lineage (NCBI taxonomy): Eukaryota > Metazoa > Chordata > Actinopteri > Syngnathiformes > Syngnathidae > Syngnathus > Syngnathus typhle. Next base: position 26,182,685 of record NC_083739.1, on the reverse strand, counting down.
GAGATCACCACAGATGAAGTTCAGTTTCTGATTTTTATTGGCAAATAATCCCTCCATAATATCGTTAAAAATGTCAATGCTGGAGCCAGGAGCTCGATAAACACAACTAACAATTACATTTCTTTTTTTCCCCATATCGATTTATATGGTAATACATTCCATTACATCAGCAATAGTTACAGTCATAATTTTGATCACCTTGAAGTTGAGATTCTGGTCTACAAACAAGGCCACCCCCCCCTTCCTTTTATATCCATCCTACTCTTGTACTTGAGTTCATAACGTTTTAACTCAAAATCTGCACCCTTCTCGGAGTTAATCCAAGTCTCAGAAACAGCTACAATATTGAATTGCTTCTTAAAATGGTATATGCACTCCTTGATATGTTGAAAATTGTCGTAAAGGCTTCTGCTATTGAAATGGATAATTGACAGTCCTTGATTTACATTGATTTTCGCATTAAATTGGTCATCTGTATAATAACTACAATTGCTGTTTACATTCTTAAAGAAGTTGCTATCAGGGTCAATGTTATATTCAAATCCATGCATGTTATGTTCAGTGAGTTCAACTATATCAGAAGAGTCTAATGCCATTTCAGTCTACAGTCATTTCCACAGGAGCCAGTCCATAATAGACAGCATTGTTACCTTGTGTAGTTGTCTGATTGTCACTGATACTTGTTCAAATCGTTTATACTTCTGACAATAATCCCTCTAGATTCCTCTGGCGTTCCGTTCAGCTTTATATAGACTTTGGCAGTTTGCTGTCTATGTGGATTGGATCTTTCTGTTCTTTCGTAAAAAGCGAGCTTTCTTGGCGATATCGGCATTCTTTTTGGTCAAGTGCTCATTCAGGTAAATGTCAGATCCTCTCAGCATTTTCTTTTGTTTTAACAGTGCCGTTTTATGTTTTCGCAGTGGCGTAGCCAAGCCGGGGCGAGCCAGGGCGGCGCCCCGTTTAGGACTCCCTGCGCCGCGGTTGAAAAAAAAAAATCTAGCTTTTTCGATTCTTCATTTTCATGCCGTTTTTTTCTTTCAGTCTTGCACGAATGTGCTTGCGCTATTCTATGTGTGCGATGTTATCCATTCACCATTTGTCTCGCGGATGTTGTTTCAGCGAACGGCGTGGATGATGTTAGATTTTTTTTCCTGTGGGCGCGCGCCCCTACTGGAAAAATTCCTGGCTACGCCACTGTGTTTTCGGTTTGCAAATCTCAGTATTACAGCAAGTTTGTCACTTGTCTTTCTCTGCGGGAGTGGGTGACAGGCCTCTATGCTATGCCCGTCCAGTTCTATGCACATGGATAGGAAAAAGGCTGTCACCTGTTGTTCCACGCTGGTTGAGTCAGCCTGGTTGGTCTCATCAAAACCCTCCACGGCCCGAGCAAATGACCGGGGTTTAATCGCAAGTCCAGTGACAATTATGTCATTCATTCTTGTGTACTGCTCGAGATCCGACACTCAATTTTCCAAATGTGCAATTGTTTTCTATTTCTCATTGAGTTGTAGTCGTAGCGTTCGAACTTCTTCAACCAAGTTGAGAATAGTTGAGAATTGTTTTCTTCTCCAGTCTGACGGCCTCCATCTCCGCAGTCAGAAAATCGAGCGCTTCCTTAAGCTCTTTTTCCACTTTCGTCAGCATGGTAAAAAGGTGGTAAAAAGAGTGTCCAACAGAGTTTCATCACTGGCTCAGAGGCGCCGTGATGGCAGCGCGTCCAAGCTCGGCGGAAAATCCTGCTCCAAGCGTATTTTCCTTTCACTCTTGAGCTCCTTGGTCTTGTTAATTCCTCTCCGCGTTTGTTTCTTTGGCTCTTGAAAGCTGCTGCGTGGTGATCGTAAGCTGCGTGGCGAGCGTTAGCTGCGTGGGGAGCGTTAGCTGTGTGGCGAGCGTTAGCTGCGTGCCAACAAGTGGACCCGCTGCGGTGATTAGGCACGAGGATGGATAGGCTGCTGTTTAGTCCTGTAGTGTCCTCTTTGGGATGAAACTCCGGATCCAAGATTTTCCTTTCACTCTTGAGATCCTTGGTTTGGTTAATCCCTCTCCAGGTTCGTTTCTTTGGCTCTTGAAAGCTGCTGTGTGGCAAGCGTTAGCTGCGTGGCGAGCGTTAGCCTGTACCCTGTTACCCTGTAGCGTGACATCATTCTGTCAAAAACAAACGTGCCATCTGAAAAAAAACTATGTAGGAATAATTAGTAACCTGTTGGCGACAGTCATCTTCCATTGCAAACACCTCCCATTTCAAACAATGTAATCTAAAATTAGCTCTAAACAGATAAGTAAAACCAAATTTAAATTGAGTTAATCTGGGTTCAAAATTAAGCAGAGCTCTGTTGCTGTCACGTGCCTGCGTCAGCTTCCAGCCATGCCCCCAATCAAGCCCCCAATCAAGCCAATCACCAGCACCTGCCACTACTCGTTAGTTCAGCTCTACTGTGAATAAAGCCAGTGGCTGTCGTTTGTCTCCTTACCCTGCCCGTGAAGCCACTGCTCACTTTGCTCTGGTCGAACGCTTCCGGTTGCCGACTTTGGACCGACCAAACTCGCCTGTCCTGACCACTTGCCTGTCCTTGACCACGCTCTTATCGTCGCTTGCCCCCGACCACGACTACGCGCTGCTGCCCGGCGTGCTTGCTCAGATGCTCTCTCCGCCAGGTTGGTTCCTGCCGTCAGCCAGCTTGTCGCTCCGATGATAGCACTCCGCTGCGACTCTGTCCTGGTCATCCGCCGGTTCCTGATCGGCTGCCACTTCCCCTTTTCAATAAAGATTCTTGCTGTATTCGGTTGCCCCGTCTCAGTTTGTGACAGTTGCACAATTGAAGAGTAATCTGTTTAGTAAAACTCTATTTGTTTGAATTTAAACAGAGTATTTTACAATATAAAGGTTGAGCGCCATCTACGGGTTGATTTGAATTTTTTTATTTTTTTTAATGCATTGGATACATAGATGTTTAATGCAGTTGCTCACAAAATAGCAAAATGATTGTAATGAGACGTAATCGCCAGCAGAAGTCAACAGTGTCTTGGATGAACGCATACAGTGTACTCTCTATGTTGGAACAAGCCCTCGTTGCAGAAAGTAAGTGGTATAGTTATAGGCAGTTTAAGAAAAATGCTCCCCATGTCTGAATTCATAGGCTGCGTCCTCCGAAGACAGTTTTTTCAACTGGTTTTTAAGCTACATGATGTCATTTCTGGAGTGACCCGACAGCATGTCATGTGGCACACGAATTATGCCTTGAAACTGGCCTTTTTTCCATGTTTCACATTATTACAGGGGAAAGAACGTGATCAAGTTGTTCAGCAGAGAGATATTGCTCTCAGCTCTGTGGTGCAGGCTTGTAGTCTATGATGGCCCAAATGCATCGCCATCTCCACTGTAATTGAAGTGGGTTGATAACTTGCACGTATACTCTCGTTTTGCTTCCTTGATGCCACGGACAGGTCAGCTCTCGCTGTTTACATGCTGTGTTCATACACTGCTCTGAAGGTGTCATCTCTGGTCCTCAGCAGCTGGCGGACCGCCTGTTAGCCATGGTTTGCACTTTGCTCGGGTGATGATGGTTTTAGTGTCGGTCATATCATCAATGCATTTTGTAACACAGTGTGTGTGTACTCTTCAATGTCTGTATGGTCATTGTAGGTAGCAGCCTGTTTGAACTTCTCCCAGTCTGTTGATTCAGAACAGTCTCTGAGAGCAGTAATCTCCCTATTAACAGCTCTGATAGTTTTTACATTTGGCCTGTATGCTGGGTTAGGGGTTAGGGTCAGAGAGCCCAATGTGCGGTAACAGTGTAGCTTTGAAAGCTCCCTTGTGAGTTGTGTAAGCCAAGTCCAATTATAAAATGTTTAAAATACTTTCAGACCTCATCATCTGTCATCACATCTCAGAATGCTTAATCGTCTGTTATCACATCTCAGAGTGTTTTATTGTGTCTAAGCTTCTAGGTTATCCTGACCTAATACATGCAGGCTGCTAATGTTGTCTAAAGCGGTGGTCCCCAACCACCGGGCCGCGGACCGGTACCGGTCTGTGGGTCACTTAGTACCGGGCCGCCAAGCCGCACATTTATTTTTATTTTTTTATCGACGATCAATTAATTTCCCAGTCGTGCCCGCAAAGCTAATATGTGGCGACAGGCTAACTAACCAGGCAATGGAGCATTCAAAACTGCTTCAACACATGGAGACCAAGCATCCTGCAATAAAAGACAAACCTTAATCACTTCGGGTGTCATTGTCTCCGATTACGTCTAGATGGGACCGGCTCACTTCTGAGAAACAAACTCAGTGCTCCCACTAATTCAATGTTGTTTTTATGTCAGTCGTATCATTTTATTTCATCGTATTTATATATTTATTATAAATGTATTATTTATCTATATAAATGTACCGTATTTTCCACCCTATAAGGCGCACCTAAAAACCAAAAATATGGATCGCACCTTATATATGGATCAAGTGATGAATTTGTTGATCCATACTGGTTGTACGCAGTGCTCTGCCAAAATGTTTTAGTACGTTTTAGTACGACTAGTAAATTACAAGGTCGCATCGCTTCCCAACATTACGGTAACTGTAGTCAGGGGGCGTCACCGAATAGCTGTTGTACCCGTGAGGCTATTTCATTTCAAAATAGGCTGCTCCGTTAATGTTTCGAGTAAATCTACGGATCGATATGGAAGGGAAACATAGGTAAGTAGTACCAATGCGTTAGATCGAACTTTAGTCAGTTCTGATCATTTTACAGGAGGTCGTTTGAGAAACGCGATTGTTTACACTTTGCTGAGGCTCATGGGAGATTGCGAGCTGAGGCTCATAGGAAATTGCGGATGGCTAATGCTATAACGATAGCTGCTATACGCGCGAGGCTATTTCATGTCAAAATAGGCTGCTCTGATAATGTTTCGAGTAAATCTACGGATCGATATGGAAGGGAAAAATAGGTAAGTAGTACCAATGCGTTAGATCGAACTTTAGTCAGTTCCAATCATTTTATAGGAGATTGTTTGAGAAACGCGATTGTTTACAGAGGGCTCGTTGGTTATTGGCTAGTGGGTGCATACCGCAACCCTAGTCAACCTCAGTTTGTTGCAGTAAAGCTTCTATTTTATGCGCCTTATAGTCCGGTGCGCCTTATATATGGACAAAGTTTTAAAATGGGCCGTTCATTGAAGGTGCGCCTTATACCCCGGTGCGCCTAATAGGGCGCAAAATGCGGTATTATTTATTTATATAAATGCCGGTCCGCAAAAATATTTCTGACATGTAACCGGTTTATGGCGCAAAAAAGGTTGGGGACCACTGGTCTAAAGCTCAGAGTATATGCAAATTATTGGTACATGCTTATACAGGTAAAACACAAAAGTGTTTTCCACACTCTCATTTAAATTTGTCCTTTTGTAGGTGAGTCTAAATATAGTAGCTAATTTGTAAATACTGAAATGAATATTTGGACTGTATTGTGAACTGGGTCTGCAACTGTAAGGAGGATGGACAATTGTCCTCTAGCTTAAAGCTTTCTCTCAAATCAGCTATTCCACACTGATTCCACACTGAGTCTATCGTTCCAAACAGTAACATGTCAAGCGATCTATCTTATTCAACAATGCTTTACTATCCCCTGAAGAATCCGAAATCTCTTAATATTCCCTGAAGAAAATGTTCCAAAAAGTCCCACGAGCTATAAAAACAGATACGCACACACCTAATTGAATAAAGTACATAAGCATACAATTACAATATTCACACATTAAATCAATAAAAGAAAGATTTTAAGCATATAATTATACCGACACACAAAATCAGTACAGAAGACATTTTTTCAGTTTAAAAGAAGACATAACGAGAGATTTTTATATATGTGATGGACTAAGTGGTAATGAGAAATGTTTTGCTAACTTCAATCCATCCAATATGTATAGTTTGTGCACTTTGAAATAAATGTTTTTCTGGTATATTGCTTGAATAGCTTAATGACCCTTAATGAACTGTTCAATGCATGCCTGATGGTTTTCTAAATTACGGACTCTGCCAAGGGCGTCTAAGAATGCTGAATGCTGCGTTATACCTTATGTTTTACCTAATGGTTGATCTGATGTCGTATGTTGCCTAACGCTAGACGGCAGCCTTGGATTATTGGAGAATGTTCTGGACAGAGGGAAATGCTTTGCCTAACAAAGAAAATATATGGTTTGAAGCATGATTAACTGAGAATGTGATGAAAGTAAATAAGTCCATGGAATGCGAAAAGAATAAACAAATGCATGGTAGTATGTGGTGAGTAAAAGCTTGGCATGGAAAATACACGAAAATTGTTAGTAAACATTAACGCAGGGGTGTCAAACTCGTTTTTTTTCGCGGGCAGCATTGTAGTCATAGCTTCTTTCGGAGGGCCATTATGACTGTCAACCCAAATAAATGTAGCGCCTCATATTATATACAGTAAAAGCTACAAAACAAACTGACAAATAACTCATTTTCAAATCAGATGAGTAAAAACTGGTCAAACATAAAAAAAATAGATTATTATTATTAAAAGTGAAGACAATTTGCAATTCTAGTAATGATTTGATGCACAATTTGTCTTCGCGGGCCACATAAAATGATGTGGCGGGCCGTATCTGGCTCCCGGGCCTTGAGTTTGACACCTGTGCATTAACGCATTGAGTATTAATGAAATTGCTAAATGCAGTGAAGTTAGTTGGGGTGAGGGAAGAAGATTCACAGGATAGGGTGAGATGGAAACAGATTGTTTGCTGTGGCGACCCCTGAGGGGAAAAGCCCAAAGGAAAAGAAGAAACATGAACACAAGTTCACGTCCCAGCTAACAGTTTATGTCGCACCCAAAAGTTCACATAACTCCATTCAAAATAACAAATTGGCAAGATGTTGAGTGGATGTGCGCAAGAGGTTTAGTGGATGTTAAGAATGTGCAAGAGAAGCTATACGCAGATGACAATATTAGGTGGATACTTTGATGCTATGTGAATTGGATGGAAGAGAAAATAAAGCAGCCACTTTTTCTACTACTGTGTCTGGCAACGTTCTTTGACTTGTGAGTGACTGTGTGTATGAGACGCTTCCACAAATGTCCCCCTTTCTGAATCAAAAACAATCCTAGCGATCCTTAACACTGTAATAAAGTGGTCATAAAGATCAAACAGCCCAACTTTTTATTATCTAATGCACAGGTGTCAAACTCAAGGCCCGGGGGCCAGATACGGCCCGTCACATCATTTTATGTGGCCCGCAAAGACAAATTGCGCATCAAATTTGTGTGTCATTACTAGAAATGAAAATTGTCTTCACTTGTAATATCTTTTTTTTTTAATATTTGACCAGTTTTTACTCATCTGATTGAAAACGAGTTATTTGTCAGTTTGTTTTGTAGCTTTTACTCTATAGAATATGAGGTGCTCATACATTTATTCGGGTTGACAGTCATAATGGCCTGCCAAAAGAAGCTACGACTACAATGCGGTCCGCGAGAAAAATGAGTGACACCCCTGATCTAATGCCTTTAAATTGGTCACGGAAAATTATTGAATCATGAGCGCTAAGGCTTACGCACTTTATGGAAAGTCTGGTCCATTATCCGAAATCTCAGGAGGGGGAAACAGTCCACCGTTAACACTGTGTATAGTGGAGATAGGGTGCTGCTGACCTAAACTTGGGACATTTTGAGTCGGTGGGGACAATACTTCCTCAGTTCTACCCCGGTTCAATACTTAATTCTACAGACACGCTTTCCATTGAGAAAGTAGAGCCTGAGGACTGAGGTGGGCTCTCCTATCGCTAGGGTTGAAATCATAGCGGTGGTTAAAAGATCCTTAGTGGAAGAGTGAATGAAATCTGCCAAGTTCCTAAGCCTCTGGCTTCTGTGACGTTGTCCTGGTTGACACGCCTTTACAACATGTGTACATCGGGGACACTGCCTCTGGATTAGCAGACTAGGGTGGGTGCCCCTCATTTTAAAGAAGGAACATCCTCGGCAGAGTCCTCGAGGGTGCACATGTTTTTTGTTGACTTGGATAAGGCATTCGACCGTGTCCCTTGAGGAGCTTTGAGAGTGTGTGTGGGGGACTTTGGGAGTATGGGGTACTGCACCCCTTGCTAAGGGCATTTCGGTCCCTGTACTAATGATGCCAGTTTGGTCCGCATTTCCTGCAATAAGTCGGGTTTGTTTCCAGTGTGGATCAGACTCCGCAAAAGCTGCCCTTTGTCACAGATTCTGTTCATCATCTGTATGGACAGATTGCTGGGAATAACTATACCCTCCTCGTACGGCGTGTCATTCTCCTTTGCCGGCAATACTGGTTACTCTCTCTGCTCCCAAACACCCAGTCTTGGACACGGGACGGAGTAATTTTTCCACTCAAATAACGACGGAAGTACTCCTTGCTTCAACAATCGCTCAATTGTTTTCAACACTGACTCCTGAACGTCCTCTTTTCCAAAATGCCGGCTATAGAGGCGGGTATGGTGAGTAGTTATCCCTCCGGATAGCTGAAATCCATCTTCGCTTGACCTCCGCATCAGAGGGAAAAGTATGAAAACTAAGTACTTTATTGTACTTACTGGAAGCCTGGCACAAAGGCACAAAACAGTGTTCAGCTGACGTACTCTCTGTTCATTGAACTTTGTATTTACCATATCTTCCGGACGATAAATCACAGTTTTTTCATAGTTTGGCCGGGGTGCCACTTATAATCGCAATTTATATGTGAAATGATTAACACATTATTATTACTTGATCATTAATACATTACTTACTTACTAGTATATCACTTCACGTTATTTTCACTTTAAACCACACGAGGGCGCTCTAGACCTGTGGAAAAATTGGAAGTGCAACTGACAATGAGTCTGAATCCATCCACTGACATCCGGAGTCAGCCGAGTTGTTTATAAAATACAGGACACAGATTGACACAGAGGACAAAGATTTCCATGGATTAAATGATTTGGAGGTACACGGATAGTTCGCTAAACGTGTTATTTATGTTATAGTTATTTGCTATACTTATATGTTTATACGACTTATATGTTTTTTTTTCTTTTATTATGCATTTTATGGCTGGTGCTGTCACGTGCCTGCGTCACCTGCCACTCGGCCACGCCCCCTATCAGTTGAATCACCCACACCTGTCAGTCTATTTAAACTGTCACCCGGTCACTCCCTGACAGTCTGTCTCGTGATGCCACCCGTTAGCTCACCGGTCCTTGTTTCCTTGTTCCACCTGTCTAGATCATCTGCTTGCGTGGTTGATCATTCTCTTTGGTGCTTTCCAGCCCGTAACCAGCCCGACCCGCCGAGAAGCGCAGCTGAACACCACTCCGCCTGGTCCGTTATCTAGCCGCCTTTCCGTGACGACAACACCCCCGTCCGATCGCCGCTCCAGCGCTCCTCTGCTCCCTTCCTTCCCCGCAATAAAGTCTGAGTCGCTCTGCATTTGGCTGTACTGCCAGTTTCCTCACAGGTGCGACTTGTACTTTGGAGCGACTAATAGTCCGGAAAATACAGTACTTTTGTGAGATGATGACGCTACGTCACTAAGTCGCTAAAAAGTCTATCAACGGTGCATATGGCGGAAGTGGTGTAGCTGGCTATGATTTTACAGGATTTACATCAGTACGCCTCTGTGCATATAGCCCATTCTGATATGAAAGACTTTGGTCGAAGCCGTCCCAGACGCCAGCTGTTGAATCGTGGATTATGTCACATGACATGGGCTGTGACTTGTCAAGACAACTCATAACACAACACACATGTCTGTTGTCTCATTTTCGCTCTACATTGATGTTGTCTGATTATGGCATTATAGTCCGAAAATTACGGTAAGCACAATAATAGAAACCTGCTTTCGCACTACACCTTCTTTAAGTGATTCCAGTAATTTGTTTTATTTCTGTTCTTTGTTTTAAATCACTTTATTTTTAAATGCTTTTATATGTTGTATTGTAATTATATGCTGTACAAATAAAGTTGCCCTGCCTATCATTCCAAATGTATTCAAAATCATTCATACATCCATTTATTTTCTACAGGTTATCCAGCGTGAGGTAGCAGGAGCAGCAACTTCAGCAGGGGAACCCAACTTCCCTCTCCGCAGGCACATTGTCCAGCTCATCCCGGGGATTTAGATGACAATTTTGAATTTTAGAGACAAATTAAAAATGTAATCTAAATGGGGTTTACATAGAGGTGGTGATGGGAAAGTGAGGCTTCGAATTTAATTCATGGCCTAGTTTTTTTCCATTCCTCTAGATGACAATCTTCCCATGGGCTCACCCCCTGTGGGAGGGGCCAAAGGGGTCGGGTGCAGTGCAAGCTGGGCGGCGGCCAAAGGCAGGGACCTTGGCGGTCTGATCCCCGGCTGCAGAAGCTGGCTCTTGGGACATGGAATGTCACATCTCTAGCTGGGAAGGAGCCCGAGCTGGTGCGCGAGGCAGAAAAGTTCCGACTAGATATAGTCGGACTTGCCTCCACGCACAGTTTGGGTTCCGGAACAAGCCCTCTCGAGAGGGGCTGGACTCTCTTCCACTCTGGAGTTGCCCACGGTGAGAGGCGTCGAGCAGGTGTGGGTATACTTATTGCCCCCGGCTGGGCGGCTGCACATTGGGGTTCACCCCGGTGAACGAGTGGGTAGCCTCCCTCCGCCTTCGGGTGGGGGGACGGGTCTTGACTGTTGTTTGTGTCTATGCACCAAACGGCAGCTCAGAGTACCCACCCTTCTTGGAGTCCCTGGAGGAAGTGCTGGAGAGTGCTCCTTCTGGGGACTCCATCGTTCTACTGGGTGACTTCAATGCTCACGTGGGCAATGACAGTGAGACCTGGAAGGGCGTGATTGAGAGGAACGCCCCCCCCGATCTGAACCCGAGTGGTGTTCTATTATTGGACTTCTGTGCTCGACACGGATTTTCTATAATGAACACCATGTTCAAACATAAGGGTGTCCATGTGTGCACTTGGCACCAGGACACCCTAGGCCGCAGTTCGATGATCGACTTTGTAGTCGTGTCATCGGATTTGCGGCCGCATGTTTTGGACACTCGGGCGAAGAGAGGGGCGGAGCTGTCAACTGATCACCACCTGGTGGTGGGTTGGCTCCGATGGTGGGGGAAGATGCCGGTCCGACCTGGCAGACCCAAACGCTCTGTGAGGGTCTGCTGGGAACGTCTGGCGGAATCCCCTGTCAGGAAGAGCTTCAACTCCCACCTCCGGCAGTGCTTTTCCCACGTCCCGGGGTAGGCGGGGGACATTGAGTCCGAGTGGACCTTATTCCGCGCCTTCATTGTTGAGGCGGCTGACCGGAGCTGTGGCCGTAAGGTCATTGGTGCCTGTCGTGGCGGCAATCCCCGAACACGCTGGTGGACACCGGCGGTAAGGGATGCCGTCAAGCTGAAGAAGAAGTCCTATCGGGCCGTTTTGGCCTGCGGGACTCCGGAGGAAGCTGACAGGTACCGGATGGCCAAGCTGAACGCGGCTTCGGCGGTTGCCGAGGCAAAAACCCGGGCGTGGGAGGAGTTTGGCGAGGCCATGGAGAATGACTTCCGGACGGCTTCGAGGAAATTCTGGTCCACCATCCGGCATCTCAGGAGGGGGAAGCAGTGCAACGTCAACACTGTTTACAGTGGCGATGGCGTGCTGCTGACCTCGACTCGGGACGTCGTGTGTCGGTGGGGAGAATACTTCGAAGACCTCCTCAATTTCACCTACACGCCTTCCATTGTGGAAGCAGGGCCTGGGGACTCTGAGGCGGACTCTCCAATCTCTGGGATCGAAGTCACTGGGGTAGTTAAAAAACTCCTCGGTGGCAAGGCCCCGGGGGTGGATGAGATCCGCCCGGATTTCTTAAGGGCTCTGGATGTTGTGGGGCTGTCATGGCTGACACGTCTCTACAACATCGCGTGGACATCGGGGACAGTGCCTCTGGATTGGCAGACTAGGGTGGTGATTCCCCTCTTTAAGAAGGGGGACCGGAGGGTGTGTTCCAATTACAGGGGAATTATACTCCTCAGCCTCCCTGGTAAGGTCTATTCAGGGGTGCTGGAGAGGAGGGTCCGTCGGGAGGTCAAACCTCGGATTCAGGAGGAACAGTGTGGCTTTCGTCCTGGCCGTGGAACAGTGGACCAGCTCTTCACCCTCAGGAGGATCCTCGAGGGTGCATAGGAGTTCGCCCAACCAGTCCACATGTGTTTTGTGGACTTGGAGAAGGCGTTCGACCGTGTCCCTCGGGAGGTTCTGTGGGGCGTGCTCCGGGAGTACGGGGTACCGAGCCAACTGATAAGGGCGGTTCGGTCCCTGTATCACCGATGCCAGAGTTTGGTGTGCATTTCCGTCAGTAAGTCGGATTCGTTCCCAGTGAGGGTTGGACTCCGCCAAGCCTGCCCTTTGTCAGCGATTCTGTTCATAATTTTTATGGACAGAATTTCTAGGCGCAGCCGAGGCGTTGAGGGTGTACGGTTTGGGGACATCAGCATTGCGTCTCTGCTTTTTGCAGACGACGTGGTGCTTTTGGCTTCTTCAGGCCGTGATCTCCAGCTCTCACTAGAGCGGTTCGCAGCCGAGTGTGAAACGGTCGGGATGAGGGTCAGCACCTCCAAATCCAACTCCATGGTCCTCGATCAGAAAAGGGTCAAATGCCCTCTCCGTATCGGGGATGAGATCCTGCCCCAAGTGGAGGAGTTTAAGTATCTTGGGGTCTTGTTCACGAGTGAGGGGAGGATGGAGCGCGAGATCGACAGGCGGATCGGTGCAGCGTCGGCAGTAATGCGGACTCTGTACCGGTGCGTCGTGGTGAAGAGAGAGCTGAGCCAAAAGGCAAAGCTCTCAATTTACCGGTCGATTTACACTCCTACCCTCACCTATGGTCACGAGCTATGGGTCGTGTCCGAAAGAACGAGATCCCGGATACAAGCGGCGGAAATGAGTTTTCTCCGCAGGATGTCCAGGCTCTCCCTTACAGATAGGGTGAGAAGTTTGGTCATCCGGGAGAGACTCGGAGTAGAGTCGCTACTCCTCCACGTTGAGAGGAGCCAGATGAGGTGGCTCGGGCACCTCATCAGGATGCCTCCTGGACGCCTCCCTGGGGAGGTGTTTCGGGAATGTCCCAACGGTAGGAGACCCCGGGGACAACCCAGGACGCGCTGGAGAGACTATGTCTCTCAGCTGGCCTGGGAACGCCTTGAGATCCCCCGGGATGAGTTAGATGAAGTGGCTGGGGAGAGGGAAGTCTGGGAGTCCCTCCTTAAGCTGCTGCTCCCGCGACCCGACCCCGGATAAGCGGAAGAAGATGGATGAATGGATGGATGGATGGATAGATGACAATCAATTTTAACACTGCGATGAAAACACACTGCTTTGCCAATTCTTAACCTCTCTTTTGAAACCATCAGTGCCAACTAGAGAAGTCCAAAAATACATCAACTGGTTCTTGAAGCAAATTAACGGCTTTATTTTCCCTTCACTGCATAAAAATCTGGTTAAACTAAAAGGATTCTTTATATTATGTAATGAATCCTACTTACTGTATTTTCGGATTAAAAGTCCCTCCGGAATACAAGTCGCATCAGCCATGAAATGCTCAATATAGAGGAAAAAAAACATATATAAGTCGCACCGGAGTTTAAGTCGCATTTTGGGGGAAATTTATTTGACAAAACCCAACACCAAAAACAGACATGAACCAACAAAAGGCTAACAATATGGTTTGCTAACGTGACATAAACGCAAACGAGGAGCTGAGAACGGGCCTAATGTAACATTAACAGTTATCCAAATAACTATAACATAAATAACACGTTTATCAAACCATCTGTGTCACTCGAAATCATCAAATCCATTGATTGAGTTTGTCCTCCTGAGACGTCGGACTCATCGTCAGTTCCAGTTCAAATTTTTCCACAGGCCCATATAACAATATATGAACTATGTATGAAATAACAATAATATAAACAAATATATATATATATATATATATATATATATATATATAAACAAACAGCTGTTGACGCCGGAAGGACTACGTGCGCTGCTGACGTCAGACTAGACATATCAAATAAATGTTTTATAAAGAACAATTTTAACAAACCATCCGTGACACTCGAAATCATTAAATCCATCGGAATATTTATCCTCTGTCAAAAAAAAAGAAGAAAAACACACAGCTGTTGACACCGGAACTAGACGTCAGACTAGATATATAAAATAAATGTAATATAAACAAGAATTTTAACAAACTATCCGTGTCACTCTAAATCATTAAATCCATCGGAATATTCATCTTCTGTGTCAAAAACAAAACAAAATAAACACAGCTGTTGATTCCGGACCTACGTGCGCCGCTGACGTCAGACCCGTCATCAGTTGCGGCCCCAATTATTCCACAGCTCTAGTATATACTAACTACACTGCTCAAAAAAATTAAAGGAACACTTTGAAAACACATCAGATTTCAATCGTGACATTTTTTTGGAGAGATATCTATACTGATATGGACAGTTTAATGTCTCAGGAACAAAAGGATGCCACATGTTTTGATGGAAATAAAAGTTTTCAGCCTACAGAGGGCTCAGTATACAGACACCCCAAAAATCAAAGTGAAAAAATGATATGGCAGGCTCGTCCTTTTTACCTAAATTCAATTTCTGCAACTCAAAATTCTATTCAATATCTTGTGTGCACCCATCCACCCCCACCCCCGGAGCTTGTATGCATACTTGACAATGTCGCGGCATGCTCCTAATGAGACGACGCATGGTGTCTTGTAAGATGTCCTCCCAGCCTCTAAGGGCATCAGTGAGCTCCTGTAAAGTCTGAGGAGCAACCTGGCGGCGTATGATGGACCAAAACATTATGTCCCAGAGGTGTTCTATCGGGTTTAGATCAGGTGATCGTGTGGGCCATTCAATTGTGTCAATTCCTTCATTCTCCAGATACTGTCTGTATACTCTTGCCACATGAGGCAGGACATTGTTGTGGATCAGGAGGAACCCAGGACCTACTGCACCAGCGTAGGGTCTGACCATGGGTGCAAGGATTTCATCCTGATACCTAATGGCAATCAGACTGCCGTTCTCTAGCCTGTAGAGGTCTGTTTTTCCCTCCATGGAAATGTCTCCCCAGACTATCACTGACCCACCACCAAACCGGTCATGCTGAATGATGTTGCAGGCAGCATAGCGCTTTTCTTGGCTTCTCCAGACCTTTTCACGTCTATCAGAAGTTCTCAGGGTAAACGTGCTCTCATCTGTGAAAAGCACAGGGCGCCAGTGGCGGACTTGCCAATTCTGGTGTTCAATGGCAAATGCCAATCGAGTGTCACGGTGCTGAGCAATGAGCACAGGAAACACTACAGGACGTCGTGCCCTGAGGCCACCCTCGTGAAGTCTGCTTCTGACTGTTTGGGCAGAGACATTCACACCAGTAGCCTGCTGGAGGTCATTCTGTAGGGCTCGGGCAGTGCTCAACCTGTTCCTCCTTGCACAAAGCAGCAGATATCGGTCCTGCTGATGGAATGAGGACCGTCTACGGCCCTGTCCAGCTCTCTGCCTGTCTGCTGGAATCTCCTCCATGCTCTGGAGATTGTACTTGGAGACACATCAAATCTTCTTGTAACAGCATGCATGGATGTGCCATCCTGGAGGAGTTGTTTGTTTATTTCGAACATTAAAGAAATACAAGAAAAAAGTAAAAAATACAGAAAATGATAACTCCATAGTACAATAGAACATAAAAAGGACGAAAGAAGAAAAAAAATGATATTGCATTATAATTTTCCCTTTATTGTAAATTCTAAATTGTTCGAAAGGGAGTAGAAGGAAGCCTAAGCTTATCTGACTCTACCCCTTGTTACTACATGATACTTTTAGATTCTGTCAAAAAGTTTGACCATAGTCAAATACATATAAAATTAAAATTTTGTTATTTTCCTCTTTTTCTTAAATAAATATTAAAGCAACTTAAACAACTTCATAACATATTACGGTATCCCGTCAATATTTTGTCCTTGTACATTTTTTTAAACTTAGGTAAGGTACTACAGTTCTTTAGTTTTCACTGCTGGTGTTCCATAATTCCACACCTTTAACTGTTATACAATGTATCTTTAAATCTCTTTTAAACATAAGTGTTCCTCTTAAATAATAGGTACTTTCCCTCCACTCAAACCACCTCTGGATACTGTTTGGCAATTTATTATTTTTTATTTTGTACATGAGTTGGATGGTTTTAAAGTCGAATAGGTCGTTGTATTTCAGTGAGTTCAGTTTAATAAAGAGAGGGTTAAATGGTTGTCTATAATCAGCATTGTTTACAAGTCGTACTGCTTTTTTTTGAAGAATGAAGATTGGATCTGTGTTTGTTTTGTATGTATTGCCCCACACCTCCACACAGTAAATAATGTATGGGAGTATAAAGGAGCAGTACAAGGAATATAATGATGACTGAGTTAGAAGGTCTTTTACTTTATATAATACTGCTAGTGATTTTGACATTTTTGATTTGATATACCTTATATGTGGTTTCCAACTTAATGTCTATAAGCACTTCCTTTACTCTTTCTATTTCTATATTATTTATTGTAAGAATTTTGTCTGTGTTAGTCAGACGATTTCCAAATATAATATACTTTTACTTAAATTTAGTGTAAGTTTGTTTGTGTCAAACCAACTCTGTAATTTTCAAAACCCACAGTATCCAGTAGTTGATTCAGGTCATCCCCACTGCAAAGCAGGTTTGTGTCATCTGCAAAAACTACGGCCTTGAGTAACCTGGAGACCTTGCACATATCATTGACATACAAAATAAATAACAAGGGGCCTAGTATTGAGCCCTGAGGAACCCCACACTTTATCTGCTTTAATTTTGATTTACAGTCCATAAGTTGCACATATTGATTCCTGTTTGATAAATAACTGTTTAACCAAGTGAGTGACTTACCTTGTATCCCACATCTTTCAAGTTTTGTTAACAGTATTTCATAATTTACAGTATCAAGAGCTTTCTTAAGATCCCAGAAAACACCTACAACATATCGTTTATTTTCAATAGCTGTTGTTATTTCAGCTACGAAATCTAACAAAGCTAGTGTGGTGGTCCTATTTTTTCAAAATCCGTACTGCTGGTCACACAGAATATTTTGTTTAGTAATAAAATCATCAAGCCTTTTATAAAATATTTTTTATAATATTTTGGAGAATTGTGGGAGTAGAGATATTGGCCTGTAATTTGGGAATATGTGTTTGTCCCCAGCTTTATATATCGGGATAATTTTAGCAGTTTTCATTTCACTCGGAAAAACACCATTTGTCAAAGATTGGTTGCAGATATGTGTAAGGGGTTTCACCACACATTCAATAATATTTTTAACAAGTGACATATCTTTCCCATTAGAGTCAGTTGACTTTTTAGCTTTAAATTCTCGAACAATTTCTATTATTTCCTTCTCATTCGTTCCCCTTAGGACCATACTTTCGGCTATGGGTACATCCTTAATTAGGTCACTTGTACTACCTTTTTTTGCTACTTCCTCTGCCAAAGTAGGGGCAAAGTTGGGCAAAGTCTGCCAAAGTTGGACAATCTGCGCGACTTCAGGAGGGTTAAGAAATCGCCTTATGCTCCCAGTCGTGATAATGACTCTAGCTAAAGCCAACACTTGTGGAAAAACTGTTAAAAAAGATTAAGAGGGAGGAACTTGAAATGGCCTCCACCTGTAAAATCAGTCCTGTTTTGGGGACCATCTCATTGTTGCCCCTCTAGTGCACCTTCTGTTAGTTCCATCAAGACCAATGCAGCTGAAACTGATTAACAACCCCCTCTGCCATGTACCTGACCAAAACCTTATCAGAAAAGTCTAATTGAATTCATGCCATACCCTGATAAAAAAACAGTTTTTTAAATTTTTTCGAGCAGTGTATATTGTAGCTTTACCAAAGTACCAGGCAAGATGTGGGTTTGGTAACCGGCTCTTTATTTCACAAATCAAGAGCTCAACATATGAGCCAACACACGCAAGCGAGTTGGATCGCTCTTCCCGTCCCCCCTACTCTGCCTTCACAGCCTCGCTAGACAAACGGAAACTTCTGAAGTCTAACAACATACACGTTGCTACTCTAAACTATATGTCAAATAACTAATATAAACAACAAGTTTATCGAACCATCTGTGTCACCCCAAATCATTAAATGTGACTCTGGAAGTCAGTGAATGGAACTCATTGTCAGTGAGCCTTCAATTATTCCACAACCATAGTGCGTACTCGTGCAGTTCAAAGTGAAAATAACATGTGAAGTGATCAATTATACTATTAAGTAAGTAATGTGTTAATGACCAAGTAAAAATTTGTGAAAAATGTCACATAAGTCACTCCTGAGTATAAATTGACCCCCCACCAAAACTATGGAAAAAAAAAAAAAACGCAACTTATAGTTTGAAAAATACTGTGTTTACCGTTTTTTTCCGTGTATAGTGCGCAAAATTTAACTAATTTATTGTCCTAAAATCTGGGGTGCGCATTATACATGGGTACAAAAAAATTTTAAATTTTTATTTTTTTAAATTTTTTTTTTTTTTTTTTTTTTCGCAGAATTCAAATTATATCTTATAAATTGAGGAATTATGGCACGAGAGTTGCTCACACGCCAGCAGAAGGCAAGAAGTGTCCACACAATTGCAGTACATACACTTGTACCTTTTTATAAAAAAGTTATGATAGATAGATCTTTATTTATCATTGTCACATGTCCAACGAAATTTAAAAAGTGCCAACCAATCCGTGCATGAGATAAAAAATGAATACCGTTTTTTTCCGTATATAATGCGCCCCCATGTATAATACGCACCCTAAAAATGGCATGTTGATGCTGGAAAAAAGCCTGTACCCATGTATAATACGCACACAATTTAAAAAAAAAAAAATTTTTTTTTTTTTTTTTTTTAAGTCCCAATGATCGTCACACACGCAGGGAGGCAATGGGTCCCATTTTTATAGTCTTTGGTATGGTCTTAACTAGGCTGGATGTAATTTGTTTTGTTGGCGTTGATTTCTCCGACTGCCCGTAAACGCACCACGGCGCTCCGTGCGCGCACGGGACAGCAAACGAGCAGGTGATCGAGCAAGCGTCTGATACGAGAGCATTGCGGTCGCATGGAGCGTGTTTGAAGTGAACAGCAGATAAGAAAGGAACAAGGCAAAGTGTTGTGAAATAAAATATTACCTGTAATACGGATTTAGGTAGAGAACTGAACTCTCGCTCTTTATATAGCTGACGTGTCTTGCGCATCCGTTCTGCGCATCTGTAATGGCGGCCTCCGTATGATATCCGGTTTGCGTGTGTGCGTGTGTACGCGTGTGTGCGAGAGCGCGGTGGTGCGTTTACGGGCAGTCGGAGAAATCAACGCCAACAAAAAAAATTACATCCAGCCTAGTTAAGACCATACCAAAGACTATAAAAATGGGACCCATTGCCTCCCTGCGTGTGTGACGATCATTGGGAAAAAAATAAAATAAAATTAAAAAAAATTCTTAAAAATTGGGTGCGTATTATACATGGGTACAGGCTTTTTTCCAGCATCAGCATGCCATTTTTAGGGTGCGTATTATACATGGGGGCGCACTATACACGGAAAAAAACGGTATTTTAAATTTGGACAACTAAGATATTGGGTTTGCTTTGCCTTAACAAATAACTTTACTTAAAGATAAATATTTCAGGTTGTATCAATTGAGTAGATTTTAAATTGAAGCCTAAATATTGATGACAGTTTACCTTTTTTTTCCAGTTTTACGAGTGTTTCCTTTTTTTAATGCAGCTGGAGGCGACTGTGTGTAAATATTTAACTTGTCTCAGCTGCCCATCGTTTGCTTCATTTGCCAGCTGTTCGAGTCGGTGGACTCAACAAGCTCCAATCATAGTCTCACTCACCTGCAAGATTTCCAGAATCTTCAGCTTTGTGTCCATTACAGTAAGGCCCATATTGTCGATGCTGTCTTTGGTCACTCGCTGTCCATCAAGCGCAAGCCCCACTCTGCGGCCCACTGTCCCACCAAATAAGGACTGCTTCCTATTGAGGACCATGGTTGTCATCATCTGTCCCATGCCATGGATGGAGCGTTTCACATTTTTTCCTTAAATGTGGAAAAAGTGACAGCAAGTGTAACTTCTCGCATTGCTTCGCAATAAAAGCATCAATAAATACGTAGGGCTTTAGGATTAATATAAGTAGTTTTTAGACACAGAGGACACTGACATCATCATACACAATTGACAGGAATCTGTTAAAACGTTCACCTTCCCTTGACTCGTGGAATCTTTCCACATTCCCTTCAGTTGTTAAAAGTTTCCAAATTATGTGGAAACATTCTTGCTTAGTTATCTAAAATTACTCCACTAGTATCTGTTTACACAACTTTGTGAAACAAAGCGCTAAGACCTTCTGTATTGATTAACCAGTTTGCAAAGTTGACCCCGAAACCTGTTCACCCTCACCACCACCCTGCTTTCTCTCAATAAATAGTCTCTTGCAAGAGGCAAAAGTCAGACTGCTTTGAGGCGCTCTTGTGAGACAGAAGGGTGATGATGGCTTTCTCCGCTTCCAAACGTAAAATGGCTAAACTGTCTCACATGTAGTTCTTGCATCAAAGGTAGAGTGGGGAAAACTATCAGTTAAAATTGTAAAGATACTTGAAAATACATTGTTTTTTGCTATCATACTTGCTTTTTTTCATATTCTTTCTTCGTGATTGCGCAATTGCTGGCTAAAGTGTCTTACTTTCTCTGAGCTATGGACTGATACACCTCATCAGTACTATAATTACTCGATTTGAATGCTGCCTTTGACATGGTCGATCACAACATACTATTAGATTGCCTTGAAATGTGCGTTGGTATATTGGGGTCAGCACTCTGCTTGTTTACTCCTTACATCTCAGAGAAGACTCACCGTGTAGTCCAGGGGTGTCAAACCCGTTTTTTTCTGATAATTTTCACGATTTTCCTTTATAGATTATCGGTTGTTCGGATAAGCAATTGCAGTTAAATATGTCACATAGCAGACAAAAACAGTGATATTTGAGAAGTGAATATGTTTATATGATTTACAGAAAGTATGCAATCATTACCTAAACAAAAGTAGGCAGGTGCATACATTTGCGCACCCAGCAGACAAATGACATCAATATTTAGTAGATCATCCTTCTGCAGAAATAACAGGCTCTAAACACTTCTTATAGCTTCCAATGAGAGTCTGGATTCTAGTTGAAGGTATTTTTGACCATTCTTCTTGACAAAATATCTCCAGTTCAGTCAGGTTTGATGATTTCCAAGCATGGACAGCCCACTTTAAATCACACCACAGATTTTCAATAATATTCAGGTCAGGGGACTGAGATGACCATTCCAGAACATTGTACTTGTTCCTCTGGATGAATGCCTTAATAGAATTTGAGCAGTGTTTGGGGTCGTTGTCTTGTTGAGGTATCCAGACCCTACGCATCTTCAACTTTGTCACTGATTCTTGAACATTGTTTGCAAGAATCTGCTGATACTGACTTGAATCCATGCGACCTTCAATTTTAACATGATTGCCTGTACCTGCACTGTCCACACAGCACCACAGCATGATGGAACCACCACCCGATTTGACTGTGGGTAGCAAGTGTTTGTCATGGAATGCTGTTTTTCTTCCTCCATGCATACCGTCCCTTGTTTTGTCCAAATAACTACATTTTAATTGATTTATTGATTGATTGATTGAACATCTATTGATCCCCGGGGGTGGGGAAATCCAGGCCCCAGCAGTATTCATACCACAGAGCAGGTATATAAAAGACACAGATGGCATGAGCGCAACTCAATAGGCTCTTATAAGGCTGCCATACAACGGCGCCACAAAGAAAGCCAGTACGTGCGAAAGTTAAAAGCCATCAAAGCAAAGCAACAAGACAAAGGAAAATAAGTAACAGCGGCCAACCAGCCCCCCTCAAATACCAAAGAACACCCCAAAACACACAAAATAGCCTCCACGGGGTCCATAAACAGGTGGAAGGGCAGTCAAGTTCAACGGCGCCCAATGGACCGTGGTCGTGAATCGGAAAAAAAAAAACACAAAACAGGCAAATGTGTGAGCAGCGTCCTGGGCACCCAGTCGGGGCACGTGCAGATGGTCACCATGGGGCTGGCACGGCGAAGGTCGTTGGTTCCGACGAGCACGAGGGAGTGGACTCCCCACAGGGGTCGCGGCTGCGAGGCCAAGGCGAGGGAACCGGTCAGCACCGGCCGGATGAGCAGGAAGCTGTCGTAGAGTCACACCGGTACCGACCAGGAAAAGAAATATCCAATTCGAAGCGATCTGCACACGCCGAGGTGCGGTAGAAGACACCGGCATCGCCGAATGGACAAATAGAAAGAAAGAAAAAGGAGAAAAGAAGGAAACCAAGAGGAAAAGAAAGAACACTGCTGGGAGGTTGCCACTCACAGCGGTGCCATACCAAAAAAAAAAAAAGTTTCATCAGTCCACAGCACCTTACTCCAAAAAGAAGCTGGCTTGTCCAAATGTGCTTTAACATACCTCAAGCGACTCTGTTTGTGGCATGTGTGCAGAAAAGGTTTCTGCCACATTATTCTCCCATACAGCATCTCCTTGTACAAAGTGCACTGAATAGTCTAAAAAGTGTCACCATCTGCATGAAGATCATGTTGTAAGGTCTTTGGAGCTGCTCTGTGGGTTGACTTTGACTGTTCTCCAGTCAAAGTCCATCCTTTGCCTCTGCTTATCTGAGATTTTTCTTGGCCTGCCACTCTGTGCTAGCTTTTTGTATCCTTCCCCTAAACTATGACGTTGAACAATCTTTGTTTTCAGGTCATTTGTCAGTTGTTTTGCTCCCAAGTGGCCACTCTTCAAAGAAGATGCAAAGAGGAGAACAACTTGCAACTGGCCACCTTAAATACCCGTAACTGAAGATGCTTTGTAAGGAATGGTCAAAATACCTTCAACCAGAATCCAGACTCTCATTGGAAGCTATAGAAAGCGTTTAGAACAGGCAAGTCAAACATACGGCCCGCGGGCCGGACCCGGCCCGTTGGATGATTTAATCCGGCCCGTCATAAATTTCTGAGTGTCAAAAAAAGAAGCGAGTCACTAGCTCATTTCTATCAAAAGATATGATTGAATGGTTGAATAATGGTGAGTGCATCGCCTTGTTTAGCGCTGTTGAACTGTCAACCAAGATAGCATTCAGCTTTCGCTAAAGTAATAAAACCAGATTCAACATTGAGGAGCAATTAAATTTGTTATAGTTTTTGTTGAGAATTTATTGTACAATATTTGATTAGCAGTAAAATTGTAGTGTCCTGTTTTTTTTAGTTATTTATTTTACAGTGGAGGCTACTATTACTAGTGGTAGAGTGTCCGCCCTGAGACTGGAAGGTTGTGTCATACCAAAGACTATGAAAATTGGACCCATTGCCTCCCTGCTTGGCATTCAGCATTAAGGGTTGGAATTGGAGGGTTAGATCACCAAATGATTCCCGAGCGCAGCACCGCTGCTGCTCACTGCTCCTCTCTCCCCCAGGGGATGGATCAAAATCACACGGGGATGGGTTAAATACAGAGGACAAATTTCACTGCACCCAGATGTGTGTGTGACGATCATTGGGACTTTACTTTAACTTTCTTAACTTTTTATTAGACAGGAAGAGACAAGACTGATATAAGACTGTCGACCGTTTTATTAACCACATGAGTTCTCCTCAATCGTAATGGCGGCTGTTTAGATTCCACCACACACACGTGCGATCGAAGCCACGCAGCTGCTGGCTGATCAGGTAACAGACATGGAGAAAAAAACTACCAAACTCACTGATCTTTGTTTTGGGTGATTTTAACATAGCGAACCTCGCACACAAACTCCCCAAATACAGACAGCACATAACGTGTCCCACCAGAGGGACACAGACACTGGACCACTGCTACACCGTGATAAAGGACGCATACTGCTCTGTGCCCCGTGCACCCCCTAGGGGTGCGAGAATGCTTCCTAGGGGATACCTTGGGGGAAATTTACAACTTTTCGGGGATAATGGTCGGGTAACCGAAAAAAGTGAAAAATTCTGTATTATATCCTTACTATTCTCCAGGTTCTTAGATAGCAAGAATAGGTCGGACAACATGAAGGATAACTGCTTTATTCCTTAATCACAGTCCGTTCACAGGGCGTACCGCCACAACACAGAATGCCCCTCAAAGTAACCCATCCCACTTCCGGGGTTTTCCTACTACGGAATTTAAGTTAGCCCAAAATACACAACATCTCCTCCCCTCTTACAATGAACGTGCTATATGCATGAACAACATAGTCTTATGCACCTATAACTTGACTTCTCCAAGATCTATCAATAACTACCATTAAACAATTATCATATATGGTCCAGACCAATTATGACAATAATGTTCCCATGAAAACCTTAACTTTGGGTAAGGGTGGACTACCTCGAATTATACCCATGGGAATATTCTGCACCCCCATAATTCGGGTCATCCACTACCCTATAAATCCAGGTGTGCAGGAGCTCGCCGCTCTCTGGTAGGATATCTCCTATCCGGAGGCACAGTATTAGCACTATGGTCGTCCAATGGTGAACTTGTTGCAGGGGCTTCTGCAAAGGATGATGTCTCAGTCTCTGTTTCGGTCACATCCTCAGCTGGGACTGTTGGCGCTGGTGCGGTTGAGTCCTGCATTTGTGAGGGTATGTGAACTGGTGTTTTGACATTGGCAGGGCCATCAGGGAAATCTTTGAGGGACAGCTCCGCTGGGACTAACGGAGTCTGTAGGAGTTGATCAACATGTCTCCTCCATACACAATCAGACGTTTGGACAGTATAAGATACTGGTCCAGTTTGCACAATAACAGTGGCAGGAATCCACTTTGGTTCGCCACGGTCGTTCCTTGCCAGCACAGATTCTCCTGGTTTGAAAACTCTTTCCTTGCCCTTCTGTTCTCTGCACCTAACCTGTTTTTCCTGTTGACATTGGACAATGTCCTTCACTGCAGAGGGCTTCAAAAGGTCAAACGTGGTGCGCAGGTCTCTCTTTAGCATCAGGCTGGCAGGAGATGTCTTGGTGGTTGCATGTGGACTGTTGCGGTAGGTTAGTAGAATGTTGTGCAGTCTCTGATGTAGTGTTCCTTGTCCTTGTGATGTTTTCAAGGCATGTTTCATTGTTTGAACAAACCCCTCAGCAAGCCCATTTGTTGTGGGGTGGTAGGGAGCTGATTTAATGTGTTGAACACCGTTAGCTTGTAGGAACCCTGCCATTTCCTGTGAGACAAATTGGGATCCATTGACAGAGACTAGCTGGGCAGGAGATCCAAACCGACTAAACAGTTCTCCTAACTTTTCGATTGTCTTCTCTGCAGTGGTTGATTTCATGATAGCCACCTCTGGCTATTTACTGTGTGCATTAAAAGCAACAAGGAACATCCTGCCCTCCACTGGTCCCGCAAAATCAATCTCATCGGACTGATCCGGGACGGTGACGAGACTGCGTACAGACAGGAGGTTGAGCAGCTGGTCCACTGGTGCAGCCAAAACCACCTGGAGCTGAACCCGCTCAAGACCGTCGAGATGACAGTGGACTTCAGGAGAGACCCTTCACCACTTCGACCCCTCACTATCCTCAATAATGCTATTCTCTCCAGAGACACCTTCAAGTTCCTGGGATCCACAATCTCTATGGACCTGAAAAAAAACAGCAGAGGCTGTACTTTCTGAGACAGCTCAGGAAGTTCAACTTGCCACAGGAGCTGCTGAAGACCTTCTATACTGCCATCTATTCTCTGCATCTCCAGCACTGTCTGGTTTGGATCGGCCACCATACAAGACAAGCACAGACTGCAACGGACAATCAGGACTGCAGAAAGGATAATCGGGACTGAGCTCCCATCTATCCAAGACTTGTACCTGTCCAGGACCAGCAAACGTGCAAGTCACATCTCTACAGACCCTCCAGACTCTGGACGGCATTCCAGAGCGCTGTACGCCAAAACCAGCAGACACAGCTTCTTCCCCTAGGCAGTCACTCTGATGAACTCATACCACTCATAGAGTCTCAGAGACATTGCTGTGCAATAACATCCTGCCCTCAATGCTTTATCTTTGGATTGTCCATATTATGTGTACTATGTGTCCTCTCTGTATCCATTGCGCCTGGTTATCCTGGAAGAGGGATCCTCCCATCTGTGGTCTCTTTTCAAGGTTTCTCATTTCCCCTGGTAGGAGTTTTGAGTTTTTCCTTGCCCTCCTGTGAGTTCAAGATCGGGGGATGCTTGAGAATAATTGTCTATTTTTCCAAATGTCGTCCTGAATGTTGTTAGCCACCTAAAAATTGTACAGAGGCTGAGATCTACCATAGTCAAATTCTTTGTTTGGCATGCTCAAACTTGACCAATAAAAATATTCATTGATTGATTGATTGATTGGTTGATTGATTGATTGATATAAGCGTGTTTGGTGGAAAGCACCTGATCCTTCGTCATGCATCGGCATTATGCTGTGGGAAGGGTTGGGTCCACAGTCGATGATGCCCAGCAGTGTTCTGGTGAGTCGCAGCAGCTCAAAGAAACTGTAGAAACCAAAGTAGATAAGATGCCGTGCCAAACTCACCACCTGCACAGAGAACAGGAAGAAAGTCAGAAGTGAATGCAAAAACTGCAAAGGAAATGTTAGTTGTGCCTGAACTCCCTGCAGACCTCGTAGGTAAGCTTGTTCTTCTCCTCATTGTAAAAAGGCAGCTCCTCGTTCAACACATTGTTGAGATATTCCTCCATGAAGACCATGGTGTTGGCAAAGCGATTCTTCTTGTTGTCTCTGCTGTCATCCATGTTAGAGTCGTAACTGAGGTAGGAACACAACCATTTGGTTAAAGGGGTGACGTGTTGTAAAAGTGATTTGATGTACAAATATTTCATCACTATACAAAAGCATATTTTTCATGAATCTGGACTTCGGTATTTGTTATTAATATTTCCAATATTTTTTCCGCTAAACGTCCTCACAACATCTTCCTTGCTCATTGCTACAAAATGAAATCAGAAGTGTCCGTTGAGCTAATATCACAACTGCAAAGCATAACACCTGAAAAATTAGTGAAGCACTACATCTGAAAGGTACACCCTGCCACTGACTGATGTGGCAGGGATGCTGGTAGGTGGAGGTTATGAAAGTGACAAAGGAGGCGATAACAACTGCATGAGTTTCAAAATAGGTTTATTCCAACTGGCACAGTTTGGAAGGAGGTTGGTAACCCTTGTATGCACTTATTCATTTGATACTGCATGTTCAATTTTTCCCCAAACTGTAATTGGTTTTGAGACGTGATAACTCATTTTTAAAGATTTTTTCACTTTCAACCACTCAAAATATTCAGTGGCATCAAACCCATCCATCCATCCATCCATCCATCCATCCATCCATCCATCCATCCATCCATCCATCCATCCATCCATCCATCCATCCATCTATCTATCTGCTGGTTGTTTGGGCATCTAGTTGAAGGACAAATATAAATATAATCAGGATTTATTGCTTGAACAATTAAAATGACACATGCGTGATCATTATAATTGCTATGCATGGACGGAAAAATGATGCAAAGGGAAAAATATTTTGACATCAAAATGTATCAAGCATGCTTTCTTTAGAAATTTAGTTTTCTTGGTCAGTGCAAATTTCACACGTATAATAAGACAATGTTAGCCAACTAGCTATTCAGACTACCTCGGGTGTTTTTAATTCTATATTGTAGGAACTCCGTTTTTTTTTTTTACACATTTTACTTACATTGGTCGATGGTCACTTCCCAGAAAAAGACGTTTTCTGTCACTCACTGTTATTAAATCTTCGGAGATAGTTGTGCATTTGTCGCTTGAAAAAGTTGCACGTCTTTGTTTTTCGCCACCCTGTTGCGATATGTCTTACCGGCCTGCAGAGGTCACTTGGCATGGTAATTAGTTGGATAATACATGTGCAAGAATTAAGGATTTATCATGATGTCAAGTGAAAAAGAATAAAATACATGACAGGGGGTTAATGAAGATGCATGATTTTAATAATGAAAACTTGCAATGGCACAAACAAATGGTTAATTAACGATCCATGGAGCAAGGATTTGACATCTCTAGAAAATAAATTAGTATTACCGTATTTTGCGCCTTATGCGCACCGGGGTACAAGGCGCACCTTCAATGAACGGCCCATTTTAAAACTTTGTCCATATATAAGGCGCACCGGACTATAAGGCGCATAAAATAGAAGCTTTACTGCAACAAACTGAGGTTGACTAGGGTTGCGGTATGCACCCACTAGCCAATAACCAACGAACCTCAATTCCACCATAGGGTCAGGGTTTGTCTTCACCCCTTGGGGGCACATCCAAGCACAATTCCACACCATTCACGCCCTCTTCCTTCTCAGCCCAGGCTCCCAATACTTTTCAGGCTTGGACGATCTTGTTTTCTCCAGCGTGGAACTCATCTCCCTGACTCTAAAGTAAGTTTGAATCTTTTATTACACTGTCGAACTTGTTTTTCACAGCCGGAGTGCCTGGGAGAGCGGAGGCTTCGTGGCCGTTTGTCTGCCGTCGATCATCGGACGCAAAGTATGGCTGCGGATCAAGAGGTTTGTGCGGCTTCGTGCACCAACTGCACCCTTCTCTTAGAGAGGTTGTCCCTGCTAGAGGGACGTGTCCGCCAGTTAGAGCAGAATTGCACGATAACTGTAGATGTGGCGGATACAGACGCGGGCTGTAGTCAGCCCGCTAGCCCAGTTAGCATTAGCCCCAAGCGGCTTGCTAATCGCGATGAGCCAGGTAAGACGCATAGCCGTCCAAAGTCATCTCGGTCTACTGGCCCTCGCACTTTGGTCATAGGTGACTCCATTACCCGGAATATTACGCTTAAACATCCAGCCACGGTAATGTGTATTTCTGGGGGCAGAGCACCCGACATAGAAGCTAATCTTAGGGAGCTGACTCGCAATAGGTTTAGTCAACAGCGTAGTTCCATCAACACTAGCTACTCGGACATAGTGATACACGTCGGCTCCAATGATGTTAGGATGAGGCAATCGGAGATCACAAAGAGAAACATAGCGAGGACTTGTGATCTCGCCAGAAAGATGAGTCGGCATCGAGTATTTGTCTCTGGCCCCCTGCCTGGGAGAAGCACTGATGAGAGGTTTAGTAGATTAGTCTCCCTTAATCGATGGATGGCTGGGTTCTGTAAGAAGCAGGGACTGTATTTTATAGATAACTGGCCTTCCTTCTGGGGCCGCCCCTACCTGCTGAGGAAGGACGGCCTTCACCCTAACCGTGCAGGCGCCTTCACTCTTTCTAGGAATATAGATTACTGTTTGAGCCACACATGACAGGTCACTTTAGAGCAGGCCGGGTCACAGGTGATTAGACCACCTGTCAAAATGGGTTTGGAGTCTGTTAAGATAAAGTTAACTAGCGCTAGGCTAGACTCCCAGCATGCACATAGCTCCTTGTGTAGACTAGGGCGTGATAGTTTGAATAGTGCTACAGTACACATAAATGCACTTTCTACTGGGGTAGTAGACAAATCCAATCACTCCACCCCGACCGGTTTTGCTGATGAAACGGTGCCGGTTTCAGATAATTCTACACGTGTAACAAATATTTACTATCAGATTCCCACGGTCGTATCATCCGACCGCACTAACAAACATTTGAGAGGTGATGTCAGGCCTAGAGAACACAATCTTACTCGCATCTCGTATAAATATCCTTCGATAGATACGTACCCGGATCGACCAATTACACTTAAACTTGGTTTTATGAATATTAGATCGCTTCATACGAAAGCCATTCTCGTTAATGATCTCATCACAGAACATAATCTAAACGTTTTTGGTCTCTGCGAGACCTGGTTAAAACCTAATGAACTGATGCCGCTTAATGAGGCCTCGCCTCCAAATTTTGTGAGCTCGCATGTGGCGCGTCCTCGAAAAAAGGGTGGGGTTGTCGCCCTCATCTCGAATTCCGAGCTTAGTTTTAGGCCTCGTTCGATCAACATATTTAAAACATTTGAGGTTCTCACTGTCCGATCCACCGCTTTACCGTCATTTTATCTTGCTGTTATTTACCGTCCACCCGGGGCTTACTCTGGCTTCCTGGATGAATTTTCAGAATTTATGGCTGATCTAGTAACCAATACGGATAATATAATTATCATGGGCGATTTCAACATCCACATAAATTTACCGTCAGAGCCACTTACTTCGGCGTTTCAGACTTTAACTGATACGTTTGGTTTTACGCAAGCCGTACAGGCAGCAACGCATAAGAATGGAAATACCATAGATCTGGTATTATCTCGAGGACTTGCAACCTCAAATATAGCAGTACTGCCATACACTACTGTTTTGTCTGATCATTACTTAATAAAGTTTGAAATTCTAGTTCCTTGTCAAAGACAAGAGAGCAATCAGCATTATAGGAGCCGTCATCTCAACTCCATGACTTCAACTGCGCTATCTGAGATACTGTCGCCGGCAACCGCTATATTTCTCAAATACACCGGCTCTATTGATAATCTTACAAATGAATTCAATGCGACATTGTTAAATGCCATTGACTCTGTGGCGCCGTTACGTCTGAAAACTCGCCGTAGAGTGCCTACTCCGTGGTTCACAGATGAAACGCGTACGCTTAAGCAATTATGTAGAAAGCATGAGCGCAGATGGCGTCTAACCAAACTTGAGGTTTTCCATCAGGCATGGCAGGATAGCCTCCTGAAATATAAAGATGCGCTTATCTTAGCAAAAACTCGGTATTTTTCGCAAATTATTAATCTCAGTAAAAACAATCCGAAACACCTATTTGATACAGTGGCAAAGCTGACTCTGCGCCAGCCGACCCCCGATAGTTCCTTCCACTCAGCTGATGAGTTCATGAAATTTTTTGCTCAAAAGGTTGAATCCATTAGGGATGAGATCAAGAATACCATTCCAATCGTTCGGTCGAGCCCGCCGTTTACCAACGCTGATGATCATGCAACAACCCTCTCAACTTTTAAAAGCGTGTCTCTTGAAAGGCTTACACAATTGGTTAGTGCGGCTAAACAAACAACATGTTTACTCGACCCTCTTCCAGCCAAACTACTTAAATAATTATTTCAAATTTTAGGACCGTCCGTCTTAAAAATAATCAATCTGTCTGTCTCCTCCGGGATAGTGCCAACAGCCTTTAAAACCGCTATCGTTAAACCGTTACTTAAGCGACCAAATCTTGACCCGGACTGTCTCAGTAATTATAGGCCAGTTTCAAACCTCCCATTCATAGCAAAACTTCTTGAAAAAGTAGTAGCGCAGCAGCTTATCGATTACATGGTCGCCAATAATCGATATGACACTTTTCAGTCTGGTTTTAGAGCTAATCATTCCACTGAGACAGCACTTGCTAAAGTGACTAACGATCTCCTCATAACTATGGATTCAAACACTTCGTCTGTACTGTTACTACTCGATCTTAGTGCTGCCTTCGACACTGTAGACTTCGATATTTTATTAGGGCGTCTTAAAAGTTGTGTTGGTATTTAAGGGTCAGCACTAGGCTGGTTCCATTCCTATCTCTCAAACAGGACGCACCGAGTGGTCCATGGCAATGCGTCCTCGGAGCTCTATAATGTTACGTGTGGTGTCCCACAGGGATCGGTTCTCGGACCAATTCTTTTTAATATTTATATGATTCCGCTTGGGGACATAATACGTAAATATAATATTAGTTTTCAATGCTATGCGGATGACACCCAATTATATATGCCGTTATCGATGTTGTAATCTTGAGGCGTGCCTTGCGGAGATCAAGCAATGGATGTCTCTCAACTTCCTTCGTCTTAACCCAGATAAAACTGAGATGTTGCTAATTGGTCCAACTCGTTGTCAACACTTATTCAAGGAAACCGCTATAACTATAGATAACCGTACTATCACTCAAAGCGATACTGTAACTAATCTCAGGGTAATATTTGACCAAACTCTCTCCTTTCAAAAGCACATTAAGAATATAACCAGAATTGCGTTTTTTCACCTTCGTAATATTGCAAAGATTCGTCCGATCCTCTCGACCAGTGATGCGGAAACTATTATACATGCGTTCGTCACGTCGCGCCTGCACTACTGTAATGTACTATTTTAGGGTCTTCCTAAGTCCCGCATCAAAAGTCTACAGTTAGTACAAAATGCTGCTGCAAGGCTGCTCTCTCGGACAAGAAAATTTGATCACATTACCCCAATACTAGCCAACTTACATTGGCTCCCGGTCCATTTAAGATGTGACTTCAAGGTTCTTCTATTAACCTATAAATCACTGCATGACTTAGCCCCTTCATATCTCGTCGACCTAGTTGTTCCTTATGTTCCGCCTCGTAACCTTCGTTCGCAAAATGCTACCCTTTTAGCGACACCGAGGGCCAAGAAAATGTCTGCAGGCTCTAGAGCATTTTCTATTCGGGCTCCAGAGCTTTTGAATGCCCTACCAATGGATATTAGGACTGCTACTTCAGTAGAAACATTTAAGACACGTTTAAAGACACATTTCTATGACATGGTCTTTAACTAACCTGTAGTGGCCGATTCGGCTGAAGTTTGTTTTTTCTCCCTCTCCACCCCCTCCCTCCCCCTGGTTAGGGAGGTGGTTAGGTGGCACCCATGCTGACAGCGGCTATCTGGATTCTCGTGGGCCAATTCAGGATGGGGGAACTGCAGCTCAACCTCCTCGAAGACACTGCCAGGACAATTGAGGGCTCCTTCGGCAGCCCTCTGCTCTGACATGGACATCCACTTTTTATTTCATTGATTTTCATGTTGTATCATTTGTGCCCTCTCTGCATCCATTTCAACCTGGTGATCCTGAAAGGGGGATCCTTCCATCTGTGGTCCCTTCTCAAGGTTTCTCATTTTCCCCCGGTAGGGTTTTTTAAGTTTTTCCTTGCCCTTTTGGGAGCTTAAGATCAGGGGATGCTTTGAGAATAATTGTCAATTTCTGTCTATGTGAAGCCCTTTGAGACTGCTTGTGATTTAGGGCTATACGAATAAACTTGACTTGACTTGACTTTGGTTGACTGTGTGTTCTGTGGAATCTGTTCTGTGGCAATTTTAACCCTAACCCTAATATTCCACTTGTTTTCATATTCCTTGTGTCACTGCACTCCGAAACGTTTTAATGTGTGGCCAGTGTAGACACAGTGTTTAGGGCACTCATGGGTGTGAGGTTCTTAACTGTCTAGTTGGGCTGGAGAATAACAGTTTTCCAGAATGGGTAACACTATATAATTTGATGTTACCTATCCCTAGTATTGCACCATTAGGATGGGTGCGCTACACAGCGTTTGCAGCGGGAAACATCATCAGTTCCTGTACCTGAGTGTCACTGGGCGTTTTGGCCACTTAACAGAATGCTGAGGCTGGCCCACCACTGGCTAATCAGGCGGAGGTGTGTTTTCTGCTGCTAGCTGTTCCGAGCAGCCTAGGTGATGTCACTTCTATTGAGTCACAGCCAATGGCTTGTTCTTTCTGCTGTATTGGCCATTTCTTTAATGGCCTGTCTGTGAACCTGCCCCCTGATTCCAACTTCCATTAGGAGCATTGCCACCATGCTGGCCACATAGCCCCTACAGCAAACCTCCACTGGGTGCACCCTTACTTTCCAGCCTCTGTCCTCTGCCTCGGCTGCTAGGTTGGAATAGCGCAGCTTCTTGCGCTCAAAGGCTTCTTTAAGGGCATCTTTCCAGGGGACTGTTAGCTCTATGATGGAGATAAGTTGGCAGGAAATGGACCAGAGGACAATGTCTGGATGCAGTGTTGTTGTTGCAATCTCTGGAGGGAAAATGAGCCTCTCATCTAGATTGACTCTCATCTGCCAGTCCCTGGCGGCATTCAGTGAAGACAGATTATGGTTTGAGAGACCCCCTCTATGCTTATCCCCCTTCCGCACAAACAGTGGCTGCTGACGATGCATTCTGGATGCTGATGGGTTGCTGTTCATTGAGACTCTCTTGCACTCAACACTGTCAGCTAGGCACTTGAGAATTTGGTTGTGTCTCCAACCCCTGAGTGAGGCTGGTCATGCAGCCAACCAGAATGTGTTTGAGTGTTGCAGGGGTTGTACACAATGGGCAGGATGGGTCCTTTCCAAGTCACAACTGGAGATTAGTGTGATTATTATGTAGGGGTGTAACGATACATCGATACACATCGATTAATCGATATAATGCTCTACGATTTATTGGCATCGATGCTAAACGTAAACATCGATTTATATCGCTGTGTTTGACCTCGGACATTGGACGCGACTTTATTTTGAAATCCAGTTCATTGTTGCTTGCTTCCTCTTTCCGGGAGCAGTGCGCCCGGCGTTGTTGTGTTGTGAGCAGAGCAGGCACGTGAAAGGGGAGTCGACAACTAGTACGCTGCTCCTGGGCTGGTGCTATGGCTAGTGTCCAAAAAGACGAGGAAATTTGCTCCCCTTTAGGCTTCAAGTCATTCGTTTGGAAGCACTTTGGATTCCAAAGAAAAGATGGCTCAACCGACAAGACATGTGCAGTTTGTAAATCCTGCCATGCGGTGATAAAATATTCAGGGAGCACAAATCTCGCCGCACATTTAAAGAAAAAACACAACATCAAAGTTCAGTGTTAAAATAAGCACTTTGTATACTGCAATACTCTTGTAATTTCCTAAATAAAGTGTTTGCAGTACCTTGTTGATTTTGCGTATGAATTGTTATAAATGAGGATATTGTTCTATATTTTTTATTTAAAAAAAAAGAATCGATCGTAGAGCACTATATCGCGATATATCGTGAATGAATCGCAGCAGGCTTTAAGATATCGGCAAATATCGTATCGTAGTTCTTTGTATCGATATTATATCGTATCGTGACAAAACCCGCGATTTACACCCCTATTATTATGTCGCTCTGAAGATGAAACTTAACCGGTTGGAGTCCAAGCCTCAGAATTTACTCCAGCTCAGTTTATTTCTCTCGACCCACTCACACCTCATCCAGCCGCCCTGTTTGGCATGTGCCAGAGCTTTGCCTTGTGTAGCTGCTTCTTCCTGTCGCCACACCGCCTCCACCACCGAGGTGCGACGCTCAGTTGTAGAATCCTTCTGCCAGAGAGGTGTCATGGCTCCGAGGCCCAATCCTGCTCTTCCTTGCTGGACGTGGCCCACTACGTCCTGATGCAGAAGGGCGGATCTGGCCTGTGACACTGCTGTGGCAGGGGTCCACTTCTTCCAAGTTACGAGGACAGGAGCGGGCACCTCTTACCATGTGGTCCCGGGATTCAGCTAGGGACATGTCCGGCCTAACCTTCGCACACTTGAAGTCTTCCACTAGACTGGAGATGGGTAGTGACAGGGCTCCTTTGCTGTATAATCCGACACTGCTGATTCACTTTGAAAGACCAAGCCGCTTCCTCACATACATGTTCACCAGCCTTTCCAAACGATTGGCATGGCAAAGTGAAACCTCATCAAAGCGCACAGCAGTATGGGTAGCAGCCCATACAGGTAACACCACAGCTTCAGCTTCCCTGGTAGTACAGTGTTGTTGATTTGCTTAAGGCCATTAGTCAAATCCTGCTCGAGTTGTTGAAGCTGCTGCATGTCTTTGAGATCTGCGCTATTCCACCGACCAAGGCTCTTGATGGGCTTTTCAAGAAGCATCGGAATTGGTTCCTCGCTGATGTAAAACTACTCGCCTCTTAGGTGGCCTTCAATGATGGAGACGCTGCATGATTTGCTTTTGCATAGTCACCTACCCCTTTTCCATAATCCTTTGACATTGGCCCCCTCAGCCACCACTATTGGCTTGTGCATATCTGACAAAGTGCTTAAAATGGAAGCTGTAAACTGCAGCACATTGTCTGGTATGAGCACATCATGAACTCCATGTTGTTGTTAATCACAAGGGGATGGGTTAAATGCAGAGGACAAATTTCACCACACCCAGATGTGTGTGTGACGATCATTGGGACTTTAACTTTAACTTGTGCAAAGATCTTCTTTAGAGCTGCGGCGACTGTTTTGGCTGCTGCGACATGGAGGTCACTACCAAGCTGCTTTTCTCTTTCCAGATGAGAATATCATTTCCAACACGTTGCCACAGTCTCACAGGTGTAGGCGTTGTTAATAGAGGCTCCTTTTGTGTGTGGTTATGTTTAATGCATGTGAGGCAGGTTCCCACTTTGGTATGTCAAGCATGTCAACTCTTAGGGAGCTAGGAATAACAACCATTTGTCCCTTCAGGAGTGGGTCTCAGGCTACAGACAGGTAATTTCTCGCATCCCAGTGAGGTCTAATATCAGGTGAGCTCTATCAAGGCACTTTGTCTCAATGTATTGCAGACTGGGTCCTCTTTCTGCTTCTCTGTGACCGTTTGCAGTCTTGCTTTGGTGACTGGCAGACACTGTCTGGTAGAATCCACAAAGATTTGGATATCTGCCTCTAGTTCTTTTTCTTCCAAAGTGACCCACTGGAGGTCTTGACCTTTAGGGGCTGTGCACATGAAGTGTGTCTGCTTTATCGACACGTGAACTTTAAGACTCTCAGACAAAACCTCAAAACATGTGGCGGAATCTCATCCAGCGCTTTGGGATTTAGAAAAGGGACCAGTAGCTTGTGATCAATTGTAAAGTTCATTACTAGCAAGAACGACTGCAAGCGTTTGCATGCCCAGGTCGCTACTCATGCCTTCTTCTCTGAACATAACTTTTCTCAGCGTCAAATAGCTTCCTGGAGATAAACACAATCGGTTTCCAGTCCTCACCCTCTGGTTGTTTCTGGATCACGTACAACCAGAAGGTGGCGCGACTGAGCTTTTTTTTATCAGATTTTTTTGTCAAACTGTGTTTTTTATTTTTCCACTCTCGGTGGCACAACAGAGTGCTGATCTGTTGTCATCGTTTATGATAGCATTAATATATAAAAAATGTCACCAGGACCGGTGTGTGCAAAGTTTCCAGAGTTTTTGAGCATGTTTAGGGTGTCAAAATGTAAATCGGAGAAAAAAAAAAGAAATCATGCAAAAACAAACCAACTGCTCAGGCTCTAATCAAAATGTGTTATTTTTTCAGTGTTTCAGTTTTAACTCACAACCCAGAGCAGGGCAGAGAGTGCAGGAGAACGTAAAAATAAACATGACGTTCAGACAACGTGTCACTGAGAAACTCAAGCTTAAATTCTTAAGTATTCAAAGGGGCAACGTCCAACGGTTTGGTATCAAAACACCATGAGTTTGTTATTTTTCAAATGAGAATGGATAAACGTTTTTTTGTGGGAATTTTAAATGTGAAAATTTTGAATTTCTAGTGAACCAGAACCACTTTTCGCATTTGAGTTGAGTGAGCCGTTTAGGATTTCAAATGTGAACGATGTGAATCGGTCTTGTTGAATGTGTCGTTAAACACAATGATGGATAAGTAGTTAACATAAAGGCAACAGTTTGTGAATCTGGGAGAATATTATTCAAAATGCTAGGGCCAAAATTATTAGTCCTGTATACTGATTTATGTAAAATGTCCCAAATATCAAAGTCAAAAGTCAAAGTCTGCTTTATTGTCTATTTCTTCACATGCCAAGACACAAAGAAATCGAAATTACATTCCCACTATCCCACGGTGACAAGCATAAGTACACAATATACATACAAGTAAATAAAAACAAGGCGGCACAAACAAATAAATAAGAGTGATGAATAAATAATAAATAAACAAGTAACATAATAAACTAGAATTTTGCAATTTCTGGAGAAATTGCGTGTGAAGGCGAAATGTATGAATAACTTCTTCGGGGAATGCTGCCGAACGATGTTGAAACGTGTTGAATTACTTGAGAAATGTAGAATATTTGGAGAATTTGTGGCGAATTTCAAAATAAAAGATGTGAAGTTTTTGGTAAGTGGGAAGTTGTGGAATAGGTCGAAAAATGATGAACAGTTGAAAGTTGGAATGGGTTGAATCGGTTGAAAAATGTAGAAATGAGAAGGGAAAAAGGAATTGGGTGTGAATTTCAAAATAAAAGATGTGAAGGTTTTGGGAAGTTGTGGAATAGGTCGAAAAATGATGAACAGTTGAAAGTTGGAATGGGTTGAATCGGTTGAAAAATGTAGAAATGAGAAGGGAAAAGGGAATTGGGTGTGAATTTCAAAATAAAAGAAGTGAAGTTTTTGGTAAGTGGGAAGTTGTTGAATAGGTAGAAAAATGATGAACAGTTGAAAGTTGGAATGGGTTGAATCGGTTGAAAAATGTAGAAATTAGAGTAGAAAAAAGGAAATTTTAGAGAATTTTGGTTGAATTTCAAAATAAAAGATGTGAAGTTTTTGGTAAGTGGGAAGTTGTGGAATAGGTAGAGAAAAGATGAACAGTTGAAAGTTGGAATGGGTTGAATCGGTTGGACAATGTAGAAATGAGAAGGGAAAAGGGAAAAAGGAATTGGGTGTGAATTTCAAAATAAAAGATGAAACGTGAAAATGGTGAATTTGGCAAGTTTGGGAATGTCCCCAATGTGATTTGAATGTGTTGAATGATGTGAATTTCAAACTGGAACAACGTAAATGTGAAATGTTGAATCTGCCATTAAGAATGAATGGGGCAAAATTCGCCGTAAATTTGGGAATTTTGCGAAAACGGAAAATTTTTGGAAGGAAAAAAATCTAAGCAGTGTTGCCATGAATATTTGGAATAAGTGAAAAGTGGAATGGAGTGAATCGGTTGAAGTATGTGGAAGTAGTTAAGCGCCGAAAAAGTGAGCGGAATAAGTTGAATAATAACTAGAATTTGCAATTCCTGAAGGAATTGCGTGTGAAGGTGAAGAAGTTGAATAAATATTTAAGGAATGTTGCAGAATTATGTTGAAACGAGTTGAATCGGTTGAAAAATGTAGAAATGAGAAGGGGAAAAGGAAATATTGGAGAATTGGGTGTGAATTTCAAAATAAAAGATGTGAATTATTTGGTAAGTTGTGGAATAGGTAGAAAAATGATGAACAGTTGAAAGTTGGAATGGGTTGAATCGGTTAAAAAATGTAGAAATGAGAAGGGAAAAGGAATTGGGCGTGAATTTCAAAATAAAAGATGTGAATTTTTCGGTAAGTGGGAAGTTGTGGAATAGGTAGAAAAATGATGAACAGTTGAAAGTTGGAATGGGTTGAATCGGTTGAAAAATGTAGAAATGAGAAGGGAAAAAGGAATTGGGCGTGAATTTCAAAATAAAAGATGTGAAGTTTTTGGTAAGTGGGAAGTTGTGGAATAGGTAGAAAAATGATGAACAGTTGAAAGTTGGAATGGGTTGAATCGGTTGAAAAATGTAGAAATGAGAAGGGAAAAAGGAATTGGGAGTGAATTTCAAAATAAAAGATGTGAAGTTTTTGTTAAGTTGTGGAATAGGTAAAGAAATGATGAACAGTTGAAAGTTGAAATGGGTTGAATCGGTTGAAAAATGTAGAAATGAGAAGGGAAAAAGGAAGTGGGTGTGAATTTCAAAATAAAAGATGTGAAGTTTTTGTTAAGTTGTGGAATAGGTAAAGAAATGATGAACAGTTGAAAGTTGAAATGGGTTGAATCGGTTGAAAAATGTAGAAATGAGAAGGGAAAAAGGAAGTGGGTGTGAATTTCAAAATAAAAGATGTGAAGTTTTTGGTAAGTGGGAAGTTGTGGAATAGGTAGAAAAATGATGAACAGTTGAAAGTTGGAATGGAATGAATCGGTTGAAAAATGTAGAAATGAGAAGGGAAAAGGAATTGGGTGTGAATTTCAAAATAAAAGAAGTGAAGTTTTTGGTAAGTGGGAAGTTGTGGAATAGGTAGAGAAAAGATGAACAGTTGAAAGTTGGAATGGGTTGAATCGGTTGAAAAATGTGGAAATGAGAAGGGAAAAGGGAAAAAGGAATTGGGTGTGAATTTCAAAATAAAAGATGAAAACGTGAAAATGTTGAATTTGGGAAGTTTGGGAATGTCCCCAATGTGATTTGAATGTGTTGAATGATGTGAATTTGAAACTGAAACAACGTAAATGTGAAATGTTGAATCTGCCATTAAGAATGAATGGGGCAAAATTCGCCATAAATTTGTGAATTTTGGGAAAACGGAAAATTTTTGGAAGGAAAAAAATCTAAGCAGTGTTGCCATGAATATTTGGAATAAGTGAAAAGTGGAATGGAGTGAATCGGTTGAAGTATGTGGAAGTAGTTAAGCGCCGAAAAAGTGGGCAGAATAAGTAGAATAATAATAATAATAACTAGAATTTGCAATTCCTGAAGGAATTGCGTGTGAAGGTGAAGAAGTTGAATAAATATTTAAGGAATGTTGCAGAATGATGTTGAAACGAGTTGAATCGGTTGAAAAATATAGAAATGAGAAGGGAAAAAGGAAATATTGTAGAATTGGGTGTGAATTTCAAAATAAAAGATGTGAATTATTTGGTAAGTTGTGGAATAGGTAGAAAAATGATGAACAGTTGAAAGTTGGAATGGGTTGAATCGGTTGAAAAATGTAGAAATGAGAAGGGAAAAAGGAATTGGGCGTGAATTTCAAAATAAAAGATGTGAATTTTTTGGTAAGTGGGAAGTTGTGGAATAGGTAGAAAAATGATGAACAGTTGAAACTTGGAATGGGTTGAATCGGTTGAAAAATGTAGAAATGAGGAGGGAAAAGGGAATTGGGCGTGAATTTCAAAATAAAAGATGTGAATTTTTTGGTAAGTGGGAAGTTGTGGAATAGGTAGAAAAATGATGAACAGTTGAAAGTTGGAATGGGTTGAATCGGTTGAAAAATGTAGAAATGAGAAGGGAAAAGGGAATTGGGCGTGAATTTCAAAATAAAAGATGTGAATTTTTTGGTAAGTGGGAAGTTGTGGAATAGGTAGAAAAATGATGAACAGTTGAAAGTTGGAATGGGTTGAATCGGTTGAAAAATGTAGAAATGAGAAGGGAAAAGGGAATTGGGCGTGAATTTCAAAATAAAAGATGTGAATCTTTTGGTAAGTGGGAAGTTGTGGAATAAGTAGAAAAATGATGAACAGTTGAAAGTTGGAATGGGTTGAATCGGTTGAAAAATGTAGAAATGAGAAGGCAAAAAGGAATTGGGTGTGAATTTCAAAATAAAAGATGTGAAGTTTTTGGTAAGTGGGAAGTTGTGGAATAGGTAAAAAAATGATGAACAGTTGAAAGTTGGAATGGGTTGAATCGGTTGAAAAAGTGTAGAAATGAGAAGGGAAAAAGGAATTGGGCGTGAATTTCAAAATAAAAGATGTGAAGTTTTTGGTAAGTGGGAAATTGTGGAATAGGTAGAAAAATTATGAACAGTTGAAAGTTGGAATGGGTTGAATCGGTTTAAAAATGTAGAAATGAGAAGGGAAAAAGGAATTGGGAATGAATTTCAAAATAAAAGATGTGAAGGATTTGGTAGGTTGTGGAATAGGTAGAAAAATGATGAACAGTTGAAAGTTGGAATGGGTTGAATCGGTCGAAAAATGTAGAAATTAGAGTAGAAAAAGGAAATTTTAGAGAATTTTGGTTGAATTTCAAAATAAAAGATGTGAAGTTTTTGGTAAGTGGGAAGTTGTGGAATAGGTAGGCAAAAGATGAATAGTTGAAAGTTGGAACGAGTTGAATCGGTGGAAAAATGTAGAAGTTAGAAGTGAAAAACGAAATTTTATGAAATTTTGCAAAATTTTATGCAAATTTTAAAAGTGAAAACGTGAAAATTTTTAATTTGGCAAGTTTGGGAATGTCCCCAATGTGATTTGAATGTGTTGAATCATGTGAATTTGAAACTGGAACAACGTAAATGTGAAATGTTGAATCTGCCATTAAGAATGAATGGGGCAAAAATCGCCATAAATTTGTGAATTATGCGAAAACGGAAAATTTTTGGAACGAGAAAAATGTGAGCACCCATGCCATGAATTTTTGGAATAAGTGAAAAGTGGAATGGAGTGAATCGGTTGAAGTATGTGGAAGTAGTTAATCAGCGAAAAAGTGAGCGGAATAAGTTGAATAATAACTAGAATTTGCAATTCCTGAAGGAATTGCGTGTGAAGGTGAAGAAGTTGAATAAATATTGAAGGAATGTTGCAGAATGATGTTGAAACGAGTTGAATCGGTTGAAAAATGTAGAAATGAGAAGGGAAAAAGG
The DNA here is from genome assembly GCF_033458585.1 of Syngnathus typhle. NCBI lineage: Eukaryota > Metazoa > Chordata > Actinopteri > Syngnathiformes > Syngnathidae > Syngnathus > Syngnathus typhle. The sequence goes on along the minus strand of NC_083739.1, from coordinate 26,140,468 downwards.
AACTGGGTGTGAATTTCAAAATAAAAGATGTGAAGTTTTTGTTAAGTTGTGGAATAGGTAAAGAAATGATGAACAGTTGAAAGTTGAAATGGGTTGAATCGGTTGAAAAATGTAGAAATGAGAAGGGAAAAAGGAATTGGGTGTGAATTTCAAAATAAAAGATGTGAAGTTTTTGGTAAGTGGGAAGTTGTGGAATGGGTAGAAGAATGATGAACAGTTGAAAGTTGGAATGGGTTGAATCGGTAGAAAAATGTAGAAATGAGAAGGGGAAAATGAATTGGGTGTGAATTTCAAAATAAAAGATGTGAAGTATTTGGTAAGTGGGAAGTTGTGGAATGAATAGGTAGAAAAAGGATGAACAGTTGAAAGTTGGAATGGGTTGAATCGGTTGAAAAATGTAGAAATTAGAGTAGAAAAAAGGAAATTTTAGAGAATTTTGGTTGAATTTCAAAATAAAAGATGTGAAGTTTTTGGTAAATGGGAAGTTGTGGAATAGGTAGAGAAAAGATGAAGAGTTGAAAGTTGGAATGTGTTGAATCGGTTGAAAAATGTAGAAATGAGAAGGGAAAAGGGAAAAAGGAATTGGGTGTGAATTTCAAAATAAAAGATGAAAACGTGAAAATGTTGAATTTGGCAAGTTTGGGAATGTCCCCAATGTGATTTGAATGTGTTGAATTATGTGAATTTCAAACTGGAACAACATAAATGTGAAATGTTGAATCTGCCATTAAGAATGAATGGGGCAAAAATCGCCGTAAATTTGTGAATTTAGCGAAAACGGAAAATTTTTGGAACGAGAAAAATATGAGCACCCATGCCATGAATATTTGGAATAAGTGAAAAGTGGAATGGAGTGAATCGGTTGAAGTATGTGGAAGTAGTTAATCAGCGAAAAAGTGAGCGGAATAAGTTGAATAATAATAATAATAATAATAATAAAGGACAGGAATAACAATAGTGTGAAGGTCTTCACCTTCACACTAATAATAAAGTACAGGAATAACAATAGTGTGAAGGTCTTCACCTTCACACTAATAAAGGACAGGAATAACAATAGTGTGAAGGTCTTCACCTTCACACTAACTAGAATTTGCAATTCCTGAAGGAATTGCGTGTGAAGGTGAAGAAGTTGAATAAATATTTAAGGAATGTTGCAGAATGATGTTGAAACGAGTTGAATCGGTTGAAAAATGTAGAAATGAGAAGGGAAAAAGGAACTGGGTGTGAATTTCAAAATAAAAGATATGAAGTTTTTGTTAAGTTGTGGAATAGGTAAAGAAATGATGAACAGTTGAAAGTTGGAATGGGTTGAATCGGTTGAAAAATGTAGAAATGAGAAGGGAAAAAGGAATTGGGTATGAATTTCAAAATAAAAGACTTGAAGTTTTCGGTAAGTTGGAAGTTGTGGAATAGGTAGAAAAATGATGAACAGTTGAAAGTTGGAATGGGTTGAATCGGTTGAAAAATGTAGAAATGGGAAGGGAAAAAGGAATTGGGAGTGAATTTCAAAATAAAAGATGTGAAGTATTTGGTAAGTTGTGGAATAGGTAGAAAAATGATGAACAGTTGAAAGTTGGAATGGGTTGAATCGGTTGAAAAATGTAGAAATGAGAAGGGAAAAGGAATTGGGCGTGAATTTCAAAATAAAAGATGTGAATTTTTTGGTAAGTGGGAAGTTGTGGAATAAGTAGAAAAACGATGAACAGTTGAAAGTTGGAATGGGTTGAATCGGTTGAAAAATGTAGAAATGAGAAGGGAAAAGGGAATTGGGCGTGAATTTCAAAATAAAAGATGTGAATTTTTTGGTAAGTGGGAAGTTGTGGAATAAGTAGAAAAATGATGAACAGTTGAGAGTTGGAACGGGTTGAATCGGTTGAAAAATGTAGAAATGAGAAGGGAAAAAGGAATTGGGTGTGAATTTCAAAATAAAAGATGTGAAGTTTTTGGTAAGTGGGAAGTTGTGGAATAGGTAGAAAAATGATGAACAGTTGAAAGTTGGAATGGGTTGAATTGGTTGAAAAATGTAGAAAAGCAGAAGGGAAAAAGGAATTGGGAATGAATTTCAAAATAAAAGATGTGAAGTATTTGGTAAGTTGTGGAATAGGTAGAAAAATGATGAACAGTTGAAAGTTGGAATGGGTTGAATCGGTTGAAAAATGTAGAAATTAGAGTAGAAAAAGGAAATTTTAGAGAATTTTGGTTGAATTTCAAAATAAAAGATGTGAAGTTTTTGGTAAGTGGGAAGTTGTGGAATAGGTAGGCAAAAGATGAATAGTTGAAAGTTGGAACGAGTTGAATCGGTGGAAAAATGTAGAAGTTAGAAGTGAAAAACGAAATTTTATGAAATTTTGCAAAATATTATGCAAATTTCAAAAGTGAAAACGTGAAAATTTTTAATTTGGCAAGTTTGGGAATGTCCCCAATGTGATTTGAATGTGTTGAATCATGTGAATTTGAAACTGGAACAACGTAAATGTGAAATGTTGAATCTGCCATTAAGAATGAATGGGGCAAAAATCGCCATAAATTTGTGAATTATGCGAAAACGGAAAATTTTTGGAACGAGAAAAATGTGAGCACCCATGCCATGAATTTTTGGAATAAGTGAAAAGTGGAATGGAGTGAATCGGTTGAAGTATGTGGAAGTAGTTAATCAGCAAAAAAGTGAGCGGAATAAGTTGAATAATAATAATAAAGTACAGGAATAACAATAGTGTGAAGGTCTTCACCTTCACACTAATAAAGGACAGGAATAACAATAGTGTGAAGGTCTTCACCTTCACACTAATAATAATAACTAGAATTTGCAATTCCTGAAGGAATTGCGTGTGAAGGTGAAGAAGTTGAATAAATATTTAAGGAATGTTGCAGAATGATGTTGAAACGAGTTGAATCGGTTGAAAAATGTAGAAATGAGAAGGGAAAAGGAACTGGGTGTGAATTTCAAAATAAAAGATGTGAAGTTTTTGGTAAGTTGTGGAATAGGAAAAAAAATGATGAACAGTTGAAAGTTGGAATGGGTTGAATCGGTTGAAAAATGTAGAAATGAGAAGGGAAAAAGGAAATGGGTGTGAATTTCAAAATAAAAGACGTGAAGTTTTTGGTAAGTGGGAAGTTGTGGAATAGGTAGAAAAAGTGATGAACAGTTGAAAGTTGGAATGGGTTGAATCGGTTGAAAAATGTAGAAATGAGAAGGGAAAAAGGAAGTGGGTGTGAATTTCAAAATAAAAGATGTGAAGTTTTTGGTAAGTGGGAAGTTGTGGAATAGGTAGAAAAATGATGAACAGTTGAAAGTTGGAATGGGTTGAATCGGTTGAAAAATGTAGAAATGAGAAGGAAAAAAGGAATTGGGAGTGAATTTCAAAATAAAAGATGTGAAGTTTTTGGTAAGTGGGAATTTGTGGAATAGGTAGAAAAATGATGAACAGTTGAAAGTTGGAATGGGTTGAATCGGTTGAAAAATGTAGAAATGAGAAGGGAAAAAGGAAGTGGGCGTGAATTTCAAAATAAAAGATGTGAAGTTTTTGGGAAGTTGTGGAATAGGTATAAAAATGATGAACAGTTGAAAGTTGGAATGGGTTGAATCGGTTGAAAAATGTAGAAATTAGAGTAGAAAAACGAAATTTTAGAGAATTTTGGTTGAATTTCAAAATAAAAGATGTGAAGTTTTTGGTAAGTGGGAAGTTGTGGAATAGGTAGGCAAAAGATGAATAGTTGGAAGTTGGAACGAGTGGAATCGGTGGAAAAATGTAGAAGTTAGAAGTGAAAAAGGAAATTTTATGAAATTTTGCAAAATTTTATGCAAATATTAAAAGTGAAAACGTGAAAATTTTGAATTTGGGAAGTTTGGGAATGTCCCCAATGTGATTTGAATGTGTTGAATGATGTGAATTTCAAACTGGAACAACGTAAATGTGAAATGTTGAATCTGCCATTAAGAATGAATGGGGCAAAAATCGCCATAAATTTATGAATTATGCGAAAACGGAAAATTTTTGGAATGAGAAAAATGTGAGCAGTCGTGCCATGAATATTTGGAATAAGTGAAAAGTGGAATGGAGTGAATCGGTTGAAGTATGTGGAAGTAGTTAAGCGTCAAAAAAGTGGGCAGAAGATGTTGAATAATAATAATAACTAGAATTTGCAATTCCTGAAGGAATTGCGTGTGAAGGTGAAGAAGTTGAATAAATATTGAAGGAATGTTGCAGAATGATGTTGAAACGAGTTGAATCGGTTGAAAAATGTAGAAATGAGAAGGGAAAAAGGAACTGGGTGTGAATTTCAAAATAAAAGATGTGAAGTTTTTGTTAAGTTGTGGAATAGGTAAAGAAATGATGAACAGTTGAAAGTTGAAATGGGTTGAATCGGTTGAAAAATGTAGAAATGAGAAGGGAAAAGGGAAGTGGGTGTGAATTTCAAAATAAAAGATGTGAAGTTTTTGGTAAGTGGGAAGTTGTGGAATAGGTAGAAAAATGATGAACAGTTGAAAGTTGGAATGGGTTGAATCGGTTGAAAAATGTAGAAATGAGAAGGGAAAAAGGAATTGGGAGTGAATTTCAAAATAAAAGATGTGAAGTTTTTGGTAAGTGGGAAGTTGTGGAATAGGTAGAAAAATGATGAACAGTTGAAAGTTGGAATGGGTTGAATCGGTTGGAAAATGTAGAAATGAGAAGGGAAAAAGGAATTGGGTGTGAATTTCAAAATAAAAGAAGTGAAGTTTTTGGTAAGTGGGAAGTTGTTGAATAGGTAGAAAAATGATGAACAGTTGAAAGTTGGAATGGGTTGAATCGGTTGAAAAATGTAGAAATTAGAGTAGAAAAAAGGAAATTTTAGAGAATTTTGGTTGAATTTCAAAATAAAAGATGTGAAGTTTTTGGTAAGTGGGAAGTTGTTGAATAGGTAGAAAAATTATGAACAGTTGAAAGTTGGAATGGGTTGAATCGGTTGAAAAATGTAGAAATTAGAGTAGAAAAAAGGACATTTTAGAGAATTTTGGTTGAATTTCAAAATAAAAGATGTGAAGTTTTTGGTAAGTGGGAAGTTGTGGAATAGGTAGAGAAAAGATGAACAGTTGAAAGTTGGAATGGGTTGAATCGGTTGAAAAATGTAGAAATGAGAAGGGAAAAGGGAAAAAGGAATAGAGTGTGAATTTCAAAATAAAAGATGAAAACGTGAAAATGTTGAATTTGGCAAGTTTGGGAATGTCCCCAATGTGATTTGAATGTGTTGAATTATGTGAATTTCAAACTGGAACAACGTAAATGTGAAATGTTGAATCTGCCATTAAGAATGAATGGGGCAAAAATCGCCATAAATTTATGAATTATGCGAAAACGGAAAATTTTTGGAACGAGAAAAATGTGAGCAGCCGTGCCATGAATATTTGGAATAAGTGAAAAGTGGAATGGAGTGAATCGGTTGAAGTATGTGGAAGTAGTTAAGCGTCAAAAAAGTGGGCAGAAGATGTTGAATAATAATAACAAGAAATAATTGTGAAATAAATGGGAAAATGTTACAAATACATGTTACAAAAAGGTACAAATGATAAGCGTTAAAAATGAAATGTTACAAATGTTACAAAAATGGTACAAATGATAAGCGTTGAAAATGATAAGGGGAAGAATGAAGGGTAAAATAATTTATGATGCCCAATGTGGGAATCGAACCCACTACAGGACACTGGCTCGGGTTGACATTGCCATTGTGTTTCCGACTGAGCTAATGAGGCTTCTTCCTTCATGCTGGTTGAATCTGGTTAATGTAATGAATGTGTTTGTTGAGTGCGAATGCGTAATCAAAGTGGTGGAAATTGCTTAATGTAATGAATGTTGAATGTGAATGACAAAAGTTACAAATGATAACCGTTGAAAATGATAACCGGGAAGGATAAAGAGTAAAATAAATAATGACGCCCAACGTGGGAATCGAACTGACGCGGGTTTTGATACCACTCGGGAAAGATGCTCGTGTACTGGAATCACTTGTGTTTCCCACGAGCTAATTGTGTCCCTGTCTACATACTGGTTGAAATTGGTTAATGTAATGAATGTGTTTGTTGCATGCGAATACGTAATCAAAGTGGTGGAAATTGCTTAATGTAATGAATGTTGAATGCGAATGTTAGTTACAAATGATAAGCGTTGAAAATGATAAGCGGGAAGAATAAAGAGTAAAATAATTAATGACGCCCAATGTGGGAATCGAACCCACTACAGGAAACTGGCTCGGGTTGACATTGCCATTAAGAATGAATGGGGAAATAAAAGGCACAAATTTGCTAATTACTTAAAAACGGTAAATGTTATGAACGCGAAAAATACTGGCAAGCGTGCCATGAATTTTTGGAACGTGTGAAAGGTTGAACGAGGTGAATCGGTTGAAGCATGTGGGAGTAGTTAGATGTCAAAAAAGTGGGAGGAATAAGTTGTTTAATAATAAAGTACAATATCAATGTGTGAAGGCCTTCGCCTTCACACAATAAAGGACAGGAATAACAATAGTGTGAAGGTCTTCACCTTCACACTAATAATAAAGGACAGGAATAACAATAGTGTGAAGGTCTTCACCTTCACACTAATAAAGGACAGGAATAACAATAGTGTGAAGGTCTTCACCTTCACACTAATAACTAGAATTTGCAATTCCTGAAGGAATTGCGTGTGAAGGTGAAGAAGTTGAATAAATATTGAAGGAATGTTGCAGAATGATGTTGAAACGAGTTGAATCGGTTGAAAAATGTAGAAATGAGAAGGGAAAAAGGAACTGGGTGTGAATTTCAAAATAAAAGATGTGAAGTTTTTGTTCAGTTGTGGAATAGGTAAAGAAATGATGAACAGTTGAAAGTTGAAATGGGTTGAATCGGTTGAAAAATGTAGAAATGAGAAGGGAAAAAGGAAGTGGGTGTGAATTTCAAAATAAAAGCTGTGAAGTTTTTGGTAAGTGGGAAGTTGTGGAATAGGTAGAAAAATGATGAACAGTTGAAAGTTGGAATGGGTTGAATCGGTTGAAAAATGTAGAAATGAGAAGGGAAAAAGGAATTGGGAGTGAATTTCAAAATAAAAGATGTGAAGTTTTTGGTAAGTGGGAAGTTGTGGAATAGGTAGAAAAATGATGAACAGTTGAAAGTTGGAATGGGTTGAATCGGTTGGAAAATGTAGAAATGAGAAGGGAAAAAGGAATTGGGTGTGAATTTCAAAATAAAAGAAGTGAAGTTTTTGGTAAGTGGGAAGTTGTTGAATAGGTAGAAAAATGATGAACAGTTGAAAGTTGGAATGGGTTGAATCGGTTGAAAAATGTAGAAATTAGAGTAGAAAAAAGGAAATTTTAGAGAATTTTGGTTGAATTTCAAAATAAAAGATGTGAAGTTTTTGGTAAGTGGGAAGTTGTGGAATAGGTAGAGAAAAGATGAACAGTTGAAAGTTGGAATGGGTTGAATCGGTTGAAAAATGTAGAAATTAGAGTAGAAAAAAGGAAATTTTAGAGAATTTTGGTTGAATTTCAAAATAAAAGATGTGAAGTTTTTGGTAAGTGGGAAGTTGTGGAATAGGTAGAGAAAAGATGAACAGTTGAAAGTTGGAATGGGTTGAATCGGTTGAAAAATGTAGAAATGAGAAGGGAAAAGGGAAAAAGGAATTGGGTGTGAATTTCAAAATAAAAGATGAAAACGTGAAAATGTTTAATTTGGCAAGTTTGGGAATGTCCCCAATGTGATTTGAATGTGTTGAATTATGTGAATATCAAACTGGAACAACGTAAATGTGAAATGTTGAATCTGCCATTAAGAATGAATGGGGCAAAAATCGCCATAAATTTGTGAATTATGCGAAAACGGAAAATTTTTGGAACGAGAAAAATGTGAGCACACTTGCCATGAATATTTGGAATAAGTGAAAAGTGGAATGGAGTGAATCGGTTGAAGTATGTGGAAGTAGTTAAGCGCCAAAAAAGTGAGCGGAATAAGTTGTATAATAATAAAGTACAGGAATAACAATAGTGTGAAGGTCTTCACCTTCACACTAATAATAAAGGACAGGAATAACAATAGTGTGAAGGTCTTCACCTTCACACTAATAATAATAACTAGAATTTGCAATTCCTGAAGGAATTGCGTGTGAAGGTGAAGAAGTTGAATAAATATTGAAGGAATGCTGCAGAATGATGTTGAAACGAGTTGAATCGGTTGAAAAATGTAGAAATGAGGAGGAAAAAAGGAATTGGGTGTGAATTTCAAAATAAGAGATGTGAAATTTTTGGTAAGTTGTGGAATAGGTAGAAAAATGATGAACAGTTGGAAGTTGAAATGGGTTGAATCGGTTGAAAAATGTAGAAATGAGAAAGGAAAAGGGAATTGGGTGAATTTCAAAATAAAAGTTGTGAAATTTTTGGGAAATTGTGGAATAGGTAGAAAAATGATGAACAGTTGAAAGTTGGAATGGGTTGAATCGGTTGAAAAATGTAGAAATGAGAAGGGAAAAGGGAATTGTGTGAATTTCAAAATAAAAGAAGTGAAGTTTTTAATAAGTGGGAAGTTGTGGAATAGGTAGAAAAATGATGAACAGTTGAAAGTTGGAATGGGTTGAATCGGTTGAAAAATGCAGAAATGAGAAGGGAAAAGGGAATTGGGTGTGAATTTCAAAATAAAAGATGTGAAGTTTTTGGTAAGTGGGAAGTTGTGGAATAGGTAGGCAAAAGATAAACAGTTGAAAGTTGGAATGGGTTGAATCGGTTGAAAAATGTGGAAATTAGAGTAGAAAAACGAAATTTTAGAGAATTTTAGTTGAATTTCAAAATAAAAGATCTGAAGTTTTTGGTAAGTGGGAAGTTGTGGAATAGGTAGGCAAAAGATGAATAGAGTTGAATCGGTGGAAAAATGTAGAAGTTAGAAGTGAAAAACGAAATTTTATGAAATTTTGCAAAATTTTATGCAAATTTTATAAGTGAAAACGTGAAAATTTTGAATTTGGCAAGATTGGGAATGTCCCCAATGTGATTTGAATGTGTTGAATTATGTGAATTTCAAACAGGAACAACGTAAATGTGAAATGTTGAATCTGCCATTAAGAATGAATGGGGCAAAAATCGCCATAAATTTGTGAATTATGCGAAAACGGAAAATTATTGGAATGAGAAAAATGTGAGCAGTGTTGCCATGAATTTTTGGAATAAGTGAAAAGTTGAATGGAGTGAATCGGTTGAAGTATGTGGAACTAGTTAAGCGCCGAAAAAGTGAGCGGAATAAGTAGAATAATAACTAGAATTGCAATTTCGGAAGAAATTGCGTGTGAAGGCGAAGGCAGATGGTAATTTAGAAACGTTAAGCGTTAAAAATGATGAGAGGGAAGAATGAAAAGGGAAAGAAATAATTGTGAAATAAATGGGAAAATGTTACAAATACATGTTACAAAAAGGTACAAATGATAAGCGTTAAAAATGAAATGTTACAAATGTTACAAAAAAGGTACAAATGATAAGCGTTGAAAATGATAAGGGAAAGGATAAAGAGTAAAATAAATAATGACGCCCAACGTGGGAATCGAACTGACGCGGGTTTTGATACCACTCGGGAATGATGCTCGTGTACTGGAATCACTTGTGTTTCCCACGAGCTAATTGAGTCCCTTACTATGCCGTGGTTGAAATTGGTTAATGTAATGAATGTGTTTGTTGAATGCGAATACGTAATTAAAGTGGTGGAAATTGCTTAATGTAATGAATGTTGAATGCGAATGTTAGTTACAAATGATAAGCGTTGAAAATGATAAGCGGGAAGAATAAAGAGTAAAATAAATAATGACGCCCAATGTGGGAATCGAACCCACTACAGGAAACTGGCTCGGGTTGACATTGCCATTAAGAATGAATGGGGAAATAAAAGGCACAAATTTGCTAATTACTTAAAAACGGTAAATGTTATGAACGAGAAAAAAAGTGGCAAGCTTGCCATGAATCTTTGGAACGTGTGAAAGTTTGAACGAGGTGAATCGGTTGAAGCATGTGGGAGTAGTTGGATGTCAAAAAAGTGGGAGGAATAAGTTGTTTAATAAAAATAATAATAAAGTAGAATAACAATGTGTGAAGGCCTTCGCCTTCACACAATAAAGGACAGGAATAACAATAGTGTGAAGGTCTTCACCTTCACACTAATAAAGGACAGGAATAACAATAGTGTGAAGGTCTTCACCTTCACACTAATAAAGGACAGGAATAACAATAGTGTGAAGGTCTTCACCTTCACACTAACTAGAATTTTGCAATTTCTGGAGAAATTGCGTGTGAAGGCGAAATGTACGAATAACTTTTTCGGGGAATGCTGCCGAACGATGTTGAAACGTGTTGAATTACTTGAGAAATGCAGAATATTTGGAGAATTTGTGGTGAATTTCAAAATTGAAAGTTTGGAATATTTGGTAAGTGGGAAGTTGTGGAATAGGTAGGCAAAAGATGAACAGTTGAAAGTTGGAATGGGTTGAATCGGTTGAAAAATGTAGAAATTAGAGTAGAAAAACGAAATTTTGGAGAATTTGGTTGAATTTCGAATTTGGAATTTTTGGTAAGTGGGAAGTTGTGGAATAGGTAGGCAAAAGATGTACAGTTGAAAGTTGGAACGGGTTGAATCAGTTAAAAAATGTAGAAGTTAGAGCAAATGTTGAATCCCCATAGAGAATGAATGGGAAAATAAAAAAAAGCAATTGCGCCAAAATCTTTCTAAATTTGGAACAAAACAAAAAAAGACAGCCTCAGGAGGTTCACTTTTGGGGTAAAAATGTTGAAACGGGTTAAATCGGACAAAAAACGAAAAAGTTAGCGCAAATGTAGCTATTTGGGGCACTTAGTGTTGAAATGAGGTCACTTCCGGTTTGATTCGGGTCATTTCCGGTCTAATTTGGGTCCATTCCGGTTTATTTGGGTCACTTCCGGTTTTATATAGGTCACTTCCGGTTTAGCTATGGTCACTTCCGGTTTATTTGGGGTCATTTCTGGCTAAAAAAGGTCACTTCCGGTTTATTTGGGGTCACTTCCGGTTTACCTGAGGTCACTTCCGGTCTATTAGGGGTCACTTCCGGTTTGATTTGGGTCATTTTCGGTTCATTTGGGTCACTCCCGGTTTAATTTGGGTCACTTCCGGTTCGTCGGAGAACACTTCCGGTTTATTAGGGGTCATTTCCGGTCTAAAAAGGTCACTTCTGGTACATTTGGGGTCACTTCCGGTTTGATTTGGGGTCACTTCCGGTTTACCTGAGGTCACTTCCGGTCTATTTGGGGTCACTTTCGGTTTGATTTGGGGCACTTCCGGTTCATTCTGGGTTCATTGGTGGCACTTCAGGGTCATCCAAGATGGCCGCCACACTGGAATTGGGGGTCAAGGGTTGAATTGTGTAAGCATAGTGGAAGTGGGGGTGAATGGGAGTGAATGTGGGAAGCATAAGGTGAATTAAGTGAATAAATTTGGAATGGGTTGAATCGGTTGAAAAATGTAGAAATGAGAAGGGAAAAAGGAATTGGGTGTGAATTTCAAAATAAAAGATGTGAAGTTTTTGGTAAGTGGGAAGTTGTGGAATAGGTAGAAAAATGATGAACAGTTGAAAGTTGGAATGGGTTGAATCGGTTGAAAAATGTAGAAATGAGAAGGGAAAAAGGAATTGGGTGTGAATTTCAAAATAAAAGGTGAAGTTTTTGGGACGTGGGAAGTTGTGGAATAGGTAGAAAAATGATGAACAGTTGAAAGTTGGAATGGGTTGAATCGGTTGAAAAATGTAGAAATGAGAAGGAGAAAAGGAAATATTGGAGAATTGGGTGTGAATTTCAAAATAAAAGATGTGAAGTTTTTGGTAAGTGGGAAGTTGTGGAATCGGTAGAAAAATGATGAAGAGTTGAAAGTTGGAATGGGTTGAATCGGTTGAAAAATGTAGAAATTAGAGTAGAAAAACGAAATTTTAGAGAATTTTGGTTGAATTTCAAAATAAAAGATGTGAAGTTTTTGGTAAGTGGGACGTTGTGGAATAGGTAGGCAAAAGATGAACAGTTGAAAGTTGGAACGAGTTCAATCGGTTGAAAAATGTAGAAGTTAGAGGTGAAAAACGAAATTTTGTGAAAATTTGTCGGAATTTTTAACGTGAAAACGTGAAATTTTCGAATTTGGGAATTTTGGGAATGTCGAGAATCCTTCCGAATGTGATTAGAATGTGCTGAATGATGTGAATTTCAAATTGAACGACGTAAATGTGAAATGTCGAATGTGCCATTAAGAATGAATGGGGAAAAATTTGTCGGAATTTGGGGAATTTTGCGGAATCGGAAAATTTTCGGAACGAGAAAAATACAAGCGCTCGTCGCGTGAATATTTGGAATACGTGAAAAGTGGAATGGAGTGAATCGGATGAATTATGTGGAAGATGAAACGTGTTTTTCGGTATGGCGCCGTAAGTGGCTGCCTCCCAGCAGTGTTCTCTCTTTTCCTCTTTATTTCTTTCTTTTCTCTTTTTTCCTTCTGTCTTTTTGTCCATTCGGCGATGCTGGTGCCTTCTACCGCACCTCGGTATCTCTTCGGATCGGATATTTTGTATTATAATTTTTTCTTCCTGGGACCGGGATCATCGGTCGAGACCGGCGTAACTCTACGGAGGCTTCCTGCTTATCCGGCCAGTGATGACCGGGTCCCTCGCCTTGGCCTTGCAACCGCAACCCCTGTGGGGACTCCGCTCCCTCGTGCTCGTCGGAACCAACGACTTTCGCCATGCTAGCACCGTGGTGACCATCTGCACGTGCATCTGACTGGGTGCCCAGGACGCTGCTCACACGTTTGCCTGCTTTGTGATGTTTTTCACCGATTCACGACCACGGTCCATTGGGCGCCGTTGAACTGGACTGCCGTTACACCTGTCTATGGACCCCGTGGAGGCTATTTTGTGTGTTTTGGGGTGTTCTCTTGTATTGAGGGGTGCTGGTTGGCCACAGTTATTTTTTTTCCTTTGTCTTTTAGCTTTGTTTTGCTTTGATGGCTTTTATCTTGAGCACTTTCTGGCTTTCTTTGTGGCGCCGTTGTGTGGCAGCCTTATGAGAGCCTATTGAGTTGCGCTCATGCCATCTGTGTGTCTTTTGTATACCCACTCTGTGGTATGAATACTGCTGGGGCCTGAATTTCCCCACCCCTGGGGATCAATAAATATTCAATCAATCAATCAATCAATCAAAAAAGTGTGGAGAATAAAATAGAAGAATAATAACTAGAATTTGCAATTCCTGAAGAAATTGCGTGTGAAGGTGAAGAAGTTGAATGAATATTTAAGGAATGCTGCAGAATGATGTTGAAACAAGTTGAATCGGTTGAAAAATGTAGAAATGAGAAGGGAAAAAGGAATTGGGTGTGAATTTCAAAATAAAAGATGTGAAGTTTTTGGTAAGTTCTGGAATAGGTAGAAAAATGATGAACAGTTGAAAGTTGGAATGGGTTGAATCGGTTGAAAAATGTAGAAATGAGAAGGGAAAAGGGAATTGGTTGTGAATTTCAAAATAAAAGATGTGAAGTTTTTGGTAAGTGGGAAGTTGTGGAATAGGTAGGCAAAAGATAAACAGTTGAAAGTTGGAATGGGTTGAATCGGTTGAAAAATGTAGAAATGAGAAGGGAAAAAGGAATTGGGTGTGAATTCCAAAATAAAAGATGTGAAATTTTTGGTAAGTGGGAAATTGTGGAATAGGTAGAAAAATGATGAACAGTTGAAAGTTGGAATGGGTTGAATCGGTTGAAAAATGTAGAAATGAGAAGGGAAAAAGGAATTGGGAGTGAATTTCAAAATAAAAGATGTGAAGTATTTGGTAAGTTGTGGAATAGGTAGAAAAATGATGAACAGTTGAAAGTTGGAATGGGTTGAATCGGTTGAAAAATGTTGAAATAAGAGTAGAAAAACGAAATTTTAGAGAATTTTGGTTGAATTTCAAAATAAAAGATGTGAAGTTTTTGGTAAGTGGGAAGTTGTGGAATAGGTAGGCAAAAGATGAACAGTTGAAAGTTGGAATGGGTTGAATCGGTTGAAAAATGTAGAAATGAGAAGGGAAAAGGGAATTGGGTGTGAATTTCAAAATAAAAGATGTGAAGTTTTTGGTAAGTTCTGGAATAGGTAGAAAAATGATGAACAGTTGAAAGTTGGAATGGGTTGAATCGGTTGAAAAATGTAAAAATGAGAAGGGAAAAGGGAATTGGGTGTGAATTTCAAAATAAAAGATGTGAAGTTTTTGGTAAGTGGGAAGTTGTGGAATAGGTAGGCAAAAGATTAACAGTTGAAAGTTGGAATGGGTTGAATCGGTTGAAAAATGTAGAAATGAGAAGGGAAAAAGGAATTGGGTGTGAATTTCAAAATAAAAGATGTGAAGTTTTTGGGAAGTTGTGGAATAGGTAGCAAAATGATGAACAGTTGAAAGTTGGAATGGGTTGAATCGGTTGAAAAATGTAAAAATGAGAAGGGAAAAGGGAATTGGGTGTGAATTTCAAAATAAAAGATGTGAAGTTTTTGGTAAGTGGGAAGTTGTGGAATAGGTAGGCAAAAGATTAACAGTTGAAAGTTGGAATGGGTTGAATCGGTTGAAAAATGTAGAAATGAGAAGGGAAAAAGGAATTGGGTGTGAATTTCAAAATAAAAGATGTGAAGTTTTTGGGAAGTTGTGGAATAGGTCGAAAAATGATGAACAGTTGAAAGTTGGAATGGGTTGAATCGGTTGAAAAATGTTGAAATAAGAGTAGAAAAACGAAATTTTAGAGAATTTTGGTTGAATTTCAAAATAAAAGATGTGAAGTTTTTGGTAAGTGGGAAGTTGTGGAATAGGTAGGCAAAAGATGAACAGTTGAAAGTTGGAACGAGTTGAATCGGTGGAAAAATGTAGAAGTTAGAAGTGAAAAACGAAATTTTATGAAAATTTTATGAAAATTTTAAAAGTGAAAACGTGAAATTTTTGAATTTGGCAAGTTTGGGAATGTCCCCAATGTGATTTGAATGTGTTGAATTACGTGAATATCAAACTGGAAGAACGTAAATGTGAAATGTTGAATCTGCCATTAAGAATGAATGGGGCAAAATTCGCCATAAATTTGTGAATTTTGCGAAAACGGAAAATTTTTGGAACGAAAAAAATGTGAGCAGTCGTGCCATGAATATTTGGAATGAGTGAAAAGTGGAACGGAGTGAATCGTGTGAAGTATGTGGAACTAGTTAAGCGTAAAAAAAGTGAGCGGAATAAGTAGAATAATAAAGGACAGGAATAACAATAGTGTGAAGGTCTTCACCTTCACACTAATAATAGAGAATGGTGTAGAATAACATATGTGTGAAGGCCTTCGCCTTCACACAATAATAAAGTGAATGGTGTAGAATAACATATGTGTGAAGGCCTTCGCCTTCACACAATAATAATAAAGTGAATGGAGTAGAATAACATGTGTGAAGGCCTTCGCCTTCACACAACTATGTATATCAACAGAGGGAGAGTAAACAATATTTTTGGGGTGTAATAGACAACACAATTTTCTGGAAATTACACACACAACATATTCAATCAAAATTTTCAAGGAGCATTTCAAACCTGGCTAAAGCAAAACATGCACTTAATCAGAAATGACTCCACATTTTGTACTGTTTGCTACTGTTACCATCCTTAAATTAATGTTCAGACATCTGGGGAAACACAAAAACGGCATTACTACCACTATACATACTGTAAAAATAGGCAATGAGAATAATGCACAATGTAAGATTTCTTCACCACACAATGCAGAATCTAAAAATATGTATGTCTTTTGAAATATAAAACTGCACAATTAATTGATGATGCTACACAATTTACTACCAGATAATATACATACTACATTTTTAAAGAGAGGGTGGTTATAATTTCAGTGGGAAACAAAACTTGAAAACAAATATTAATGAACGACTATGAAAAGGTTTTGGGATTATGTGTGTGGCTTAAAAATATAGAACAGAGAAAATAGAGAACTTCAACAATGAGAAACTGTCACGACGCCCCTCCTGTGTGCTCATGTCCGTCGTTTCTGTGTGCTCACCCCTCCCCTCCTGTGTGCTCACGATTAGTGTGATCATTCTCACCTGCCTCTTGTTACTTGTCTTGTATTTAAGTCCTGTCTGCGTGTCACTCCCTGTCGGATCATTGCTTGTCTGTTGTTGCGTGTCTGTTGTTGTGTGCGTTGTGTGTTAGTGTCACGATGTCTTTTTGGTTCCTGTTGCTGGTTCCTGTTGCTGTCGTCATGTCCTGCTGTCTTCTTGTTTCACGTCCCGGTCAGTCACTCAAGTTATTGTTTTGTTAAGTCGTGTCAGTTTGCCTTTTGAGTTCTTCAATAAACCCTGGTCCAAGCTGCACTTGCTCACCCTGCTCCATTTCCACACTCCGAATCCTGACAGATGGCCAGTGCGTACTGTCAGGCTTGGAGCAGGGAGAGGACTCGAATGCAGAGTTCCAACAAAAGGTGTTTTATTCTCTCAGGCGGAAGTCAGCACAAAAACCAAAAGGCGCCTCAAAATGAGGGACAAAAGGCAAAAACCAAAAGGCTGGAGACAGCAAACAAAACGCGCCTCAAAACGAGGGAAATACTATGGCAAAAACCTAACTAAACAAAAACACAGAGCTCAGGCTGGGCAAAAGGTATCTACTAACTATGATCTCTCAGGGGATTTCTGTGACTTACGTGATCGCTAGTGTTCATGACGGGACAAGACGCACATGCACAAGACAAGGGGAAGACGCAGGCTATATACACACACAAAAGGAGGACACAGGCGCAGACAATTAGGGCCAACGACACAGGTGCACACAATTGGGATAAGCAGAGGAAGGACCCACAAACTGAAACGAGAGGAGCGTTACCAAAATATAACAGGAAGTGACAATACGAAGGACAGGACAAGACAAAAACAACCCACAAGGCACGACAGCATGACAGAAACCTGCAAGAGGAGTGGCTGGGTTATGCACAGGGTATGAAATTAGCTGGATCATGACTTCGGTGAGTTTTGTAACATTAATGTTATAGCTAAGGTTACACAATAATACTAAGCACAATGGATCAGCTTTCTCGTCGTCCCCCCCTGTGAGTACCAGGGCTTGCCCAGGGAAGCAAATGATCTCACCCATCCATCCATCCATCCATCCATCCATCCATCCATCCATCCATCCATCCATTTTCTGAACCGCTTAGTTCCCACAGGGGTCGCGGGAGTGCTGGATACTATCCCAGCCGTCATCGGGCAGTAGGCGGGGGACACCCTGAACCGGTTGCCAGCCAATCGCAGGGCACACAGAGACAAACAACCATTTGCACTCGCACTCACACCTAGGGACAATTTGGAGTCTTCAATCGGCCTACCAAGCATGTTTTTGGGATGTGGGAGGAAACCGGAGTGCCTGGAGAAAACCCACGCAGGCCCGGGGAGAACATGCAAACTCCACACAGGGAGGGCTGGAGGTGGAATCGAACCCACACCCCTCCTAACTGTGAGGCGGACGTGCTACCCAGTGCACCACCGAGCCACCACATGATCTCACTAGCAGACTAAAGTCCAATAGACGATGCCTGAGAGCCAAGTCAAGGAATCCTAGTCACAGTCCCAAAGCCGGCAGCAAGAGCACCTTGCGGTGGGACCTGCCCTTCGAATACTACAACTAAATGTCGAAGGCCTTTCTGCAGCCAAGCGAAGCCTTATTGAAGTCCTCGCCTTCCACCACTCGATTGACGTTATCTCCCTCCAAGAGACTCACATTGGCACATAGGAAGCAGGCCGCTTCACCATCAAAGCCTTTGACCTCCTGTGCTACACCCCACATGCCAAACATGGACGGGCCACCTATGTGCGCTTTGACAGTTGAAGAAAACCACTTGACAACAGCACATTTCTCCGACACCATAACTATCGATGGTTTCAATATTGTCAATGTAAAAGTACGGCGTCTGCACGGAAGCGCGACGCACTGTGAAGTTCTTGGATCTGATAATATTTTACACCAAGTTTGGGCTGTGTTCTTATGTTAAAACTTATTCTCACGCCTGCACATGAAGGACTGGAAAACAACCCAAATCAAGAAAACGTAACCGATCAAAGCAGATCGTGAACCCGCGGGTGTGTCAGCAGACTGCTAACAGCTGATTTACCGGGGAACAGCTGATTGAGAGAGCTGCGACCAACATGAGCAATATGGGGCCGAAAAAAAACCTAACCATGTCCACGGAGGAGGTCGAGGACATAAAAAGGTCTTCAGCTTCAGGGACCGAACCGCCCTTATCAGTTGGATTGGTACTCCCGAAGCACCCTCCACAGAACCTCCCGAGGGACACTGTCGAACGCCTTCTCCAAGTCCACAAAACACATGTTGACTGGTTGGGCGAACTCCCATGCACCCTCGAGGCTCCTGGTGAGGGTGAAGAGCTGGTCCACTGTTCCACGGCCAGGACGAAAGCCACACTGTTCCTCCTGAATCCGAAGTTCGACCTCTCCAGCACCCCTGAATAGACCTTACCAGGGAGGCTGAGAAGTGTAATTCCCCTGTAATTGGAACACACCCTCCGGTCCCCTTTCTTAAAGAGGGGAACCACCACCCCAGTCTGCCAATCCCAGAGGCACTGTCCCCGATGTCCATGCAATGTTGTAGAGGCATGTCAGCCATGACAGCCCCACAACATCCAGAGCCCTTAAGAACTCCGGGCGGATCTCATCCACCCCCGAGGCCTTGCCACCAAGGAGTTTTTTAACTACCTCAGTGACTTCGACACCAGAGATTGGAGAGTCCGCCTCAGAGTCCCCAGGCCCTGCTTCCACATTGGAAGGCGTGTAGGTGGAATTGAGGAAGTCTTCGAAGTATTCTCCCCACCGACACACGACGTCCCTAGTCGAGGTGAGCAGCACGCCATGCCCACTGTAAACAGTGTTGACGTTGCACTGCTTCCCCCTCCTGGGACGCCAGATAGTGGACACGAATTTCCTCAAAGCCGTCTGGAAGTCATTCTCCATGTCCTCCCCGAACTCCTCCCACGCCCGAGTTTTTGCCTCAGCAACCGCCGAAGCCGCGTTCCGCTTGGCCATCCGGTACCTGTCAGCTTTCTCCGGAGTCCCGCAGGCCATAACGGTCCGATAGGACTCTTTCTTCAGCTTGACGGCATCCCTTACCGTCGGTGTCCACCAGCGGGTTCGGGGATTGCCGCCACGACAGGCACCAATGACCTTACGGCCACAGCTCCGGTCGGCCGCCTCAACAATAGAGGCGCTGAACAAGGTCCACTCGGACTCAATGTCCCCCGCCTCCCCCGGGACGTGGGAAAAGCTCTGCCGGAGGTGGGAGTTGAAGCTCTTCCTGACAGGGGATTCCGCCAGACGTTCCCAGCAGACCCTCACAGAGCGTTTGGGTCTGCCAGGTCGGACCGGCATCTTCCCCCACAATCGGCGCCAACCCACCACCAGGTGGTGAACAGCTCCACCCCTTTCTTCGCCCGAGTGTCCAAAACATGCGGCCGCAAATCCGATGACACGACTACAAAGTCGATCATCGGACTGCAGCCTAGGTTGTCCTGGTGCCAAGTGCACACATGGACACCCTTATGTTTGAACATGGTGTTCATTATAGAAAATCTGTGTCGAGCACAGAAGTCCAATAATAGAACACCACTCGGGTTCAGATCGGGGAGGGGGGGGGGCGTTCTTCCCAATCACGCCCTTCCAGGTCTCACTGTCATTGCCCACGTGAGCATTGAAGTCACCCAGTAGAACGATGGAGTCCCCTGAAGGAGTCCTCTCCAGCACTTCCTCCAGGGACTCCAAGAAGGGTGGGTACTCTGACCCGTTTGGAGCATAGACACAAACAACAGTCAGGACCCGTCCCCCCCCACCCGAAGGCGGAGGGAGGCTACCCTCTCGTTCACCAGGGTGAACCCCAATGGCGCCCAGCCGGGGGGCAACAAGTATACCCACACCTGCTCGACGCCTCTCACCGTGGGCAACTCCAGAGTGGAAGAGAGTCCAGCTCCTCTCGAGAGGGCTTGTACCGGAACGCAAACTGTGCCTGGAGGCAAGTCCGACTATATCTAGTCAGAACTTTTCTGCCTCGCACACCAGCTCGGGTTCCTTTCCAGCCAGAGAGGTGACATTCCATGTCTCAAGAGACAGTTTCTGCAGCCGGGGATCAGACCGACAAGGTCCCTGCCTTTGGCCGTCACACAGCTTACACTGCACCCGGCCCCTATGGCCCCTCCCACAGGTGGTGAGCCCATGGGAAGGGGGACCCACGTTTCCTTTTCGGGCTGTGCCCGGCCGGGCACCATGGGCGATGGCCCGGCCACCAGACGCTCGCCTTCGAGCCCCGCCTCCAGGCCTGGCTCCAGAGGGGGGCCCCGGTGACTCGCGTCCGGGCGAGGGAAAACGAGATCCATTTATGTTGTTCATCATAAGAGGCTAGTGTGAGCCGTGCTTTGTCTGGCCTCTCACCTAGGATCCGTTTGCCATGGGTGACCCTACCAGGGGCATGAAGCCCCAGACAACATGGCTCCTAGGATCATAGGGGCACGCAAACCCCTCCACCACGATAAGGTGACGACTCACGGAGGGACCAGACAATATCCAAAACTTATTTAGGAATCGGGAGGGAGGTTATAAGTTAAGGTGGAATCCCAACTTCAAAATCTTAAACATAAGAACAACCTTAAAAAGTTTCTGTATAACTATAACCGGGGTCAAACTATGGAAAGATCTAAGTGAGGAACTCAAGCAAAGTCCAAATATCCACCAGTTTAAAAGAATGTACAAAAATATGTTGTTTAGCGGGTACAAAGGCTAAAAGTGCCAAAGGGCTACACACAAGTAAAGATGAAACAGAACAATAAGTGTGAAAGTGTGTCTACTTGTGTTCTGTTGTAGAATTACAGTATATGTTGAATCGTTGGTTTAATGGATAAAGTGAGAAAGTGGTAGGAATCTGAAAAGCTATGCTTCCTCCTACTCCTTTTCGAGCATTATTTATTGATTTATTTACTTATGTATTATTATTATTAATACATTTTATTTATTTATTTCTGTTTGTTGGTTTATTTTTTGTTTGTTGTATGGACTTATATGTGGCACTTTAGAGTGTTATTTGTTTTCTTTTGTTTTGTTTCTTTTTTGTTTTGGATGTTTGAAATAAAGATATCAATCAATCAATCAATCAATCAATCAATCAATCATTGTGTACAATCCCCCTAGTGCCAACTGGGATCTGCAGGTTCTACCGACACTACCCCACCCTGCCACCTATGTGAGAGATTTCAACAGCCACCACCCTGATTGGGGATACCCAGGAGCGTATAGCGATAGAGAGGCACTTTCAGACTGGGCATCTAGAAATGACCATGCTCTGATACACGATCCCAAACAAAGAGGACACTTCCACTCCGCCAGATCGAAGAAAGACTACTCTCCTGACCTGTGTTGGGTCAGCTCTTTGAATGGAACGCTCTATCCTGCTCAGATCCTCATCCTTGATGAATTTCCACACAGTCAACACGGCCCTTGCTCGTACACGTTGGCCTACAGCTCTCAGTCATAAACAGCCCAAGGAAGATGGATTGGAACTTCCGCAAAGCCTACTGGAAGAAATACGGTGAAACTCTGGATAGGAGTGTACAAACCGGATTTGGTTGAAGTTGGGAAATTGTGTAAAATGTAAATAAAAACCAAATACAACGCTTTGAAAATTCTTCTCAACCCATATTCATTTGAATACACTACAATGACAACATATTTAAAGTTCAAACTGATAAACTTTCTTGCCAAATAATTAACTTATAATTTCATGGCTGCAACACGTCCAGTAGAAGTTAGGAAAGGTGGCAAAAAATACTGAGAAAGCTGAGAGAAGCTCATCAAACACCTATTTGGAACATCCCACATGTGATCAGGCTAATTGGGAACAGGTGGGTACCATGATTGGGTATAAAAGGAGCCTCCACAAACATGCTCAGTCATTAACAAGCAAGGATGAGGTGAGGTTCACCACTTTGTCCACAACTGTGTGAGAAAATAGTTGAACAGTTTAAGAACAACATTTCTCAAAGCAAAATCGCAAGGAATTTAGGGATTTCAATATCTATGGTCCATAATACCATCAAAAGGTTCAAAGGATCTGGTGAAATCACTGCACGGAAGCGCCACGGCTGGAAACCAAGACTGAATGACCATGACCTTCGATCCGTCAGACGGCACTGCCTTAAAAACCGACGTGTGTAAAGGATATCACCAAATGGGCTCAGGAAAACTTCAGAAAACCACTGTCAGTAAATACAGTTCGTCACTACATCAGTAAGTGCGGGTTAAAACTACCATGCAAAGCAAAAGCCGTTTAGGAACAACATCCAGAAACGCTGCTGGATTCTCTGGGCCCGAGCTCATGTAAAATGAACTGATGCACAATGGAAAAGTGTTTTGTGGTCTGATGAGTCCATTTTTCAAATTGTTTTTGGAAACACTGGATGTCGTGTCCTCCGGACCAAAGAGGAAGCGGACCATCCGGACTGTTATCAACGCAAAGTTCAAAAGCCAGTATCTGTGATGGTATAGGGGTCCATTAGTTCCCATGGCATGGGTGACTTACCGTATTTTCCGGACTAAAACTCACTCCGGAATATAAATCGCAGCAGGCAATTAATGCACAATAAACTGAAAAAAAACATATACAAGTCGCACCGGAGTGTACGTCGCATTTTGGGGGAAATTTATTTGACAAAATCCAACACCAAGAACAGACATGAACCAGCAACAACAGGCTAAACGATACTGTATGCTAATGTGACACAAACGAGGAGCTGAGAATGGGCCTGGCAGTTATCCAAGTAACTATAACATAAATAACAGCTTTATCAAACTATCCGTGTCACTCCAAATCATTAAATCCATCGATCAAATTCTTCGTTCTTTATGTAAACAACGCCGCATGTGCGCTGCGCCGCTGACGTCGGTTGCAGTTCACATTATTCCACAGGCCCATATAACGATATATAAAATATATATCAAATAGCCATTATTTAAACAACAATATTATCAGACCATCTGTGTCACTCCAAATCATTAAATCCATCAATCCAAATCTTCGTCCTTTATGTATACAACGCCGCATGTGCGCCGGGCCGCTGATGTCGGACTCGTCGTCAGTTGCAGTTCAAATTATTCTACACGCCCATATAATTATAAACAACAATTTTATCAAACTATCTCAGTCACTCCAAGTCACTAAATCAATCGATCGGATCCATCGTCCTTTATGTAAACAACGCCGAGTGTGGGCCCCGCCGCTGACGTCTGTTGCAATTCAGATTACAGTAATCCCTTGCGACATCACGGTTCGTTTATCGCAGTTTCACTACATCGCAGATCTTTTTCCCCCAAATTAAAAAAATACAAGATTCAAAATAAAACTTTTAAATTGAGGAATTAGGATAAAATTGTTGCCCAGTCTTCAGCAGAAGGCAGGGAGTGCCCACACAATTGCAGTGCATACACTTGTACCTTTTTATTAAAAAAAGTTATAATAATAATAGTTCTAAAACCACCTTTAAGAGTGTTATACTTTGTTATAGAAAAATCGTTATAATAATAAAACAGTTCTAAAAACATATTTACAGTACGTACACTTGTACCTTGTTATTACAATTGTTATAATAATAAAAGTTGTTCGAAAAAGATATTTACAGTATGTGTTAAGAATTCTCCATGTTATTTATGTTATCCAGCCGTTGATTTTGAAGGCCGTTTGTAAAGATGTGGATTAGTGGTTCGGGATGGAGCACTATGGACGAGTCCGGTCAGAGAATCTTGCATCAACTTTATTCTCAACAGCAGTGAGTATACAGGTTTCCAGGAGTGTATGTTAGTGGGTTTGAGTGTGTACTTGTGTGTGTGTGTGTGTGTGTGTGTGTGTGTGTGTGTGTGTATATATGTGTGTATCTATGTGTGGTCTATACAGAAGGAAAACAAAGAGAAATAATGTAATTAGATTATGACAGTCAAATTACATCATCTAATAAACATATGCATAAACAGCTATGTAGGGTATCTCCACTACAATAGCACAATGCAAGCAATAACAACTGATATACAGGGCAATAAACTTTACTACTGCTACCACCCTTAATGAACATTCAATAAGTGCGTTACTGCCGCTTTAAGACGTGCACTGCTGGTCGACGGCACTCGATGTCGGTAATAACAACGTATAGTACACAACTGAACTAAACACAGTAATACATTTCTAACGCTATAGGCACACGTTTGACAAACATATGACGATAGTACGCAGACAACATGGCGGCACCCCGTGCGAAGCCACTAACCACGCACTTATCCCATACAAGTTATATCCGCTCGTACCAGCAACAGGAAGTAAACAAAGATATGTTCGCTCCCCCAAGTGTACAGGCCAGTCTGCATAACTCACCTGGGGTTTCATAAACGCACACAAATGTCACGGGAAAAAGGGGTTCGTAAGTCCGTTTTCCTCCCTAAGCGCGAGACCAGAAAAGGAGCGTGCAGCGTTCTCATAAGTGTCCCGCTTTCTGAGGAGGTGTTCAAGTGCACCTCGGAAAAGTCGGTGTCGGATTAATGGACTTTCGGACACCGTTCTCAGATTATACCATTTCAAATCATTAAATCTTCTGACTCTGGAAGTTAGTGAATGGAACTCATTGTCAGTGAGGCTCCAATTGTTCCACAGCCATAGTGCGCCTTCATGCGGTTTTAAAGTGAAAATAACATGAGAAGTGATCAACTATACTAGTAAGTAAGTTATGTGTTAATGATCAAGTAGGAATTTGTGAATAATTTCACATATAAATCGCTCCTGAGTATAAGTCACCCCCCCACGCAAACTATGAAAAGAAAAATGCGACTTATATTCCGAAAAATACGGTACATTTCTGTGAAGCCCTTTCCCAACTTCTACTGCACGTGTTGCCGCCATGAAATTCAAAGTTAATGATATTATTTGAAAAAGGCTGTGAGTCAAAAGTAAATTTTACTAAAGCAAGCTATGAAGTGGCCATGTTAATACTGTTGATGTTATGAACCTGTAGACATGACACAAACTATTACTTTCTGTAAGAATGTAAATAACGAGCAAAATTCACTTGTTCTAAGTTTTAATAATAACAGACGAAATTGCATTACTTATAACTCCTGTTTAAATGTTCACGAGGCAAAAATAATTTGAAACTCATGTACGTAAATTTAAGGCATTTCATACAGTTTGTTCAAAAACTGGATCCAGCGTATTCCATCTCCATAATGCAAAAGCCGCTAGAGAACTAAACATCTACCTGGGTGGACTCAAGTTGAACCACGCCTACAACCCAACCTACCTTGGAGTGACCCTTGACCGGACCCTATCTTTCAAGGAACACCTAAAAGGGACGTCAGCCAAAGTTAAATCAAGGAACAACCTGCTCTGCAATTTCACTGGTGTAAATGGGGGGCAGCAGCCTCCACACTGCGCACCTCAGCACTGGCCCCTGCATACTCTGCAGCTGAGTATTGTCCCCCTGTCTGGTCAAGGTCCCCCCCATACACACCATGTGGACACCCAGCTCAACACAACCATGAGGACCATAACCGGGACTGTCCGCTCAACACCACTCCCCTGGCTTCCTGTCCTATCAAATATACCCCCCCCGACTATACCCCCCCCCCCCGACATATCCGTCGAGAAGCAGGCACTCATAAGATGCTTCAAAAATCCTTGTTTGAACCTCATTTAAAATATTGCAATATTATATGGTGTAACACATTTCCAAACCATTTAAAAAAGCTTGAGATACTTCAGAAAAAGGTCATACGTGCCATAACATGGTCTGAGTTTAACGCCCCCACAAAAACAATCTTCCACCGACACAATCTTCTGAGGCTTGTTGAACACAACTATTTCCAGAATGCTTGCGCCATGTATCAGATTGTCCATGAACGAAACCATAAACTCTGTCAACTCATCCCAATCTGTACTCCCAGCCACACCTACACCACCAGGAATAGCAATCTAATCATTGGGGAAAAAAAGAAACTAAAATCTACAAGCTTTAGCATTGTGTGCAGAGGCCCACAGATTTGGAATGAGCTTGACGAAACACTAAAACATTTTGCAATCCGTATCCATTTTCAAGGCAAATCTAAAAAAATCAACTCCTATCAATGTATGTTTAATGTGCTGATTGCGCATGAACACCTGTGTCCTGTTATTAATTTATTGATTGCTAATGTACTTCACATCAAATCCAGTGTAACCAGAATACTGAGACTCTATTACTATCTATTACTTGTTGTATGTTTATTGTCTGTCTACTGCTAGGGCCCCCTATTAAAAGCTTTAAATAGCTTGCTTGGGGTGACCTTTCACGCATCCGACTGTATAATACTATTTGTTGTATCATGTATGTATGTGTTTACTTGTATGTCTATTGTGTAAAATGTTTTGTCACCGTGGGATAGGGAAAACGTAATTTCGATCTCTTTGTGTGTCTCGGCATGTGAAGATGTTGACAATAAAGTAGACTTTGACTTTGACTTTGTATTTCTTGGATATTGCGCGAATAAACTAAACTATAAAAGATAAAAAAGTCTCCCCATCTACCAATCAATACAGACATCTACAACCCACCCACTGTTCGAGTACCGTCCAGACGACCAATTTGGAAGAACATCCCACCAACCGACTTCACCATCCAATTGGCTTGGAAAATGGAATGAGAGTCCAAGGAGGTCCCAAACAAACACTTGGTGCCAGACCCCAAACAATAGGTCCCTGGCACCAACTTCCCAAGAAGACAGTCCTGAAACACTCAATCGTTTCAGGACTGGACATGGCCCCTGCTTGGCCAGCCTTCACAAATGGGGCAGTAGCCCCACCCCACTGTGTGCTTGTGAAGAGGAACAAACCATGGAACACATCATAGAAGTTTGTCCTCTCCACAGACTTAAAGGAGGGTTAGTCACCCTCCATACAGCAGACCAGGAGGCAACTGTTTGGCTTAGGGACTTTGCATTCTCTAAATAAATGAACTAAGCACAAATAGTGCATGAATATGAATATTTCATAGTTACAGGCAAGATAACTTGTTAAAGTGTATCGTTAGTAAAAAGAAATGAAGGAACTTTTACATCAGGAGTTAAGGGTACATGTAAATTAACAAATATGGATCATTTGGGGGTAGTGAAGTGATGCTTGAAACTGCAAACTCCCATTTAAGGGTACATGTTAATTGTTCAGAATAAAAAGGTATTAGATTTATATTGGGCACTTTAAATTCACTGCACATCCAGTAAAATGTTCAATCATAGCATACAAAGAAACAAATCCGACCACCCAAACCCTCTTCTACAACGACTTACTCTTTGATAGTGATGGAAGTGGGGATCTCAGTCCAAAGTCGAGCAAACTTGACAGGTGTGACTAATTCCTGCGGATCTCGATCCACGTGAGCGTGCAGCATCAGTCGACAGAAGGCTGCTCGCAGATCAAATGGTAACGTCTCATCCATCATGCACAGGAAGATGAGCTCCACATCCAGCTGCTTGGAGATTTTGTCAATGGCCAGGTACTGGCGGTCCAAACACATTCTGGCAAATAGCTTCAGCTGGTACCTGAGCAGATGGCACGCCACATTTTGAAAGTGTGAATGTCAACCTTCATTCCAAAACCCATATACCATACCATCAAACCGTATAGTAAAATAAAGTGCTTGCATCCTCTCCACTGGAGGAGAGTGTGGCTAGGAAGAAAAGGGACTGAGAAAGGACAGCAAAGAGAGAGAATTCAAATGTGCAAGAAGGTGTTTGAGTGTCACAGGAGAGAAGAGAACAAAAACAAGAGACAAAACATAGAAAGATGAAAAGCGATGAGGCTACAAGTATATTTGTCAGACCGAAAGACAATGACGCCACAGTGCGCAGGTTCACTGTTCCAGCCGTAGCTCAAGGCTGCAGAGCAGCAAGAGGAGCTTTAATAATAATAATAATAATAATAGATCGTTTTATATAGCGCTTTTCCAAATACTCAAAGCCGCTTTACATAGAAAATTCACGCATAATCGCGCACATACATACACACACACACACACACACACACACACACACACGTGCACACACACACGATAGTTAGGTGTGATAAGTAGAGTTGAAGAGGTGGGTCTTGAGATGGTGTTTGAAGGAGTGCAGGGAGTCAGCATTACGAATGGTCAGGCGGAGAGAGTTCCAGAGAGTGGGGGCAGAAATGGCAAAGGCTTTATCCCCAATGGTCCGGTGGAGAGAGTTCCAGAGAGTGGGGGCAGAAATGGCAAAGGCTCTATCCCCAATGGTCCGGTATTTGGTCGAGGTTGTGGGGGTGAGTAGGTTGGCGTCAGCAGAGCGGAGTCTGCGGGTGGGGGTATAGCGATGCAAGAGTTCAGACAGGTGGGGGGGGCAAGGTTGTTTAGGGCCTTGTATGTGGTGAAAAGGATCTTGAAATGTATGCGCTGTTTTATGGGAAGCCAGTGAAGATGACGGAGGACAGGGGTGATGTGCTGTCTGATGGGTGAGCGGATGAGCAGTCGGGCAGCAGAGTTTTGAACATATTGCAGTTTGTAAAGGACAGTTGAGGGGAGACCATACAGGATGCTATTGCAGTAGTCCAGTCTGGAGGTGATAAATGCATGAATTAATGTATTTGCTGCAAGGGTGAAAAGAAAGAGAAAAGAAAGTGTCTAAGGCGTGCAATGTTTTGTAGATGAAAGAAGGGTGTTTTTGTAACGTGGTTGATATGCGGTTTGAAGGAGAGTGTAGGGTCTATATAAATTCCAAGATTTTTGACTAGGGGGAGTGAGTGACAGAGTGGCCGTCAATGTAGAGTGTGAAGTTTGGTAGGTGGGGAAGCTGGATTTAGGACAGAAGATGATGATCTCCGTTTTTTTTACTGTTTAGTTTGAGAAAGTTTTGAGTCATCCAGTCTTTCTATTTGGATGACGTAATGTTGGCGCCGCGGATGGCCGCCACGGTGAGTCGCTCTCTGTAACTTTGTCTTATTTTGTGTGTTTTATGTGTCCTCTGCTGTCCATCCCAGATCACTTTTACCAGAGAAGAGCTGTTAAACATCGGACAGTCCTCTCCCGGTATTTTCTCTCCTGTTCTCTCTGATCCAGACTGTTTGACGGAGATTTTAGCCGGAGTGGCGGTGCTATAAAAGCTAGCACGTCGAAGACGACGCGGCAAACGCACCGGAGCCCTCGTAAAGCTGAGGCAGAGAGGGTTCTGGTCTGCCCTACCATCAATTCATCTGACGAATGTCCGCTACCTGGCAAACAAGATGAACGAACTCCTGCTCCCCACTTTAAGGAACACGGACTTCAGCAGATCAGCCGCGCTGTGCTTCGTTGAAACATGTCAGGACTCGTCCCGAGTTGCTCTTGTCAAACGCGCACTTTTTATCAAAGTGTCACCGGCTTCCCATCAAAGGGTTCGACAAGCCGTGGTGAAGGGACTCTAACCACCCAAATTAAATTAATTCTACCGGAATCAATCTAATTTCTTTATGACGCCAATCCCTCTCAAGTCATCCGACGCGCGAGCCGAGTAACTCAATTCGAGGCAAGTCGTTGAAAGGGCCGCGCTATAATGATGGCTCCCTTCGGTTGTTTGATGCTTGTGTTATGTTACGGATATTTTTAGATGTCTTTGTTAAGACCTCAAGGATTCGTTAGAGTGCCCTCGCCCTAGCTGAGGTCAAGATAACTACCGTTTTTTTTCATGTATAATGCGCCCCCATGTATAATACGCACCCTAAAAATGGCATGTCGATGCTGGAAAAAAGCCTGTACCCATGTATAATACGCATCCAAATTTTGACTCCTACTTAAGTCCGTAAACGTAAGATTATTTCAGAAAAAAGATCATCTTTGGGAACAACCGGATGTTATTCTGCCGGTCAGTATCACTGCGCATGCAGTAGCAAACTCGATAGCGAAGAAATATGTGAGACTCTCAACGGGATCACCAATATTTGAGTGATGTTCCAGTTATTTATCACAAATATTTATTATTATAATAATAATAATAATTATTTATTTATTATTCACAATTGTCATGGTGATCTTTCTGTGATTTCTTAACTAGGCTGGATGTATTTTTTGTTGGCGTTGATTTCTCCGACTGCCCAGAAATGCACCACCGCTATGAGTTAGGTTAAAATGAAAAGAGAGGAAAGTGACGTGCGGACATGTGAAAAAGGCGGCTCTGTATGGGAGAGAAGTTGAAGAGGAATAAAATGTTTTTTATTTTTTTTTAATTGTATTTATTTTTTTATTTATTTTTTTTTCAAGATGGCGGCGCGTGCATACGCAGCGACCTCTCTCTGTCCCGCCCAAACGGTGTTTTGTCCGTCTAATGAGTGTTTGTCCGGCAGTTTTTTTTGTTCGTCTCGTCGTACTGAGTCGTGCTACAAGTACGGCAGGCAGGTTCTGCTTGACATCGGCAAAAGCGAGTTTTGTCGAGTTCTGGACTTTGAAGCGGGAACATCAAAGGAGCTCGGACTGCTACGTCCTGAAGCGTCGCTGGGCTCGTCTGCTATTCCTCCCCCGGTTGGGAAGCGTCGAAAGCGGTGTGCGAGGAGGCTGAAGAGGGGCAAACGCGGGGGCGTCCGGGCCAGGCTGGCGGCCAGCCCTGCTCGCCCGGCCGTGCCTTCCATTCTTCTGGCGAATGTTCGATCGCTGGACAACAAAATGGATTACATTCGCCTGCTGCAATCTACAAACCGGACAGTGCGGGACTGCTGTGTGCTCGTGTTCACTGAGACTTGGTTGACTGTCAACATTCCGGACTCTGCCGTACATCTGGAGCGGCTAGCGTGCTATCGGGCGGACCGGGCCATTGTACAAGGGGGGAAATCTCGTGGAGGTGGAATATGCGTCTACATCCGTGACGAATGGTGCCGGGACTCTGTAGTGGTATGCAAGCACTGCTCGCCACTGGCGGAGTTCGTGATCATTAAGTGCCGTCCTTTTTACCTGCCAAGGGAATTTACCGCGATTCTGCTAGTCGCGGTTTACATCCCGCCTTCCAACATCGAAGGGGACAGGGTCGCGGCTCTTAGTGAACTGTACCAGGCTGTCAGTGAACAAGAGACAGCGCACCCTGACGGTTTCACCATCTTCGCTGGGGATTTTAATCATGCTAACCTGAAGTCTGTTTTTCCGAGGCTTCACCAGCATGTTAATTTTCCTACGCGTGGCGACAGCTTCCTGGACCGGGTCTACTCTTCGCATAAAGGAGCTTTCAAAGCCGCCCCCCTCCCCCATCTTGGACTTTGTGACCATATCACTGTTATGCTTTTGCCCGCATACAGACAAATGGTGAGAGCGTCCAGGCCGGTTCGCAAGCAGGTACGGGTGTGGCCTGAGGGTGCCTCTGATGCACTGCGTGACTGCTTTGGCTCTACTGACTGGGACATGTTTAGGAGGGCTGCCACTTGCGACGATCGGACAGACATTGAGGAGTATACTGACTCTGTTTCCTCCTACATCAGGAAGTGCATTGATGATGTGACTCTCTCAAAATCCATCGTCACTCGGGCTAACCGGAAGCCATGGCTGACAGGGGCTGTCTTCAGGCTGCTGAGGGCCAGGGACAAAGCCTTTAGAGCAGGGGATGAGGCTGGCTTGAGGACTGCGAGGGCCGACCTGTCCCGGGGCATCAAAGAAGCAAAGAGGGCGTTCTCGTGCAAAATTACCGCCCACTTAAAGGACAGCAGGGACGCACGGAGCCTTTGGCAGGGCATTCAGACCATCACGGATTACAAGCCCGCGCCGCAGAGCTGTGAAGGCGACGTCCGTCTGCTCAATGACCTCAACCGCTTCTTTGCTCGCTTCGACGCTCAGAACAGCACTTGCCCGCTGAAGGCCACTCCCCCTTAACACGAGCTGCCCCTGTGCCTCTCCGCCGACAGCGTGAGGAGGGCGCTTGCCGCCATCAACATCCGTAAGGCGGCGGGCCCTGACAACATCCCGGGTCGGGCGCTGAAGGACTGCGCTGGTGAGCTGACGGATGTCTTCACGGACATCTTTAACACTTCCCTGCAGCAGGCCATCGTCCCGTTGTGTTTCAAAGCTGCCACCATCGTACCTGTGCCGAAGAAACCCGCTCCGTCCTGCTTCAATGACTACCGCCCCGTGGCACTTACGCCCATCATCATGAAGTGCTTTGAGCAGCTTGTCATGGAGCACATCCGATCCGTTCTCCCCCCCCACCTCTGACCCCTTCCAGTTTGCGTACCGAGCCAAGCGGTCTTCTGAGGATGCCATCTGCTCTGCCCTCCACTCGGCCCTCACCCACCTGGAGAGGAGGGACTCGTATGTGAGATTGCTGTTTGTGGACTTCAGTTCTGCCTTCAACACCATTGTGCCACAACGCCTCATCAGCAAACTTGACGCGCTGGGCCTCAGTACCTACCTCTGCAACTGGCTACTGGACTTCCTCTGTCAGAGGCCACAGGTAGTACGTGTTGGCGACAAAATCTCCGCCAGCATCACGCTGAGCACAGGGGCCCCCCAAGGCTGCGTGCTCAGTCCGCTGCTCTTCACCCTCCTGACGCATGACTGCACTGCAACCTACAGCGACAACCGTATCGTGAAGTTTGCTGACGACACGACTCTGGTGGGTCTCATCACCAAGGGAGACGAGACTCAATACAGGCTGGAGGTTGACCTTCTGACCACGTGGTGCAGGGACAACAACCTCCTGCTGAACGTCGACAAGACCAAGGAGATTGTTGTGGACTTCCGGAAGAGTCACACCCAACACCTGCCGCTGACCATCGACGGTGCTGTGGTGGAGAGAGTGAGCAGCGCTAAGTTCCTGGGGGTGCACATCAGTGAGGATCTCTCCTGGTCCACCAACACCGCATCACTGGCAAAGAAAGCCCAGCGCCGCCTGTACTTCCTGCGGAAACTCAGGCGAGCGAGCGCTCCTCCGGCCGTCATGACTGCATTTTACCGCGGCACCATTGAGAGCGTCCTCTCCAGCTGTATTGCTGTTTGGGGTGGCGGCTGCACTGACTACAACTTGAAGGCCCTGCAGCGCATAGTGAACACTGCTGGTAAGATTGCTGGTGCTTCGCTCCCCTCCTTGAAGGACATTTACACCTCCCATCTCACCCGCAAGGCGACCACGATTGTGAGTGATGCGAGTCACCCCGCTCACTCTTTGTTCGAGCTTCTGCCCTCTGGGAAGAGGTACAGAAGCCTGCGCTCCCGCACCTCCAGACTCTCAAACAGCTTCATACTCCAGGCTGTTAGGATCCTGAACTCGCTCCCCCGTTCTGCGTAGCG
This sequence comes from Syngnathus typhle, assembly GCF_033458585.1. Taxonomy (NCBI): domain Eukaryota; kingdom Metazoa; phylum Chordata; class Actinopteri; order Syngnathiformes; family Syngnathidae; genus Syngnathus; species Syngnathus typhle. Next base: position 26,107,113 of record NC_083739.1, on the reverse strand, counting down.
TCCTGTACTTTTACTGTCTGAACTGTCTGAATGCACACTGGCTCTTATTATGTATTATTTGTTATTACTCTTATTTATTGTTTGTGCCTTTTTGTTTATGATGTTTTTTACTTTTGCGCTATGCTTGCTGGCTCCGTTATTTATTGTGTTATCTGTTTATTTATTATTTATTCATCACTCTTACTATTGATTGTTTGAATTTTTGCCTTCGTTTTTATATTGTGTCGCGTACATGTATGTCTATCGTGTTATGTGTCTCGTCACCGTGGGATAGAGAAAAACGTAATTTCGGTCTCTTTGTGTGTTGTGACATGTGGAGAGATTGACAATAAAGCTGACTTTGACTTTGACTTTGACTTTGAAAACACCCTCGGAAACCAAAACTTGCCCCTCGTCGTGACTCGATGCCGCAACAAATGTTTCGGATGTGTGTAGGGTACATTGTGACAGCAAACGAGCAGATGATTGAGCAAGCGTCTGATACAAGAGCATTGTGTTCGTATGGAGCGTGTTTGAAGTGAACAGCAGAGAAGAAGAACAAGGCAAAGTGTTGTGAAATAAAATATTACCTGTAATACGCTAATTGTTATTTGCTGCTTGAAACTGCTAATTAAACTGTGAATTGAAACTAATAGGAAGAAAACTGAACTCTCGCTCTTTATAAAGCTGACGTGTCTTGCGCATCCGTTCTGCGCATACTGTAATGGCGGCCTCCATATGATATCCGGTCTGCCATGGAGATTAAAAAACAAACAATATTTGACAATATCACACCATCAAGGATTGCATTACTGTAATCAATTGTAATCAAGTAACATTTTCTCGCTTCTCGGGGCTAATTTTAGGGTCAAGAATAAAGTGACATTTATATTTGTTATAAAGGCTACAAAAAGCAAAAATAAAACTTTTGATTTTCTGCGTGTTTTCCACAGCGTAATAGGGCAAAAGGTGTGACTTTTGGGATCATCCGACACATATTTGCTTTTAAATTGATTCCTATGGGAAACAATTGTTCTATTTACAAACGTTTCTACTTACAAACCTGATTGCGGAAGTAAAGGTACCACTGTATTGAGTCAGCTTCATATTTTATTTAACTGTTTTTGTATTTTTAATAATCCACCTGACCTTTCATTTAAGAAACCCACTTAACCAATAGAAATGTGTATTTCAAATCTTCTCTTCTTGGTGACATATATATGAGAGACAGAGAGAGCGAGAAAGCTTGATATATATATATATATATATATATATATATATATATATATATATATATATATATATATATATATATATATATATATATATATACAGCGCCTTGCGAAAGTATTCGGCCCCCTTGAACCTTTCAACATTTCGCGACATTTCAGGCTTCAAACATAAAGATATAAAATTTAATTTTTTTGTCAAGAATCAACAAGTGGGACACAATTGTGAAGTGGAACAAAATAGATTGGATAATTTAAACCTTTTTAACAAATAAAAAACTGAAAAGTGTGGCGTGCAATATTATTCGGCCCCTTTACTTTCAGTGCAGCAAACTCAATCCAGAAGTTCAGTGAGGATCTTTGAATGATCCAATGTTGTCCTAAATGACTGAATATGATAAATAGAATGCCCCTGTGTGTAATCAAGTCTCTGTATAAATGCACCTGCTCTTTGATAGTCTCAGGGTTCTGTTTAAAGCGCAGAGAGAACCATGAAGACAAAGGAACACAGCAGGCAGGTCTGAGATACTGTTGTGGAGAAGCTTAAAGCCGGATTTGGATACAAAAAGATTTCCCAAGCTTTAAACATCTCAAGGAGCACTGTGCAAGCAATTATATTGAAATGGAAGGAGTATCAGTCCACTGCAAATCTACCAAGACCCGGCCGTCCCTCCAAACTTTCATCTCGAACAAGGAGAAGACTGATCAGAGATGCAACCAAGAGGCCCATGATCACTCTGGATGAACTGCAGATAACTACAGCTGAGGTGGGAGAGTCTGTCCATAGGACAACAATCAGTCGTGCACTGCACAAATCTGGCCTTTATGGAAGAGTGGCAAGAAGAAAGCCATTTCTCAAAGATATCCATAAAAAGTCTCGTTTAAAGTTTGCCACAAGCCACCTGGGAGACACCAAACATGTGGGAGAAGCTGCTCTGGTCAGATGAAACCAAATCGAACTTTTTGGCCACAATGCAAAACGATATGTTTGGCGTAAAAGCAACACAGCTCATCACCCTGAACGCACCATCCCCACTGTCAAACATGTTGGTGGCAGCATCATGGTTTGGGCCTGCTTTTCTTCAGCAGGGACAGGGAAGATGGCTAAAATTGATGGGAAGATGGATGGAGCCAAATACAGGACCATTCTGGAAGAAAACCTGTTGGAGTCTGCAAAAGACCTGAGACTGGGACTGAGATTTATCTTCCAACAGGACAATGATCCAAAACATAAAGATAAATCTACAATGGAATGGTTCACAAATAGACGTATCCAAGTGTTAGAATGGCCAAGTCAAAGTCCAGACCTGAATCCAATCGAGAATCTGTGGAAAGAGCTGAAGACTGCTGTTCACAAACGCTCTCCATCAAACCTCACTGAGCTCGAGCTGTTTTGCAAGGAAGAATGGGCAAGAATTCCAGTCTCTTGATGTGCAAAACTCATAGACATACCCCAAGCGACTTGCAGCTGTAATTGCAGCAAAAGGTGGCGCTACAAAGTAGCGCAAGGGGGCCGAATAATAATATACTAGGGGTGTAACGATTCATCGATACACATTGATTAATCGATATAATGCTCTACGATTTATTGGCATCGATGCTAAACGTAAACATCGATTTATATCGCCGTGTTTGACCTCGGACATTAGACGCGACTTTATTTTGAAATCTAGTTCATTGTTGCTTGCTTCCTCTTTCCGGGAGCAGGGAGCAGTGCGCGGCGTTGTGTTGTGAGCAGAGCAGGCACGTGAAAGGGGAGTCGACAACTAGTACGCGGCTCCTGGGCTGGTGCTATGGCTAGTGTCCAAAAAGACGAGGAAATTTGCTCCCCTTTAGGCTTCAAGTCATTCGTTTGGAAGCACTTTGGATTCCAAAGAAAAGATGGCTCAACGGACAAGACACGTGCAGTTTTTAAATCCTGCCATGCGGTGATCAAATATTCAGGGAGCACAAATCTCGCCGCACATTTAAAGAAAAAACACGACATCAAAGTTCAGTGTTAAAATACTCACTTTGTATACTACAATACTCTTGTAATTTCCTAAATAAAGAGTTTGCAGTACCTTGTTGATTTTGCGTATGAATTGTTATAAATCAGGATATTGTTCTATATTTTTTATTTAAAAAAAAAAAAATCGATCGTAGAGCACTATATCGTGATATATCGTGAATGAATCGCAGCAGGCTTTAAGATATCGGCAAATATCGTATCGTAGTTCTTTGTATCGATATAATATCGTATTGTGACAAAACTCGCGATTTACACCCCTATAATATACCCCTCCGTGAGTCGTCACTTTATCGTGGTGGAGTGGTTTGCGTGCCCCTATGATCCTAGGAGCCATTTTGTCTGGGGCTTCATGCCCCTGGTAGAGTCACCCATGGCAAACGGGTCCTAGGTGAGGGGCCACACAAAGTACGACTCACACTAGCCCCTTATAATGAATAGCATAAATGGATTTCATTTTCCCTCGCCTGGACGCGGGTCACCAGGGCCCCCCTCTGGATCCAGGCCTGGAGGCGGGGCTCGAAGGCGAGCGTCTGGTGGCCGGGCCTTCGCCCATGGGGCCCGGCCGGAACAGCCCGAAAAGGAAACGTGGGTCCCCCTTCCCATGGGCTCACCACCTGTGGGAGGGACCATAGGGGTCGGGTGCAGTGTAAGCTGGGCGGCGGCCAAAGGCAGGGACCTTGTCGGTCTGATCCCCGGCTGCAGAAACTGTCTCTTGAGACATGGAATGTCACCTCTCTGGCTGGAAAGGAGCCCGAGCTGGTGTGCGAGGCAGAAAAGTTCTGACTGGACATAGTCGGACTTCACACACAGTTTAGGTTCTGGTACAAGCCGTCTCGAGAGGGGCTGGACTCTCTTCCACTGTGGAGTTGCCCACGGTGAGAGGCGTCGAGCAGGTGTGGGTATACTTATTGCCTCCCAGCTGGGCGCCTGCACATTGGGGTTCACCCCGGTGAACGAGAGAGTAGCCTCCCTTCGCCTTCGGGCGGGGGGACGGGTCCTGACTGTTGTTTATGTCTATGCTCCAAACGGCTGCTCAGAGTACCCACCCTTCTTGGAGTCCCTGGAGGAAGTGCTGGAAAGCAATGACAGTGAGACCTGGAAGGGTGTGATTGGGAAGAACGCCCCCCCCCCCGATCTGAACCAGAGCGGTGTTCTATTATTGGACTTCTGTGCTCGACACGGATTTTCTATAACGAGCATCATGTTCAAACATAAGGGTGTCCATGTGTGCACTTGGCCGCGGTTCAATGATCGACCTTGTAGTCGTGTCATCGGATTTGCGGCCGCATGTTTTGGACACTCGGGCAGAGAGGGGCAGAGCTGTCAACTGATCACCACCTGGTGGTGGGTTGGCTCCGATGGTGGGGAAGATGACGGTCCGACCTGGCAGACCCAAACGCTCTGTGAGGGTCTGCTGGGAACGTCAGGCAGAATCCCCTGTCAGGAAGAGCTTTAACTCCCACCTCCGGCAGAGCTTTTCCCATGTTCCGAGGAAGGCGGGGGACATTGAGTCCGAGTGGACCATGTTCCGCGACTCCATTGTTGAGGCGGCCGACCGAAGCTGTGGCCGTAAGGTCGTTGGTGCCTGTCGTGGTGGCAATCCCCGAACCCGCTGGTGGACACCGGCGGTAAGGGATGCTGTCAAGATGAAGAAGGAGTCCTATCGGGCCATTTTGGCATGCAGGACTCCGGAGACAGTTGACAGGTACCGGATGGCCAACCAGAACGCGGCTTTGGTGGTTGCTGAGCCAAAAACCCGGGTGTGGGAGGAGTTTGGCGAGGCCATGGAGAATGACTTCCGGACGGCTTCGAGGAAATTCTGGTCCACCATCCGGCGTCTCAGGAGGGGGAAGCAGTGCAACGTCAACACTGTTTACAGTGGGGATGGCACGCTGCTGACCTCGACTCGGGACGTCGTGAGTCGGTGGGGAGAATACTTTGAAGACCTCCTCAATTCCACCGACACGCCTTCCATTGTGGAAGCAGGGCCTGGGGACTCTGAGGCGGACTCTCCAATCTCTGGGGTCGAAGTCACTGAGGTAGTTAATGAGATCCGCCCAGAGTTCTTAAGGGCTCTGGATGTTGTGGGGCTGTCATGGCTGACACGCCTCTACAACATTGCGTGGACATCGGGGACAGTGCCTCTGGATTGGCAGTCTGGGGTGGGGGTTCCCCTCTTTAAGAAGGGGGACCGGAGGGTGTGTTCCTATTACAGGGGAATTACACTCCCCAGCCTCCCTGGTAAGGTCTATACAGGGGTGCTGGAGAGAAGGCTCCGTCGGGGGGTCGAACCTCGGATTCAGGAGGAGCAGTGTGGCTTTCGTCCAGGCCGTGGAACAGTGGACCAGCTCTAAACTCTCAGCAGGATCCTTGAGGGTGCATGGGAGTTCGCCCAAGCAGTCCACATGTGTTTTGTGGACTTGGAGAAGGCATTCGACCGTGTCCCTCGGGAGTTTCTGTGGGAGGTGCTTCGGGAGTACGGGGTACCGAGTCAACTGATAAGGGCGGTGCGGTCCCTGTATCACCGATGCCAGAGTTTGGTCCGCATTTCCGGCAGTAAGTCAGATTCGTTCCCAGTGACGGTTGGATTCCGCCAAGGCTGCCCTTTGTCACCGATTCTGTTCATAATTTTTATTGACAGAAATTCTAGGCGCAGCCGAGGCGTTGAGGGGGTCCGATTTGGGGACCTCAGCATCGCGTCACTGCTTTTTGCAGACGACATGGTGCTGTTGGCTTCTTCAGGCTGTGATCTCCAGCTCTCACTGGAGCGGTTCGCAGCCGAGTGTGAAGCGGTCGGGATGAAGGTCAGCACCTCCAAATCCGAGTACATGGTCCTCGATCGGAAAAGGGTGGAATGCCCTCTCCGGATCGGGGATGAGATCCTGCCCCAAGTGGAGGAGTTTAAGTATCTTGGGGACATGTTCAGGAGTGAGGGGAGGATGGAGCGCGAGATCGACAGGCGGATCGATGCAGCGTCGGCAGTGATGCGGACTCTGTACCGGTCTGTCGTGGTAAAGAGAGAGCTGAGCCAAAAGGCAAAGCTCTCAATTTACCGGTCGATTTACGCTCCTACCCTCACTTATAGGTCCCGAGCTATGGGTCGTGACCGAAAGAACGAGATCCCGGATACAAGTGCCCGAAATGACTTTTCTCTGCAGGATGTCCGGGCTCCCCCTTAGAGATAGGGTGAGAAGCTTGGTCATCCGGGAGAGACTCGGAGTAGAGTCGCTACTCCTCCACGTTGAGAGGAGCCAGATAAGGTGGCTCGGCCATCTCATCAGGATGCCTCCTGGACGTCTACCCGGGGAGGTGTTCCGGGCATGAGACCCCGGCGACGACCCAGGATGTGCTGGAGAGACTATGTCTCAGCTGGCCTGGGAACGCCTTGGGATCCCCCGGGATGAGCTGGATGAAGTGGCTGGGGAGAGGGAAGTCTGGGAGTCCCTCCTGAAGCTGCCGCCTCCGCAACCTGACCCCGGATAAGCGGAAGAAGATGGATGGAGAACATACATACAGTGTCTCAGAAATTTAGAATATTGTGATATAGTTCTTTATTTTCTGTAATGCAATAAAAAAAACAAAAATGTCATAAATTCTGGATTCATTACAAATCAACTGAAATGTTGCAAGCCTTTTATTATTTTAATATTACTGATTATGGCTTAAAGCTGAAGAAAACTAAAAAAATCCTATCTAAAAAAAATTGAATAATTCCTTAGACCAAGTAACAAAAAAAGATTTATAACGGCAAAACAAAATCAAACATTTGAAAATGTCCATTATGGGGCATGATTGCGTAATCACACGACTGCCTATTTTGACAGGCTATGCATTTAGATAGAACTGCTCTCTGTCTTTATGTTGCTGTTTTAGTGTTCTAACACTGTGGCGATATTAACTAATTTCCGTAATTAGCTGATGCATTGAATATCTAGTGTTTTTTGTCATCTGTCTGTAATGTCGTGTTTCTTAAGATGAACAAAACAGCTTTGAAAAGAGACTACGAAACGAGGCTACAAAAAAAGGTTCTCCAGCCTTATGGCAAGGGGTGCTAATGATCCCAGTATGCTTAATGCGCCTACCTGTAGAAAAAGAGATCTCCAGTTCAAATTTAGTGAGCAACTGAGGAGCAGTCGTCCATTTACCGTTTTTTCCATGTATAATGCGCAAAACGGATGGAGTGTGGAAAGGAGCAGGGCGACCAAGTGCAGCTTGGACCAGGGTTCATTGGAGGAACTCAAAACTCAGACTTGGTAAACTAACATAACTCTCTAACAAAACCAACAACAGGACTGACCGACAAAGACGTGGAACAAAAAGACAGGGTGACATTACCAAAGACTGGAACAGAAACCTGCGTTATTGTCAAATATTGTTTGTTTTTTAATCTCCATCGCGGACTGGACGTCATACGGAGGCAGTAGTACTGCGCATGCGCACTTTAGATCCGATGCGAATAGTTCTCTTCTTGACTGACAATGAATGTGATAGTTTAATACAATCAGCAAATAACAAAATGCGTATTACAGGTAATATTTTATTTCACAACACTTTGCCTTGTTCCTTTGGTCTCTAATGTTCACTTCAAACACGCTCCATATGAACGCAATGCTCTCGTATCAGATGCTTGCTCGATCACCTGCTCGTTTGCTGTCACAATGTACCCTACACAAATCTGAAACATTTGTTGCGGCTCCGAGTCACGACGAGGGGCAAGTTTTGGTTTCCAAGGGTGTTTCTATTTCTCTTCAACTTCTCTCCCATACAGAGCCGCCTTTTTCACATGTCCGCACGTCACTTTCCTCTTTTCATTTTAAACGAACTGATCGCGGTGGTGCCTTTACGGGCAGTCGGAGAAATCGACGCCAACAAAAAAAATACATCCAGCCTAGTTAAGACCATACCAAAGACTATAAAAATGGGACCCATTGCCTCCCTGCTTGGCACTCAGCATTAAGGGTTGGAATTGGGGGGTTAGATCACCAAATGATTCCCGAGCGCGGCGCCGCTGCTGCTCACTGCTCCCCTCTCCCCCAGGGGATGGATCAAAATCACACGGGATGGGTCAAATGCAGAGGACAAATTTCACCACACCCAGATGCGTATGTGACAATCATTGGGACTTAAAAAAATAAAAAATTGGGGTGTGTCTTATGCATGGGTACAGGCTTTTTTCAAGCATCGACATGCCATTTTTAGGGTGCGTATTATACATGGGGGCGCATTATACATGGAAAAAAACAGTATTTTGTTTTACATTTGATTTTAATTAAAATAGTTCAAATCAAATAATAAATGAGCCACACGAGAGCAGCGTTCCCCAACCTTTTTTGTGACAGGGTTAGGTGCCGGACAATTTTACAGGGGGGGGGGAGGATGTCAGTGCCTCCCCAGTCATGAACCTCACCACACGTCACTGATGTATATATATATATATGCTCCCACCCACACAGCCACACACACACGCACACGCACACGCACACGCACACACACACACACACACACACACACACACACACACACACATATACATACATACATACACAAATACATATGTAATCAGCTGTTTTTGCACTCATAAACCTGTCTTGTGACTGGATTATTATTATTATTGTAGTTCAGGTTATAACACTACGGGTTTGGAATATCAAGATCAATTTTTGGGAGTTGGAAACATAAGACTCTTCGATTATTGGGAAAAAACAAGAACACTATTTGATGAAAACGTTTTTGGGAGACTTGAGAGCTGACCTGTAGTAGGCAAGTACGTTCTCGTCATGGGCATTGCCTTGACGGGCCTCCTGAGCGAGCTGCCTTATGCTCTTCTCCTGCTTCTCATTGACCTTGTCGGCCCACACCAGCCACACCTACAAGAAACAAATGTATTTTATTTGGAGCACATAATGGATTCAGCAGCAGGGGTAGAAAAAGTGAAAATATTTTTCTTTACTTCACTTTGCAACAAGTAAATGTTTCTCAGGGTGGGGCTTTTTCTAAGAGCATGTTCAAGACCTACCGTTGTAGTTGAGCTATTAGTGGATTCTAATATTTTTATAATTTTTAAAATGTTATTTTGTAGACTCATTGCAAGCCTTCTTTATGTCCATTTTGAACACTGGTTGAAAATTATGGAAGACGAAGTAGGGTTACAGAGTGTCTTATAAGTCTCATAACTCATAAATCTCCTTTGGGTATTTCCCTTTGACACCATCCATCCATCCATCCATTTTCTGTACCGCTTAGTCCCCACTGGGGTCGCGGGCGTGCTGGAGCCTATCCCAGCCGTCATCGGGCAGTAGGCGGGGGACACCCTGAACCGGTTGCCAGCCAATCGCAGGGCACACAGAGACAAACAACCATTTGCACTCGCACTCACACCTAGGGACAATTTGGAGTGTTCAATCGGCCTACCAAGCATGTTTTTGGGATGCGGGAGGAAACCGGAGTGCCCGGAGAAAACCCACGCGGGCCCGGGGAGAACATGCAAACTCCACACAGGGAAGGCCGGAGGTGGAATCGAACCCGCACCCTCCTAACTGTGAGGCGGACGTGCTACCCAAGTGCGCCACCGAGCCGCCCCTTTGACACCTAAGAATTTAAAATTATATGATTAATTTTAAATTACCAGGCCTGGAGGTGAGGCTCTAAAAACCTGGGCCTTCGCCAATGGCACAGCCCAAAAAGGAAACGTGGGTCCCCCCTGCTTCACCCCCTGTGGGAGGGGCCAAAGGGGTCGGGTGCGTAGTGAGCAAGGCGGTGGCCAAGGGCGGGAACCTTGTCGGTCCGATCCCTGGCTGCAGAAGCTGGCTCTTGGGACATGAAATGTCACCTCTCTGGCTGGAAAGGAGCCCGAGCTGGTGTGCGGGGCAGAAAAGTTCAGAGTAGACATAGTTGGACTTCACACACAGTTTGGGTTCCGGTGCAAGCCCTCTCAAGAGGGGCTGGACTCTCTACCACTCTGGAGTTGCCCACGGTAAGAGGCGTCGAGCAGGTGTGGGCCTACTTATTGCCCCCCGGCTGGGCGGCTGCACATTGGGGTTCACCCCAGTGAACAAGAAGGTAGCCTCTTTCCGCCTTTGGGTGGGGGGACGGGTCCTGAATGTTGTTTTGTGCCTATGCACGGAACAGCAGTTCAAAGTACCCACCCTTTTTGGGGTCCTTAGAGGAAGTGCTGGAGAGCGCTCCTTCAGGGAACTTCATCGTTCTCCTTTGTGACTTCAGTGCTCACGTGGGCAATGACGGTGAGACCTGGAAGGGTGTGATTGGGAGGAACGGCCCCCTGATCTGAACCCGAGCAGTGTGCTATTGTTGGACATCTGTGCTCGACACGGATTGTCAATAATGAACACCATGTTAAAACATAACGGTGTCAATGCGTGCACCTGGCATAAGGACACCCAGGGCCGCAGTTCGATGATCGACTTTGTAGTCGTGTCATCGGATTTGCGTCCGCATGTTTTGGACACTCGGGTGAAGAGAGGGGCGGAGCTGTCAACTGATCACCACCTGGTCATGGGTTGGCTCCGATGGTGGGGGAAGATGCCGATCCGACCTGGCAGACCCAAACGTACTGTGAGGGTCTGCTGGGAATGTCTGGCAGAATCGCCTGTTAGGAAGAGCTTCAACGCCCACCTCCGGCAGAGCTTTTCCCACGCCCCGGAGGAGGCGGGGGACATTGAGTCCGAGTGGACTATGTTCCGTGCCTCCATTGTTGAGGCAGCTGCCGCAACTGTGGCCGTAAGGTGGTCGGTGACTGTTGTGGCGGCAATCCCCAAACCCGTTGGTGGACACAGGCGGAAAGAGATGCTGTCAAGCTAAAGAAGGAGTGCGATTGAGCTATTTTGGCCTGTGGGACTCCGGAGGAAGCCAACAGGTACCGGATGGCCAAGCGGAACGTGGCTTTGGCGGTTGCTGAGGGACAAACCCGGGCGTGGAAGGAGTTTGGCGAGTATCATCGATGCCAGAGTTTGGTCTGCATTTCCGGCAGGAAGTCGGATTTGTTTCGGATTCCCCCAGGATGAGCTGGACAAAGTGGCTGGGGAGAGGGAAGTCTGGGAGTTCATCCTAAAGCTGCTGCCCCCGCGACCCGATCCCGGATAAGCGAAAGAAGATGGATATCCATCTATCCATGGATGGATGATTAAAGTGTCTGTGATTAAAGACATTCATTGATTGAATAATAAATTTGTTTAGGAAAACTTGTATTACCTCATCTTCATCTACATAGTCGTCGATTTCCATATGCTGCGTGGGGATTTCAACAGGGGCCACATCTTTAGGCACCCGCCGTCTGCAATCAAACAAAGTCAACAAAAATTGTTGAAGGCGTGACATTTTTATCTTTTATAGATTAATTTTTTTTTAAATTAAACCTTAGTGTGAAATGTAAAACTAATAACACCTTACCATCCCCTAGAAGTAGTTTTTTTTGGCACGTACAGCATCTGGCTACCTGTTTACCTAATATGCTTTTAGTACATGTCAAGACATTGTTCTGGAGTCAACCGCATAGTTTTACTACGGCAGGATTAACACTTAATTAGTTATGTCCAGTTAGCTGTGTAATTTTGAAATTGATGATTGTGGCTCATAAATTTGATTCCAGTTCCTAACGATTGTCGATTCTGATTTTTAACCCTCCCTCCAAAAAAATATATATAATTTATATATATACCGTTTTTTTCCGTGTATAATGCGCCCCCATGTATAATACGCACCCTAAAAATGGCATGTTGATGCTGGAAAAAAGCCTGTACCCATGTATAATACGCACCCAATTTTGTTTAATTTCTTTTTTTTTTTTAAGTCCCAATGATGAGGCAATGGGTCCCATTTTTATAGTCTTTGGTATGATCTTAACTAGGCTAGATGTAATTTTTTTTGTTGGCGTTGATTTCTCCGACTGCCCGTAAAGGCACCACCGCAATCAGTGCGGACGTGAAAAAGGCGGCTCTGTATGGGAGAGACGTTGAAGAGGAATAAACCAAAACTTGCCCCTCGTCGTGACTCGGAGCCGCAACAAATGTTTCGGATTTGTGTAGGGTACATTGTGACAGCAAACGAGCAGGTGATCGAGCAAGCGTCTGATACGAGAGCATTGCGGTATGGAGCGTGTTTGAAGTGAACAGCAGAGACGAAAGGAACAAGGCAAAGTGTTGTGAAATAAAATATTACCTGTAATACGCATTTTGTTATTTGCTGATTGAAACTGCTAATTAAACTGTGAATTGAAACTAATGGGAAGAAAACAACTCTCGCTCCTTATATAGCTGACGTGTCTTGCGCATCCGTTCTGCGCATCTGTAATGGCGGCCTCCGTATGATATCCGGTTTGCGATGGAGATTAAAAACCAAACAATATTTGACAATAACACACCATCAAGGATTGCACCATCGCATCAAACGATGTGTCGTCAATTATGAATTTTACTGACATCACACTTAGTGTTGGGCAGAATGGCTCAATGCGATGCGCGATTGACAAGAAGAAGTGAGGTGATTTCAAGTTTTATTTCGAGGGAGATTTGTCATGTCTCGTCCCCAGTTTTGCTATGTGTCTAGGTTGCCATAGTTTCTGTTCGCGTCGCCCCTCCCTTCCTGTGTCACCTCAATCAATGTAATGTGTTTTGTATTTAAATCCTGTCTGCCCCTCGCTCACCGTCGGATCATTGCATGTGTTACTGTCATGATGTCTGTTTGGTTTCTGTTCCTGTCTTTGGTAATGTCACCCTGTCTTTTTGTTCCACGTCTTTGTCGGTCAGTCCTGTTGTTGGTTTTGTTGTACCATGATTTTCTTAAAAAATAAAATAAAATTAAAAAATTTTTTTACCCATGTATTATGCGCACCCCAGATTTTAGGACAATAAATTAGTTAAATTTTGCGCATTATACACAGAAAAAAACGTTAGTTTATTTGTTTATTATTTATTTGTAATATTCCCGAGATGAGTGCTTGCATTTTTCTCGTGAAAACTTTCCGTTTTCGCAAAATTCGCAAATTTACGACACATTTTTCCCCATTCATTCTTAATTCCTAACTCAACATTTCACATTTACGTCGTTTCAGTTTGACATTCACATCATTCAGCACATTCAAAACACATTCGGAAAGATTCTCGACATTCACAAAATTACCAAATTCAAAGATTTCACGTTTTCACGTTTAAAATTTTGACAAAATTTCAACTCTTCATCTTTGGCCTACCTATTCCACAACTTCAAAAATTCCAAATTTTCAAATTGGAAATTCAACCAAATTCTCCAAAATTTCGTTTTTCTACTGTGACTTCTACATTTTTAAACCGATTCAACCCATTCCAACTTTCAACTGTTCATCTTTTTTCTACCTATTCCACAACTTCCCACTTTTCAAATTTGAAATTCAACCAAATTCTCCAAAGTTTCATTTTTCTACTCTAATGTCTACATTTTTCAACCAATTCAACCCATTCCAACTTTCAACTGTTCATCTTTTGCCTACTTATTCCACAACTTCTCACCTACCAAAAATTCCAAATTTTCAAATTTGAAATTCAACCAAATTCTCCAAAATTTCATTTATGGTCGAAAACAGGGAATGTGGGTTTGAAGAACCAGAGTGGATGATGCCAGAGTAATAAGATGAGCGGGCTTTGTTAAAGGCTGATTTATAATGGTGCATGAGGTCTTTGTAAGCAAGGGCATGGACTGTGAGGCTGGTTTTCTTGCATAATCGTTCTAGCTGTTTATGTTGTTTCTTAAGTTTATGGAGTTCTGGGTTGAACCAGGGTGCTGAGTGAGTAAAAGTGACTGTTTTGGTTTTGAGAGGGACCACTGTGTTGAGGGAGGTAGACAGAATGTTGTTGTAAGTGTTGACGAGGTCCATGGGCGTTGGGTTTTCAGGGTGGGTGAGGCCGGAAAGTGTGTTTGATATGCAGGTGGAGAGAGTGTCTGGGCAGATGGACTTGAGGTTGTGAAAGATGATTGTGCGTTTTGTTTTGGTTCATGTGTGGGGGTGTCAATATCAAATAAGATGGCTAAGTGGTCAGATATGGTGAGGTCGGAGCTAGAAATGTTGTGGATGTGGAGGTCAGTGAAATAGACCAGGTCTAGGGTGTGTCCGTGCTTGTGGATAGGGAAGGTGATGTGTTGAGTGAAGCCGGAGCAGTTAAAGAAATGTAGGAAGTCCATAGAATGTTTACAGTCTGGAGAATCGATGTGCAGGTTGAAATCACCAAGAAGCAGGAAAGATGATGACACTGAGAAAAGTGCAGTGATAAATTCTGAGAGGTTAGATGAGAAAGATGGGTTTGGTTCGGGGGGGGGGGGGGGTGTAAATAATAACAGTGATGAGGGGTTTTGTTCCTGGAAGTTTGAAAGCCAGATGCTCGAATAACGGGGCAGAGGGGAGGGACAGTGCACGGGGTTTGAGGTTTTTATTGAAAATAGCAGCGATGCCACCCCTTTTGCCCTTAGTGCGTGGGCTGTCCAGATAAGAGTATCATGTAGGGGTGGTTTGATTGAGTGAGAAATAGTCCAGAGGTTTTTGCAATGTTTCGTTTAATCAATCAAGTTCAATCAAGTTTGTTGTCTAATGAATTCGTTTAGGATGAGTGTTATGTGTTAAATAGTCTGTGTCTCTGCTATCTTGTGCCGAAGCGTTTTCCTCGTGTTCACTGAAGTGTCCATAGCTCTCGTAGCCTAGCCTAGCCTAGCCTAGCCTAGCATTCGCCTCACTTCACCTCACAGTGAGAACCTTTTTGTTGTTACTTTTTTCTCATTGTTTGTTTGCACTTTGCGAAGAACTCCATCTTTTGAAGCACCTTTTGTTTGAACTTTTGCAGCCCCATTGTTTTTCCCTTAGTTTGAGGTGTTTTGCTTTTTACTTTATTTAATAAATTGCTGCCTTGACGGCAATCCATCTCTGAGTCCTCCCTTTATTAAGTTGTGTCAGTGATTAGGATTTAGTGTTGTATGCAATTGCCCCTCCTTTCTGGAACAGATAACAGTGAAGCAGTCCCAGATTTATACTGTGGATAATAAAGTTGAGTGATTCATGTATCTAATTTTGTAAGGTTAGCATTTTGCTACCTTCACCCACAGTGAGAAATATTTGCCACTGTTGGAATAATTTAAGTGAAGCCTTTGCCTGCCAGACCTGGAGGCCTTGTCTTTACGAGTTTATGACTTTCCTTTTATCTAGGTTTTCCTCTTTAGTGACAGGGATGTATTTTGATCCCTGTCAGCCATATGTATCCTTCCTGTCCTTATGCTGTCTGTGTGTTTTTGTTCCTGTAAGAGGCCTTCACTTACAATGAGCAGAGCTTATTTGCATAGGCGAAATGTTCTTACTTGGTTCAAAGAAACTTCCTTCCTTTTAGTTAACTGTAGGTTTGGTTCATAGATTGTTGTTGATCAGAACTGTTTTTCTTTGTTAAGTGTTATATACAGTTTGAAGTAGTTGCATAAAAGTTATCCCGTATTTACTCAATGTTTGTTTAAGGAACTGCATACCAGTTACCTCACGTTTGCTTAATGGGTGTTGAAGTGTTTAGGACATACTCATTATTATTGTGTGTTAATTTACCAAGTAGATACAATTAGCAAAGGTTCAGTTGCATTGTTCCACAGGAAAGCGGCAATCAACATGATCACAGTCGAGGACGAGTCAGCCAACCATGGGGGAAGACAGCTGGTTGAGGAAAGAGGACAAACTCTGCGGGGGTCACGGGCCGACAATGAAGTGCTAATTCACACCACATTACATTCCTTAGCTAATCAGCGTTGCTACAACCACAATCTCCCCTCCCTTTAGTGTAGCAATGTCTCTGTAACCAGGGCAACCAAAACATTAAAAAGAGGAGCACGTGGAGTAAGGACTCCACCAACACCGCATCACTAGCAAAGAAAGCCCAGCGCCGCCTGTACTTCCTGCGGAAACTCAGGCGAGCGAGCGCTCCTCCGGCCGTCATGACTGCATTTTACCGCGGCACCATTGAGAGCGTCCTCTCCAGCTGTATTGCTGTTTGGGGTGGCGGCTGCACTGACTACAACTTGAAGGCCCTGCAGCGCATAGTGAACACTGCTGGTAAGATTGCTGGTGCTTCGCTCCCCTCCTTGAAGGACATTTACACCTCCCATCTCACCCGCAAGGCGACCACGATTGTGAGTGATGCGAGTCACCCCGCTCACTCTTTGTTCGAGCTTCTGCCCTCTGGGAAGAGGTACAGAAGCCTGCGCTCCCGCACCACCAGACTCTCAAACAGCTTCATACTCCAGGCTGTTAGGATCCTGAACTCGCTCCCCCGTTCTGCGTAGCGTCCTGTACTTTTACTGTCTGTACTGTCTGTATGCACACTGGCTCTTATTTGTTGTGTTATCTGTTTATTTATTATTTATTATTACTCTTATTATTTATTGTTTGTGCCTTTTTGTTTATGATGTTTTTTTACTTTTGCGCTATGCTTGCTGGCTCCGTTTTGCTCCTCTTATTTATTGTGTTATCTGTTTATTTATTATTTATTCATCACTCTTACTATTGATTGTTTGATTTTTTGCCTTCTTGTTTTTATATTGTGTCGCGTACTTGTATGTCTATCGTGTTGTGTGTCTCGTCACCGTGGGATAGAGAAAAACGTAATTTCGGTCTCTTTGTGTGTTGTGACGTGGAGAGATTGACAATAAAGCTGACTTTGACTTTGAATTGATGTATATTGTAACTGAGGTTCCTTTTTCTATCGTTCTCCTTGCGAGTAAACCTGTTCTGGTTGTCTTCTCCTCTTTCTTCCAGCGTGTGGTTTCATGTCTGAAGTTACTTAGACCTGACAGCCACTCAGTGGCTTTAATTGCGAATCTAATTGTCTTGTTACAATGTTCTGGGCTTTCTAGTGTTAGCACACCCCACCAAAAAGGATATATGCTCTTGATAATCTTGATAATAAAACAATAATCTGGCCTTCGCTAACTCTGAATGAAAGGCAGGAAAAATAATCAAATCCAGTGTGATTATCAGTATGCAGGCACCATTACCCACATCCCACCACACTCACTCTGTGTTGATGAGGATGTCCTGGTTTTTGGGTTCAAGCACACACTTGCAGATGAGTTCCTGAGTGACAGGGATGGCCACGTTGTTGGAGACACACAAGTCCGATAGGTAGTCCAAAAAACTGTAGACAGAATAAGTGCAATTACGCTCTCTCTCACACTAACTGCTGTGCTGCGATGGCGTGCCTACCGGGGCTCACGGTTCTTTCGGACAAGGTTAACAAAGGTCTCCACTTCGGTCTTGGTGATATGCTTCTCCAGCAGCTTGCGGTTGTTATGCAATAGTGCGGTGATTGTGTCCTCTGCCAGGATGTCATAGCCGATCTGACCCTGCATCAGGCCAAACTGCTTGGCGATGTACTCCTGGAAAAAAAATACAATACAACTTCATTTACATAGTGCTTCACAACAGCTGCAGCTGTAACAAAACAACAGAAATAGATCAAATATCAGCCAATCGTCCCCACGGGGGTCGCGGGCGTGCTGGAGCCTACCCCAGCAGTCATTGGGCAGTAGGCGGAAATTACGTAGTTCAGAAGTGAGTGGAGAAAGCGGCCTTGACATGGACGTCTGCAGTAACTGGGTATCTATTGATCGCTTGAAACCTGTCTACCTCGAGAGGGATCAACCTGTGCCGTTAACCGCAAATAGCCCGCTGAAGGACCAAGGACTCTTTAACAGGGGAGTGATTGTAGCAGCACCAAACAGTCCACACCTAATTTGTTCCTCTACACGGGGATGTCCAAACTACGGCCCGCGGGTTTGGCCCGCAAGATGTTTTGTCAAGAGAAGAGAATATGGCCCGCCCTTCAACTTTTGCCTGTGTATTGCACTTTTTAATTTTAACATCAGCGGGCGCTACTGTTCTACTACTACTGTTGATCAAGGCAGCTGCTCCACTGAAAAGGACAAAGTAGACAAAGAAGAATTTACCGCAAGATACTAAACATGGCAGAACCAAAGATGTGAAAGTTAGAATGTGAGCATCACTGCTCCCACTGAATGCAATGCCTTTCCCAATTTAGGTGAGTAAAATATATTCCAAAGTACAATAAGCATCTATGTGCACGTACACATGCAACATATCAAATTTGGCCGCCACTTGTGTTTTTCTTTTTAACACACAGAGTACACATCACTGTGCACAGTGGACACACAAAGCAGGGCTGTGGACTCTGTCATTTTTGCCGGACTCGGACTCGGTGCTGATTTTGACCGAGTCCGACAATAAAAAAAATACGTTCAATTTTATTTTCATCATGCTGCTGAGAATGCACGTAGGAATACTGTGTGTACATGTTTAATATATCCGTACAATATACCGTTTTTTTCCGTGTATAATGCGCCCCCATGTATAATACACACCCTAAAAATGGCATGTTGATGCTGGAAAAAAGCCTGTACCCATGTATAATACGCACCCAATTTTTTATTTATTTTTATTTTTTTATTTTTTTTTAAGTCCCAATGATCGTCACACACGCATCTGGGTGTGGTGAAATTTGTCCCCTGCATTTGACCCATCCCCGTGTGATTTTGATCCATCCCCTGGGGGAGAGGGGAGAGGGGAGCAGTGAGCAGCAGCGGCGCCGCACTCGGGAATCATTTAGTTTAGTTTATTGTTTAGCACATATTATTATAGCAATAACAGTGCAAGGAGGGAGACGAAGCCTAGGGCTTGTAAAGAGCTCCGCTCCGATACAAACAAAGTGCAAAAACAAACAAAGCAAACAAAGTGCTGTGTCGTCAAATGTCATTCAAGTGTTTAAAAAATATATATACATATATATATATACACACATATACATATATATATATATATATATATATATATATATATATATATACATACATACACATACATATACATACATACACACATACACATATACACACACACATACACCTACACACATATATACACACACACACCTACATATATATATATGGCTGGATAGCTCAGTACGATAGTCGCCAGACTATCAACCAGCGGGACCCGGGTTCGAGACCTGGTCGGGGCGGAGCCATACCATCATCCAGTGTGGGTCACAGATGCCAAGACAAATGGGAACCCAAATTCCAGGTCACAGGGGTGTCAACATCAACTGCCCAAGAAATTGGGTACACAGCCCCAAGAGGATATGCAAGCCTGAATAAGACAGCAACTGACCTGAAAGATAAGATCATGCGTCGAATGAACAGCGGCCAACTCCGACGCCAACTACAAAGGCTAAGTTAATACCAGAAAGTCTGTTTGAAGATCTGAATGTAGCACTGAGAGCAATCCCTACAACCACCATCACTGAAACCAATGAGTTGTTATACACTTCAGCAACAGTGATCCTGGAGATGCTTGGTTACAAGAGCAATATCAAGCATGAGATACAAGACTAAGAGGCTAACATCAAGACAGTGCGGAGAGACGTGAGCCAACTATCAGAGATCCAGAAAGGTGCAATGAAGAAACCAGCACCGAAGTAGTACAGCCAGATGCACGTACCTGAAGCACTGGAGACTGCCAGTCCTAGTCGCCTAAAGAGATACACAAGAGAATAAACAGGCTCTTCACAACCCAACCAGGAAAAGTGTACTCTCAATGGCAGGGTAACAACAGCAGAACAGACCCACCAAGGCTGGAGACTGAGCAATACTGGAAGGGCATATGGGAGAAGGACACATCACACAACAGTGAGGCACAATGGCTAGTCTCTCTAAGAGAAGACCACAGCAACCACCCTGAGCAGAACCCAGTTACCATCACTGTGGCAGACATCCAAGAGAGAGTCTCAGGAATGAAGAACTGGACAGCACCCGGGCCAGATATGATCCATGCCTACTGGATTAAGAAGCTCACTGCACTCCATGAGCGCCTAGCAGAACAAATGAACCAGCTACTAAAAGTTGGAACTCACCTCGAATGGTTAACTGAAGGACGCACAATCCTGATCCTGAAGGATCCCACAAAGGGTACAGTCCCATCCAACTATCGGCCAATAACCTGTCTCCCTACAACATGGAAGATCATGTCAGGCATCATAGCGGCTAAGATAAGTGTACAATACATGAGCACAACACAGAAAGGCATAGGCAACAATACCAGAGGAGCCAAACACCAGCTGCTGGTTGACGGAACAGTCGCCCGAGACTGCAAGACTCGACACACCTGTGCACTGCCTGGATTGATTACAAGAAAGCCTACGACTCCATGCCACACTCATGGATCACTGAATGCTTGGAACTGTACAACATCAACAGGAACCTGAGAGCTTTCATTGCAAACTCGATGGGACTGTGGAAAACAACCCTTGAGGCCAATTACAAGCCAATTGCACAAGTCTCCATCAAATGTGGCATATACCAAGGATATGCTCTGTCCCCACTGCTGTTCTGCATAGGTCTGAACCCCCTCAGCCAAATAATCAACAAGACTGGCTACGGATACCGACTCAAAAATGGGGCCACCATCAGTCACCTCCTATACATGGATGACATAAAGTTGTATGCCAAGAGCGAGCGAGACATCGATTCACTGATCCACACAACCAGGATCTACAGCACAGACATTGGAATGTCATTCGGACTAGAGAAGTGCGGTCGCATGGTGACAAAGAGAGGGAAGGTAGTCCATACAGAAGGGGTCTCACTCCCAGAAGGAACAATAACAGACATTGAGGACAGCTACAAGTACCTTGGTATCCAACAAGCAAATGGCAACCTCGATGAAGCCACAAGGAAAGGAGCCACAGCCAAATACCTACAACGAGTAAGGCAAGTCCTCAGAAGTCAGCTAAATGGCATGAACAAGATCCGGGCAATAAACAGCTACGCCCTGCCAGTCATCAGATACCCTGCAGGAATAATAAGCTGGCCAAAGGAAGAGACGCAGACCACAGATGTCAAGACACGGAAGCTCCTAACCATGCACGGAGGGTTCCACCCTAAGTCCAGCACCCTGAGACTGTACACTAGCCGTAAAGAAGGAGGCCGAGGACTACTGAGTGTGAGAGCCACTGTTCGGGATGAAACAGCCAAGATCCATGAGTACATCAAGGAAAAGGCCCGAACGGATGACGTGCTCAGTGAATGTCTCAGACAATGGCAAACAGAGGAAGAGTGGCTAGAGACACCATCATGGGAGGACAAACCCCTACATGGGATGTACCATCGGCAGATAAGTGAAGTGGCTGGAAAAAGCTGGACTGAAGGACAGCACAGAGGCACTCATCATGGCTGCACAGGAACAAAAATTTACATAAACAATAACGAAAGTTGCTAGCACCAAATTCTTAGGAGTTATAGTAGACAAACAATTAAACTGGACTGAACACATTGATTTGGTTTGCAAAAGATCTATGAAAATGCTAGGTATTTTACGAAAAGTTTGTCCCTTGGTCCATCCTTGGTCCAGACACCATCTGGACACCAGAGCAATAGAGCAATAGAGGCCAAGATCTACCACACCAGACAAGACCCAAGGTGTAGGCTGTGCAAAGAGGCCCCTGAGACAGTCCAGCACATAACAGCAGGGTGTAAGATGCTAGCAGGGAAAGCATACATGGAACGTCATAACCAAGTGGCTGGCATAGTGTACAGGAACATCTGTGCAGAGTATGGACTGGAAGCCCCAAGTTCAAAGTGGGAAGCACCCCCTAAGGTGGCAGAGAACGGGCGAGCCAAGATCCTGTGGGACTTCCAGATCCAGACTGACAAGATGGTGATGGCGAACCAACCGGACATTGTGGTGGTGGACAAACAGCAGAAGAAGGCCGTTGTAGTGGATGTAGCAATACCAAGCGATGGCAACATCAGGAAAAAAGAACTTGAGAAGCTAGAGAAATACCAGGGCCTCAAAGAAGAGCTTGAGAAGGCCTGGAAAGTGAAGGCCTCGGTGGTGCCCGTGGTCATTGGGGCACTTGGGGCAGTGACCCCCAAACTGGAGGAGTGGCTACAGCAGATTCCAGGAACAACATCAGACATCTCAGTCCAGAAGAGTGCAGTGCTAGGAACAGCCAAAATACTGCGCAGAACCCTCAAGCTCCCAGGCCTCTGGTAGAGGACCCGAGCTTGGAGTGGGAGACCATCCGCGGAGGGTGAGAGGAAAAATTTATACATACACACATACACCTACACATACATACATACACAAGTAAATAAACAAAAGCATAACAAGCTATATATTAATTCGTCATATTTATACATGCATACATACTACGAAATGCGAAATGTGTATGTATACATACATAAACAAATACACTATACAAAATGAGAAACAAGACAACAAAATAGTCACATAGCGATGTTGAAACAATCAAAGAGACACCAAGTAGGAATAGCTTAGAGGGGACAGAAGAAACTGCAAGCATAGAATAACAAAAAAAAGGAAGAATCAGAGTATAAATTGTGGTTTAAGTTGATGTTCTTAGTATGAATCAGCTTAGTGCGGTGGAGTAATTATGGACTGTTAGGATCATTAGTAGAGAAGGTGGTATTTCAGCTGCTTTCTAAAAGCAGCCTGTGAAGATATGGATCGGATATGGATTGGTAGCTCATTCCAGAGTGAGGGCCCTCTAAAGGAGATATTATATTGATGGCGTGATGTTCGACAGGAAGGTGGGTGGAGATTGTCCCTCTGTCTTGTTGGATAAGAATGAAGATCAGATACAAATGTGAAGAGATTATAAAAGGTGGCTGGAAGACAATGTTTCCTATATATATATTTATGGATGAGTAGACAGGTTTGATGAATGTTTACTTAATCAATTGGCAATAGTGAATAATTTTTAAACAGCGGTGCCGTTGGTTCATATCTATTCGAGAAAGAGATCATTCTTAGGAACTTCTTTTGTATGATGAGTAATTTGTTGAGGTATGTTGGATATGTGGCTGCCCAGACTGTGTTGCAGTAATTGAGAAAAGGAAACAGGAAGCTATAATACAGAGTGAGATGAGCAGAAGGATGGACCAAGGGACAAACTTTTCGTAAAATACCTAGCATTTTCATAGATCTTTTGCAAACCAAATCAATGTGTTCAGACCAGTTTAATTGTTTGTCTACTATAACTCCTAAGAATTTGGTGCTAGCAACTTTCATTATTGTTTATGTAAATTTTGGTCTGTTCATTGGGGTAAGATTTATTTATATTGCAGAAGATCATGAAGTTACATTTTTTTATATTGAGTGACAACTTATTTATTTTAAACCATTTTGTAACAGCGTGCAATTCAGTATTCACACTTGCAATGAGGAAATTAAAATCATTGTGGGTGGCAATAAGATTAGTATCGTCCGCAAATAACAAAGGGAGAAAAATTGAACAAGACATGGAAAAATCATTTATGTACACCAAAAATAATAGAGGACCCAATATTGAGCCCTGCGGGACCCCAGATAGTATTTTTGATCTGTTGGAAGTACAACCATTTATATATACATATTGTTCTCTGTTAGAGAGATTGTTTGTGAACCATTTCAGGGCAGAATTGTTCACTCCATATCTCTCTAGCTTAGCGATAAGGATCTTATGGTCGACGGTATCAAATGCTTTACTTAAATCTAGGAAGACACCAAGAGCGAAATTCTTATTGTCAAGAGCTGTTGAGATGTGGTTGACAAGCTGAAGCAGTGCATGCTCAGTAGAGATTTTTTTGCGGAAACCATATTGATGTTTATAGAGAATATTGTTTGTTTCTAGGTGCTTTGCCAATCTTGAATAAACCATTTTTTCTAGAATCTTGGAAAAGCATGGAAGAATGGATATAGGTAGATAATTACCATATTCATTTGTCTCACCAGCTTTGAAAATAGGAATGACTTTCGCAATTTTTAGTTCTTGGGGTACAATGCCAAACTTTAAAGATAAGGAGAAAATGTGTGTCAGTGGAATTTTTATTGAATGAATGATTTTCTTAATAAGTATGCTTCTGATCTCGTCATGGCCAGGGGCCGTGTTTTTCAAGCTCATGACGATGCTGTAAACTTCCTCAACACTAAGAGGGTCAAGAATAGAGAGTGAAGGAAACTGCCCTGTAATTAGGCAACAGGGGCTTGTATCAGAGGTTGAGAAGCTAGATGCCAAAGTAGCGCCAACATTTACAAAGAAATCATTGAAACCATTAGAAATATCTATTGGGTTAGAATGGGCTCCATTCTTCCCCAACATCTCACTTGGGGTAGATGTTTTAGGTTTTTTACGATGTAATAAATGGTTGATAAGATTCCATGTTGTTTTGATGTCACCAGAGGCTTGTGTAAATTTATCAGCATAGTAAGTTTGTTTGGTTTTCCTTAATAATACTGTAAAATTATTTTTATATTTCTTGTATGTTTCTATATTTATAGGGGTGGGATTTGCAATAGATTTTCTATATAGTTTATTCTTTTTACGTGAGGATTTTTTAAGTTCATCCGTTATCCAAGGTTTCCCCTTAGAGTTAATTTTACAACTAGAAATTAAAGGAAATGAGGACTCTAATGCATTTGTGAGTATTGTTTGAAAGGAGTGATAGGCTTTGTTGACATCTTGCAACAGAATAACCTCATTCCATGATACAGAACTGATGATAGATACAAAGGATACCATGTTTTCCTCAGTAAATTTACGGAATTTCATTTGATCACCAATATGACCTTTGATTCTCGGCCCACTATCACTGTGGATGAAATGGAAGACAGGAAGATGATCAGATACATCACAGATCAACAGGCCAGATGTTATCTTGTAGTCTAGAGAATTAAATAAAATGTTGTCAATGAGAGTGGCCGTTGAGCTTGTGATCCTGGAGGGTTTGTTAATAAGAGGGAAAAAGTTACTGGAATATAATATATTAAGGAAGTCTGCTGTATGTGACTGCTTAGTTTCAAGCAAATTAATATTATAGTCACCAAGTAGGCCACTTTAAAAAAAATGTTTTTTTTAATTTTCTTTTCTTTCTTTTTTTTTTTTTTTTAAAGTCCCAATGATCGTCACACACGCAGGGATGCAATGGGTCCCATTTTTATAGTCTTTGGTATGGTCTTAACTAGGCTGGATGTAAAAATTTTGTTGGCGTTGATTTCTCCGACTGCCCGTAAAGGCACCACCGCGATCCGTGCGGACATGTGAAAAAGGCGTGCGGACGTGAAAAAGGCAGTTCTGTATGGGAGAGACGTTGAAGAGGAATAAAAACACCCTTGGAAACCAAAACTTGCCCCTCGTCGTGACTCGGAGCCGCAACAAATGTTTCGGATTTGTGTAGGGTACATTGTGACAGCAAACGAGCAGGTGATCGAGCAAGCGTCTGATACGAGAGCATTGCGGTCGTATGGAGCGTGTTTGAAGTGAACAGCAGAGACGAAAGGAACAAGGCAAAGTGTTGTGAAATAAAACATTACCTGTAATACGCCTTTTGTTATTTGCTGATTGAAACTGCTAATTAAACTGTGAATTGAAACTAGTAGGAAGAAAACAACTCTCGCTCTTTATATAGCTGACGGATCCATAGTGCGCATGCGCAGTCATACTGCTTCCGTATGACGTCCGGTCCGCGATGGAGATTAAAAAACAAACAATAAAAACAACACACCATCAAGGATTGCACCATCGCATCAAACGATGTGTCGTCAATTATGAATTTTACTGACTAAGTGTGTTGGGCAGGATGGCTGAATGCGATGCGCGATTGACAACAAACAAGAAGAAAGGTGATTTCAAGTTTTATTTCGAGGGAGATTTGTCATGTCTCGTCCCCAGTTTTGCTATGTGTCTAGGTTGCCATAGTTTCTGTTCGCGTCGCCCCTCTCTTCCACCATCGTACCTGTGCCGAAGAAACCCGCTCCGTCCTGCTTCAATGACTACCGCCCCATGGCACTTACGCCCATCATCATGAAGTGCTTTGAGCGGCTTGTCATGGAGCACATCCGATCCGTTCTCCCCCCCACCATTGACCCCTTCCAGTTTGCGTACCGAGCCAAACGGTCCTCTGAGGATGCCATCTGCTCTGCCCTCCACTCGGCCCTCACCCACCTGGAGAGAAGGGACTCGTATGTGAGATTGCTGTTTGTGGACTTCAGTTCTGCCTTCAACACCATTGTGCCACAACGCCTCATCAGCAAACTTGACACGCTGGGCCTCAGTACATACCTCTGCAACTGGCTACTGGACTTCCTCTATCAGAGGCCACAGGTAGTACGTGTTGGCGACAAAATCTCCGCCAGCATCACGCTGAGCACGGGGGCCCCCAAAGGCTGTGTGCTCAGTCCGCTGCTCTTCACTCTCCTGACGCATGACTGCACTGCAACCTACAGCGACAACCGTATAGTGAAGTTTGCTGACGACACGACTCTGGTGGGTCTCATCACCAAGGGAGACGAGACTCAATACAGGCTGGAGGTTGACCTTCTGACCACGTGGTGCAGGGACAACAACCTCCTGCTGAACGTCGACAAGACCAAGGAGATTGTTGTGGACTTCCGGAAGGGTCACACCCAACACCTGCCGCTGACCATCGACGGTGCTGTGGTGGAGAGAGTGAGCAGCGCCAAGTTCCTGGGGGTGCACATCAGTGAGGATCTCTCCTGGTCCACCAACACCGCATCACTGACAAAGAAAGCCCAGCGCCGCCTGTACTTCCTGCGGAAACTCAGGCGAGCGAGCGCCCCTCCAGCCGTCATGACTACATTTTACTGCGGCACCATTGAGAGCGTCCTCTCCAGCTGTATTGCTGTTTGGGGTGGCGGCTGCACTGACTACAACTTGAAGGCCCTGCAGCGCATAGTGAACACGGCTGGTAAGATTATTGGTGCTTTGCTCCCCTCCTTGAAGGACATTTACACCTCCCATCTCACCCGCAAGGCGACCACGATTGTGAGTGATGTGAGTCACCCCGCTCACTCTTTGTTCGAGCTTCTGCCCTCTGGGAAGAGGTACAGAAGCCTGCGCTCCCGCACCACCAGACTCTCAAACAGCTTCATACTCCAGGCAGTCAGGATCCTGAACTTGCTTCCCCGTTCTGCGTAGCGTCCTGTACTTTTACTGTCTGTATGCACACTGGCTTTTATTCGTTGTGTTATCCATTTATTTATTATTTATTGATACTCTTATTTATTGTTTGTGCCTACTTGTTTTTTTATATTGCGTTGTTTACTTGTGTGTCTATCGTGTAATATGTCTTGTCACCGTGGGATAGGGAAAACGTAATTTCGATGTCTTTGTGTGTCTCGGCATGTGAAGATGTTGACAATAAAGCAGACTTTGACTTTGACCTCAATCAATGTAACGTGTTTTGTATTTAAGTCCTGTCTGCCCCTCGCTCACCGTCTGATGATGTCATGATGTCTGTTTGGTTTCTGTTCCTGTCTTTGGTAATGTCACCCTGTCTTTTTGTTCCACATCTTTGTCAGTCAGTCCTGTTGTTGGTTATGTTGTACCATGATTTTCTTAAAAAAATAAAAATAAAAAATAAATAATTAAAATATATATATATATTTTTTTTAAATTGTACCCATGTATAATGCGCACCCCAGATTTTAGGACAATAAATTAGTTAAATTTCGCGCATTATACACGGAAAAAAACGGTATATTTTGAATCACTGTCTTTTGGGATAATCACACACACACAGGCACACACTAAAAGGGAGGGCAGAGGCCACGCCCCCTTCTGCGTTTGTCGGCCGCCACCTCGCCAACCGACATAGATGAAGAAATTGGGGCAATGTTGGCACTTGGTCGAATGAAAGAGAGCCCATTTGTTACAGCTGATCGTTATCCGTCCGGCCTCAAGGCAGCGACTCGGACACTAACAGCAATGCCAATCAGCCAAGTCAGCGTAGAGCGCCTGTTTTCCGGGCTCAAGTTTATCATGTCTGATCAGCGCGGCGCGATGAAGGCTAACTTGATTGAGGCGATTTTGTTCCTAAGAACAAACTCAAGTCGTTGAATTAAACTTGAAATTATCTGTTTATTGTATTTGTTTATATGTTTAATAAAGACAAAGCCATCACAAAACTGTTGTAATTATTTAGATTTTGATCTAAATTAGCCTTGAATAAAGACTAAGCAGTCACATGAATTAACAGAAAAAATGGACAGCCGGACTCGCACCCGTGGTGCAAAAATCCGACCGAGTCCACAGCCCTGACACAAAGTCATCTAATCTCATTTGATACGTTTGTCTGGATTTTAGGCACAAGTGTCATTGGATCATCACGAGAGCTAGATGGCCTGATTGACATAACCAGCGCAGCTGATACGCACCAGAATAATTTGGATGGATGGACGGCTAGATGGATAGGATACTTATTGATCCCCCTGGGGTTAATTGTCTCATTTTACCACTGATGCTAATGTTAAGTTTTGTTGTAAATTTAGGGTTTTTTTGTATGTTAAAATGACTTCAGCAATATTTTATTGCTTTTATTTATATAATGTACATATATAATGTATGTAATAATGCATCATAACTCACTGTATGAAATCATTTTACCACATTTTGGAAAGGGTTGACAATTTATTTTGATCGTATGATCATGTTAAAATGATGACTAGAATTATTAACTCTGTTAAAACTTTCCACCTTTCCTTGACTTGTGAAAAATTTCCATATTCCCTTCAGTTGTTGAAACTTTCCCATGTTGTGCAAACATTCTTTCTGAGCTTGTTATCTAAAGATGCTCCACTACACTAGTATCTGTTTACACAACTTTGTAAAACAAAGAAATAAGACCCTCTGCACTGATGGACCAGTTTTCAGAGGTGACCCCCGAAATCTGTTCACCCTATCCACCACCCTGCTTTCTCTCAACAAATAGTCACTTGCAAGAGGCAAAAGTCAGACTGCTTTCAAGCACCTCTGTACCATACAGGGTGATGGCTTTCTCCGCTTGCAAGAGTAAAATGGGCAAACTGTCTCCAGTGTGGTTCTTGCAAAGAAGATAGAGTGGGCAAAACTCAATCACACATCCTGACCGCTAATCTTCACCTACTGTGGCGAATCAAGCAGTGCAAGCCAAATGCTGAGCGACACAGACTTTATTGTGAAAGGAGAAGGGTGAGTGCTGGAGCGGCGATCGGGCTGGTAGGCTTGCGTCGCTGGGTGGTGGCTGGCGGACGTGCTGGGCGGTGTAGTGCTTGAGTGCGCCCTTCACTGGAGCTGGCTGGCTGAGGATTGGACACCACTTGGTGGAAAAAGCGGCAGAGCGAGCGGGCAGCAGGGCAGGAAGTGCGTGCTGTAGGGGGGGGGGGCGCGACGGAGAGGTGTGATCAGGAGTGAGCTGGCGGTCGGGACAGACGGCGCGCAGGACGTGGTCAGTAACGGGCCGGTGGTCAGGACAGGCGCCAAGCAAGACATGGTCAGTAACGGGCCGGTGGTCAGGACGGCCGCCAAGCAAGACATGGTCAGTAACGGGCCAGTGATCAGGACGGCCGGCAAGCAAGGCGAGACGGGTCAACAAATGGCCAAGGTCTGCAACTGGAGTCAGACGGACAGGACACAGTGAGCGAACTACTGGCATCACAGGACAGACTGACAAAGGAGTGACTGGATGACAGGGTTTAAGTAGGCAGACTAACAGGTGACAGCTGATTAGGGGGCGTGGTCATGTGGCAGGTGTCGCAGGCACGTGACACATACATGTGTAACTCAACTAGCAGGCCGCAGAGTGACGCAAATCATCGGAGGCTACTGTTCTGTGAAAGAGCTATATGAATAAATCTAAATAATAATAATAATAAAGATGATTTTATTGAAAAGCTGTAATGAATGCAGTGTTGCCTTTAATTATATTCAACAATATATGTACATATTTGACCACTTTTAATTGTTTAATTGCTCTATTGTGGCGGACCTCAGTAGCAGGCCTCTCACCCAGCAGGCCTAGTACAGTTACGGGTGAGGTTTGATGAGTCTGTCCTTTGTGATGTTATGCTTGCATCTTTGATGGATGGTCTTTAGCTACAGATGTTGGCAGTCATGGAATAAAGACGTCATCCTCCCTTCCGCCACATTGGTGACCTTGACGTAATGTCGGCCCGCCACAATGTGAAGCCGATTCCTTTGATGTCTTTTATGTTTTGTATGCACTTTGACGTTCTGCATCAATGGGATTGCTCAGGTCGGCTTCACCACTGTATAAATAAGGTGAGTTTGAATAAAGTTCAGTCACAACGCAACCCTAGAGTCACTGTGAGCGTCTCCTTACAGTGCCACTGCATCCTATGGGTCACTCAAATTTAAAATGCTTGCGCATCGACTTGACACTCAGGTTGCGTACATTTTTATCGCATGTTAATTTGCAGTGTAATGAATAGAATAGAAATATTTCCTTATTGCACAACAACAAACTGGAGGTACAATGACATTGCAGGGAGCTTTTGAAGGTGCTGGTTCCTGGTGTAAATAAATAGAAATAGTATAAATATAAATTGTATAAGTAGCATAAATCGACAGACAGGTTTTATACAGTGAGACGTATGTAGTATGTGTTTGTGACTGGTGCATGTGTGCATTTAGGGTGGTGGGTTTTGGGAAGCTGTACCTGAGTCTGTTTGTCCTGGATTTGATACCCCTGTAGTATCTGCCAATGGGCAGCAAGCAAAACAGGTGATGGGCGGTATGAATGCTGTCTCTGATGATGGACTGTGCTTTGCTGAGGCGGCAGATTAAATGTATGTCACTGGGGGAAGGGGGAATCCCATGATTTTCTGTGCTGTCTTGACCACTCTCTGGAGATTCTTCCACTCTGCTTTGGTGCAGTGTGAGAACCACACTGAAGTACAGTAGGTCATGACGCTCTCGACAGAGGATCGATAAAAAGTTAGCAGCAGCTTCTGGTGGATGTTTTTTCGGAGCATTCTAAGGAACTGCAGATGTTGCTGTGCCTTCTTGAGGACAGCCTAGGTCATAGGTCAGCAACCCATGGCTCCGGATCCACATGCGGCTCTTTCATCCTTCTGTTGTGGCTCCCTGTGACTTTGGAAAATAATGAGTATTTTATAAAAATTAAATTTTATTTTAGTTTGTTCATTTTAAAATATAATTCTGAATTTGAAGATTATGGTAAACTTGTAATATTAAAATTAAACGTTTTTAAAATTTTTACCGCCCAAAATATGCGTCACATCCACCGATGTGCGACATTCGAATTCCTGGCGTCCCTCACGTCTGGCAGCCGGTGTTTTTCCAGCACACTACCAGCGTGATAACTATATATTAAGTGAAGTAGTTGGTTTTTTTTTTTAATTCAGGAGGACAACTGGCCGCACACTCCAGTACACGCAATGGGACAGAAGCAGACTGCGCATTTTTTTAGTTTGCATTGTTCGTTCAGTCCTGGTGGATAATATTTGGATAAGTTTGGATTTTTATCTCATAAATAAGACAGGTGACTTCAGGCTGTTTGCATTTTTTGTTCAGTGGGTTGGGTAAGTTTGGATTTTTATTTCTTAAATACGAGGACTCAAATAGACACCGGGTATTTTATTTGAAATTAAGCATCAACCAAGTGTAAAATGCTTTTTGTTACATGCAGAAATAAGATTCTGTGTTCTCTGCAGCAGTTCGTTGATTTCATTTTCATAAATGCAATAGTTTTTTGTACATAGCATAATATATACATGCATAATATATATAATGATGTCAAAATGGGTTGTGGCTCCGGGTGCTTTCTTTTCATTAGAGGTCGGTCCCAAATGGCTCTTTGAGTAAAAAAGTTTGCCGACCCCTGGCCTAGGTGTTGGCCAACCAGGACAGGTCAATAGAGATGATGGTGCCTCGGATGGTGAAGGATGTAACTCTCTCTTGAAGTGCTTAATGGTGAGGGGTGGATCTGTTCTGAAGTCCAGAATGATCTCCTTTGTCCTAGTGTTTTTTAGTTGCCGGTTGTTCGCTGTACACCACTCAGAAAGCCGGAGGACCTCGTTTATGTAGGCGGACTCGTCGACCTCTGAGATCAAACCCACCACTGTTGTGTCGACGGCAAACTTCATGGGCTGGTCTGCAGTTGGAGGTGGAGAGGTTGTAGAGAAAAAAACTCAGCACACCCCCCTGTGGGGTGCCTGTGTTACCTGTTCTAGTGGGAGAGAGGTGGGGACCAGGTTTGACTGCTTGTGTCTGAGGGAGTTAATGAGGGAGTCCTTTATACAGCAGTAGGTAGGAGTCCTTTATACAACAGTAGGTAGGAGGGGGAAGCCCAAGTTTAAACAGCTTGCTAATCGGGATGGCAGGAATGATTGCGTGAAGGCTGAGCTGTTGTCAATGAAGAGCATCCTGACCTAGCAATCCAGGTGTTCCAGGTGGCTCAGCGTGGTGTCGAGACTGATGGTTATGGCGTTTCCTGTGGATTTATTTGTCCTATAGGCAAACTGGTGGAGATGAAATGATGGGGGAATGGAGACTTGGATATGCTTCAGGACCAGCCACTCTAGACCCTTGGTGATGGTGGGTGTCAGTGTGATGGGGTGGTAGTCGTTGAAGTTGTATTTGGGAGACAGGGATTATGGTGCCAGACTTCAAGCAGGGTGGGATGGAGGCCTCTGACAGGGAGAGGTTGAAGATGGTGGTGAAGACCTGTGCAAGCTGATCAGCACAGGCTCTGGGTATTTTCCCAGGAACTCCGTCTGGTCCAGGCACCTTCCTGGGATTGACTTTGCTGAGCTCCCGTTTTACATTGTGCGCCTGCACAGTGAGTGTGCGGGGGATGGGGGGAGAGGTGATTGAAGTTTGGGTTGTTGGGATATGGCTCCAGATTGGGGGATCGGGACCTCAAAGCAAACTGTGGGATGGAGGCCTGTGCGGGGGAGAGGTTGAAGATCATGGTGAAGACCTGTACAAGCCGATCAGCACAGGCTCTGAGTACTTTCTCAGGAACTCCGTCTGGTCCAGTCACCTTGCTGGGATTGACTTTGCTGAGCTCCTGTTTTATGTCCTGCACAGCGAGTGTGTGGGAAATGGGGGGGTGAGGTTTGTTTTGATTTGGAGCTGGGTGACCCACTACAGCGTATCTTTAACATCAGTCTAGAAAAGGGTGTGGTGCCTCAGCTGTGGAAGACACCATGCATTGTCCCTATCCCAAAGAAACCGTGACCTACTGAGCTAAATGACTTCAGACCAATCGTCCTGACTTCACACGTGATGAAGACTCTGGAGCGATTGCTGCTTCCTAACCTAAGGCCTCAGGTTTGCGATGCTCTCGACCCGCTACATTGTTTTTTTCAAACTTTATCAGTTTTCCATAATAAAGTACAGATTGTAGTCATTGATACAGATACATTGCATATGAAACAAATTAAGAAAGGAGCAAAAAGTAAATACCGTTTTTTTCCGTGCATAATGTGCCCCTCCCTTCCTGTGTCACCTCAATCAATGTAACGTGTTTTGTATTTAAGTCCTGTCTGCCCCTCGCTCACCGTCGGATCATTGCATGTGTTACTGTCATGATGTCTGTTTGGTTTCTGTTCCTGTCTTTGGTAATGTCACCCTGTCTTTTTGTTCCACGTCTTTGTCGGTCAGTCCTGTTGTTGGTTTTGTTGTACCATGATTTTCTTAAAACAAAAAAAAAAAATAAAAAATAAAAAATTGTTACCATGTATAATGCGCACCCCAGATTTTAGGACAATAAATTACCGTATTTTCCGCCCTATAAGGCGCACCTAAAAACCTAAATTTTTATCAAAAGTCAACAGTGCGCCTTATAGCCCGGTGCGCCTTATATATGGATCAAGTGATGAATTTGTTGATCCATACTGGTTGTACACAGTGCTCTGCCAAAATGTTTTAGTACGTTTTAGTACGACTAGTAAATTACAAGGTCGCATCGCTTCCCAGCATTACGGTAACTGTAGTCAGGGGGCGTCACCGAATAGCTGTTGTACCCGCGAGGCTATTTCATTTCAAAATAGGCTGCTCCGTTAATGTTTCGAGTAAATCTACGGATCGATATGGAAGGGAAACATAGGTAAGTAGTACCAATGCGTTAGATCGAACTTTAGTCAGTTCTGATCATTTTATAAGAGATCGTTTGAGAGACTCGATTGTTTACACTTTGCTGAGGCTCATGGGAGATTGCGAGCTGAGGCTCATGTTTTTTTGCGGATGGCTAATGCTATAACGATAGCTGCTATACGCGCGAGGCTATTTCATGTAAAAATAGGCTGCTCTGTTAATGTTTCGAGTAAATCTACGGATCGATATGGAAGGGAAACATAGGTAAGTAGTACCAATGCGTTAGATCGAACTTTAGTCAGTTCTGATCATTTTATAGGAGCTCGTTTGAGAGACGCGATTGTTTACACTTTGCTGACGCTCATTGGAGATTGCGAGCTGAGGCTCATAGGAAATTGCGGATGGCTAATGCTATAACGATAGCTGCTATACACGCGAGGCTATTTCATGTCAAAATAGGCCGCTCTGTTCATGTTTCGAGTAAATCTACGGATCGATATGGAAGGGAAACATAGGTAAGTTGTACCAATGCGTTAGTTTGAACTTTAGTCAGTTCTGATCATTTTATAGAAGCTCGTTTGAGAGACGCAATTGTTTACACTTTGCTGAGGCTCATAGGAAATCGCGGATGGCTAATGCTATAACGATAGCTGCTATACGCGCGAGGCTATTTCATGTCAAAATAGGCCGCTCTGTTCATGTTTCGAGTGAATCTACGGATCGATATGGAAGGGAAACATAGGTAAGTTGTACCAATGCGTTAGATCGAACTTTAGTCAGTTCTGATCATTTTATAGGAGCTCGTTTGAGAGACGCGATTGTTTGTTTACACTTTGCTGAGGCTCATGGGAGATTGCCAGCTGAGGGTCATTGTTTTTTGCGGATGGCTAATGCTATAACGATAGCTGCTATACGCGCGAGGCTATTTCATGTCAAAATAGGCTGCTCTGTTCATGTTTCGAGTAATTCTACGGATTGATATGGAAGGGAATCGTAGGTAAGTAGTACCAATGCGTTAGATCGAACTTTGGTCAGTTCTGATCATTTTATAGGAGCTCGTTTGAGAGACGCGATTGTTTGTTTACACTTTGCTGAGGCTCATGGGAGATTGCAAGCTGAGGGTCATTGGTTTTTGCGGATGGCTAATGCTATAACGATAGCTGCTATACGCGCGAGGCTATTTCATGTCAAAATAGGCTGCTCTGTTCATGTTTCGAGTAATTCTACGGATTGATATGGAAGGGAATCATAGGTAAGTAGTACCAATGCGTTAGATCGAACTTTGGTCAGTTCTGATCATTTTATAGGCACTCGTTTGAGAGACGCGATTGTTTACACTTTGCTGAGGCTCATGGGAGATTGCGAGCTGAGGCTCTTAGGAAATTGCGGATGGCTAATGCTATAACGATAGCTGCTATACGCGCGAGGCTATTTCATGTCAAAATAGGCTGCTCTGTTAATGTTTCGAGTAATTCTACGGATCGATATGGAAGGGAAACATAGGTAAGTAGTACCAATGCGTTAGATCGAACTTTAGTCAGTTCTGATCATTTTATAGGAGCTCGTTTGAGAGACGCGATTGTTTACACTTTGCTGAGGCTCATAGGAAATCGCGGATGGCTAATGCTATAACGATAGCTGCTATACGCGCGAGGCTATTTCATGTCAAAATAGGCCGCGCTGTTAATGTTTCGAGTAAATCTACGGATCGATATGGAAGGGAAACATAGGTAAGTAGTACCAATGCGTTAGATTGAACTTTAGTCAGTTCCAATCATTTTATAGGAGATTGTTTGAGAAACGCGATTGTTTATAGAGGGCTCGTTGGTTATTGGCTAGTGGGTGCAGACCGCAACCCTAGTCAACCTCAGTTTGTTGCAGTAAAGCTTCTATTTTATGCGCCTTATAGGCCGGTGCGCCTTATATATGGACAAAGTTTTAAAATGGGCCGTTCATTGAAGGTGCGCCGTATACCCCGGTGCGCCTTATAGGGCGGAAAATACGGTAGTTAAATTTTGCGCATTATACACGGAAAAAAACGGTAAAAATACATGAATTTCCCACTACCACCCGACCCGAGGATTTAAAACAAGAAAAAGAAGGGCAACAAATAGGGATCCCTGTCAGCCACAGATATCTATTAGACGTCTGGTCTATGTATAGACCTAATTTAGACATCTAAAATTGGTCTCGGTGTAGACCTAAAATATATATCTAAATTAAAAACCTAAAATATGATCATATTTCGAAATTTTAAAGTCTGAACCAGCTGTAAGTTGTATAAATAATGAACAGAAGTTGCATTGTTTTGTTTTAAATGACCATTGATCCGGGTGTGGTTAATTCTGTAACCTGATCGACGTCTATATTAGGTCTATATGTAGACCTAATTTAGACGACTACTTTAGATCTACACACAGACCTAATTTAGACGTCGATTTTAGGTCTATAGAAGAACCTAAAATAGACATCTATTTTAGGTCTACACAGACATAAAATAGACGACAATATTAAATCATCAAATATGAAATATAAAACCCCAAACTATTCTGTAAGTTGTATACATAATGTACATCGTGTCGTGTTGCTTTATTTTAGACAACCATTGATCTGTGTGACGTGTGGTTATTTCTGTGACCTGATTTTAGGTCTATGGAATAACCTAAATTAGATGACAAAATTAAATCCATCAAGTATGATCATATATAACAGGTCGGTGGATGATGCGGTCAACATGGGACTCCAATACATCTTGCACCACCTGGACACCCCAGGAACGTACGCCAGGATCCTGTTTGTGGACTTCAGCTTGGTGTTCAACACCATCGCTCCTGACATCCTCCAACAGAAGCTCATCCAGCTCGCGGTGCCTGCCTCCACCTGTCAGTGGATCACCAGCTCCCTGACCAACAGGAGACAACGTGTGAGATTGGAGCTTCACATCTGACACCCGGACCACCAATACTGACGCCCCTCAGGGGTGCGTTCTCTCCCCACTGCTCTTCTTTCTCTACACCAACAATTTCTCCTCAGGTGACTGTCCTGTGAAGCTCCTGAAGTATGCAGATGACACCACTCTCATCGGACTGATCCAGGATGGTGATGAGACTGCATACAGACAGGAGGTGGAGCAGCTGGTCCACTGGTGCAGCCAAAACCACCTGGAGCTGAACCCGCTCAAGACCGTGGAGATGACAGTGGACATCAGGCGAGACCCTTCACCACTTTCACCCCTCACTATCCGCAGTAATACTATTCTCTCCACAGACACCTTCAAGTTCCTGGGAACCACAATCTCTCGGGACCTGAAATGGACCGGCCACATAGACTCTGTCCGGAAGAAGGCCCAGCAGAGGCTGTACTTCCTGAGTCAGCTCAAGAAGTTCAAACTGCCGCGGGAGCTGCTGAAGACCATCTACACTGCCATCATCCAGTCCCCTCCACCACTGTCTGGTTTGGATCGGCATCCAAACAAGACAAGCACAGACTGCGGACAGG
This sequence comes from Syngnathus typhle, assembly GCF_033458585.1. Taxonomy (NCBI): domain Eukaryota; kingdom Metazoa; phylum Chordata; class Actinopteri; order Syngnathiformes; family Syngnathidae; genus Syngnathus; species Syngnathus typhle. Next base: position 26,069,455 of record NC_083739.1, on the reverse strand, counting down.
ACTGCAGAAAAGATAATTGGAATCAACCTCCCATCTATCCAAGACTTGTACCTGTCCAAGACCAGGAAGCGTGCAAGTAACATCTCTACAACCCACAACCTTCCAGTCTCAGGGCGGACACTCTACCACTCGGCCACTGAGCTGGTATTAACCATCATTCGACCGTCTACTCAATAAACGTCTAATAGACGTCTATCCCGTAGAGGTCTAAAAAACTGTCACATATAGACGTCTAATAGACATCTGATGCTATAGACGTCTACGGCATAGACGTCTATTTTTATTACACTTTTAGACTTTTTTAGACGTGTTTTAGCGTCTAATAGACGTCTATTACACGTCAAAATGCTCGCAGGGATATGATCTTCACAGATGTATACAACCAATATTCTAAACCTCGAAAGAAAACATTTTCACGTAATCCATAAATGGGGTCCAGGTCACAGAGAATTTTTGTTGAGATGGTAACACAACTTTTCTAATGGAAGAAACAAAAGCACCTCTTTTGGCCATTGTGTAAATGGAGGGGCCTTGCCAGATTTCCACTGATAAAATGAGCCTGTGAGCAAGTAAAGTAACAAATGCAATAGCATCTTCCTGATGTCTATTACACTTGTAGTGTGGTGGTGTTGCACCAAAAGTAGTAGTACGGAAGTTCAAGTTTAAGTCTTATGCTTATTAAGTCAAATGCGTGATAGTACCTGAAATATATTTCCCCAATAATTATCCAAGGCATGACAAGACCACAACATATGCCCTTCAGTGGCTGGAGAATGACTCCATCTGGGACATGAAGGATCTATCTCTGGAAAAATCTTTGCTTATAGTGAAGCCGGTGGAGCACCTTGAATTGTATCAAGCCATGACGTATACATAGAGAGGAGGTGTGTAAGCGCGTCAGACAAGATCAATCTAAATAGATAAAATATCTTATTTCAGCCGATATGACAAATTTAACATCTTTCTCCCAACCATTTCTAGTTTTTTCCCCAAGTCATAGGTTTCAAGTTTTGGATTAATTTGTAAAGAGCTGAAATGCGTCTCTTCCCAAGTGGATCCGTGTCTTTAATTACATCCAATGGACTTTTGAACGGTAAATAAGGAAAAGAAGGAAATAGTCTTTCCTTAAAAGTACATATTTGTAGATATCTAAATAAGATGGTATGTCACACTTTCTAGTTAAAAGTTCGGATTATTTAAATGTATAATTTAAGAAAGGTTCATTAAAGAACTTCAAACCCTTGTTGTGCCAGCACTCCCCCCTTCTGCGTAGCGTCCTGTACTTTTGCGCTATATTCTGACTGTCTGCTGTATGCACACTTGCTCCGTTTTGCTCCTCTTATTTATTTATTTATTTATTTATTTATTTATTTATTTATTTATTTATTTATTTATTTATTTATTTATTTATTGTGTTATTTGTTTATTTATTATTTATTCATCACTCTTATTATTCATTGGTTGTGCCTTCTTGTTTTTATTGTGTTGTATGCTTGTATGTATGCCGTGTACTATGTCTTGTCACCGTGGGATGGTGGAAACGTAATTTTGATTTCTTTGTGTGTCTTGGCATGTGAAGAGATTGACAATAAAGCAGACTTTGACTTTGACTTTGATTGAAATGTCTTATTAGTCACAGATGGTACAAAGAAAGGGTTAGATGATATCGGAAAATGCTTGCCCACCTGCCGGAGAGGGAAATGATGTCTAAATGCAAACCATATTTTAAGAGATTGGGCACAATTGGGTTGGTTATTGGTTGCTTTTTGTCATGGGGCACCAGGGAAGTTAACCACGATATCAGGTTGGTCATCAGTTCCATTTGTGCCCAAATTTCACCCTCGTTGTACTCATAAAAATGTTTCCAGTGGAGCACTTTAACAATATTTGATGCCCAATAATTAAAGGGGAAATTAGGCAGTCCAAGTCCAGCAGCCTTTTTGGGCCCCTCTAGAGAAGTATTTTTCATCTGAGGGTTTGAGTTGCTCCATATAAATGAAGATATTGAAGTGTCTAGTTATTTGAAAATCGACTTTGTGAGAAAAACAGGAAATACGTAAAGGAATTTTAGCAAAATAGCCATTTTGATAATATTGATTCTGCCTGTCAAAGAGATTGGTATTTGGAGATTGGTATAATAGATTTCTAACAATATATCAAAATTACAAGCACGTAATCCATTCATCCCCTTCGTGAGTCGTCACCTTACCATAGTGGAGGGATTTGCGTGTCCTAGGAGCCATGTTGTCTGGGGCTTTATGCCCCTGGTAGGGTCACCCATGACAAAAGGTTCCTAGGTGAGGGGCCAGACAATGCACGGCTCAAAAAGCCCCTTAAGATTGAAAAGATACCTGGACACAAATTTCCCTCGCCCGGACGCGGGTCACCGGGGCCCCCCTCTGGAGCCAGGCCTGGAGTTGGGGCTTGAAGGTGAGCGCCTTCGCCCATGGGTCCCGGCCGGGCACAGCCCGAAAAGGAAATGTGGGTCCCCCTTTCCATGGGCTCACCACCTGTGGGATGGGCCAAAGGGGTCGGATGCATTGTGAGCTGGCCGATCCCCGGCTGCAGAAGCTGACTCTTGGGACATAAATTGTCACCTCTCTGGCTGAAAAGGAGCCCGAACTGGTGTGCGAGGAAGAAAAGTTGCGACTAGACATAGGACTTGCCTCCACACACAGTTTGGGTTCCGGTACAATCCCTCTCGAGAGAGGCTGGACTCTCTTCCACTTTGGAGTTGCCCACGGTGAGAGGCGTCGAGCAGGTCTGGGTATACTTATTGCCCCCCAGCTGGGCGCCTGCACATTGGAGTTCACCCCGGTGAACGAGAAAGTAGCCTCCCTCCGCCTTTGGGTGGGGGGATGGGTTCTGACTGTTGTTTGTGTCGTTTGTGTCAAACGGCAGATCAGAGTACCCACCCTTTTTGGACTCGCTGGAAGAAGTGCTGGAGAGCGCTCTTCTGGGGACTCCATTCTTCTACTGGGTGACTTTAATGCTCACGTGGGCAATGACAGTGAGACCTGGAAGGGCGTGATTGCGGCGAACAGCCCGCCGATCTGAACCCGAGCGGTGTTCTATGATTGGAATTCTGTGCTCGACACGAATTGTCAATGATGAACATCATGTTCAAGCATAAGGGTGTGCATGTGTACACTTGGCACCAAGACACCCTAGGCCGGTGGGTTGGCTCCGATGGTGGGGGAAGATGCCGGTCCGACCTGGCAGGCCCAAAAGTACTGTGAGGGTCTGCTGGGAACGTCTGGCAGAATCCCCTGTCAGGAAGAGCTTAAACTCCCGCCTCCGGCAGACCTTTTACCATATCCCGGAGGAGGCGGGGGACATTGAGTCCGAGTGGACCATGTTCCGCGCCTCCATTGTTAAGGCAGCCGACCGGAGCTGTGGCCGTAAGGTCGTTGGTGCCTGTCGTGGCGGCAATCCCCGAACCCGCTGGTGGACACCGGCGGTAAGGGACGCCGTCAAGCTGAAGAAGGAGTCCTATCGGGCCGTTTTGGCCTGCGGGACTCCGGAGGCAGCTGACAGGTACCAGATGGCCAAGCAGAACGTGGCTTCGGTGGTTGCTGATCCTCTGTACAGTTTGAATACTCTGACGTTGAATTATTCATCCGCACTGCAGCTACAGGAGATCGGTATAGTGTCTTGATCAATTTCAAAAACCGAGGACCAAATTAAAATCTCTTTAGAATGGCAAAAATGTATTGCCATTCAACACGGTCAAAAGCTTTTTCGCTGTCTAAGGAAATGACAGGTTCTGTATCTGACATTTTTCTGCCTTTTGGTGTGCACAAAATAATAAGCAACCAATGCATGTTATAATATGGTTGTCTGCCTGGTAAAAAAAAAACCCAGTATGGTCACTATTAATAACATCTGCCAAAATGATATAAATTCTGGGAGCCAATATTTGTGTGAGTATTTCATAATCACAGTTTAGAATATGTATCGGTCTGTAAGAACTTCACTGTAAGGGATCCCTACCCTTTTCAGTGTTGCTTGCTAAACAACAGGAAACTAGATAAATAAACTTTCTTCTGACAAATACATTGTAACTAAGGGTGGGAGGAAGAATTTATATTGCAATAAATTGTTGTTCTCTCTGTCTCAATAAATAATCAATACACTGATGGCAAATAATGATTTATTTTTTAATACATTATGTTTCACATCATGGTAGTAGAAGGAAGGCATCATTCACTAAAGTGCAGTTTGAAGCCGACATGAACCAACAAGTCATCAATCAACACACCTATTTCAGCTGTGGTGCAAGTTTTTTTTTTTAAAACGCTCTGCACTTGGTTGACAAGTCCAATCTGTTACACTTCTTCATGTATTCAACTGATTAGTCATGCACTACAATTTTGTAATGTCCTAGAATTCAAAATCTTTATTTTGAGTTAGTCAAATAGTTGCTAAATTTCAAGCGAGTTGGGCAATCCTGCTGAGTTGCAACATTGACTTGCCACAAACCAGTTTCTCTCTTCTCTATCTCTATCAGATATGCAATTAGTTCGATTAAATAATTATAAATCCTGTAATTAACTAGATTATGTTTTGTAATCACTTGACAGCAGTAATTTAAATATGTTGTAACGAACTCGCAAGTATATTTGAACGTACTTATAAATTAATTCGCACATACTCCCAAATAATGTTCGAGCGGACTTGGAGCTAAATGTTGCAAACATAGCATTTGTTTCCCGTAATGCAATGGGGTGCTGATTAGTGCATCTGCCAGTAAAAATGATTTTGTTTCAAGTATTTGGCTTATATTATACCAGTGATGTCCAAACCTTTTTGGTTGCAGCATCCCCCTTTTTGGGATGAAAGAGATTATTACACTCAAACACACACACACGCACACTGTTTTTCAATATACACATATTTGTACACGAGATTGACTCCAAGTTACAGGTTACTTGGAATTGGTTCATGCTCTGACAGCAAGGGGTTCACACGTCGCCAGACAATTTGGTGACCAATGGTGGTTGTATTAATTTCTAAATGTTATCTTAGTTGACAGTTTAACAGTTGAAAACACTTCATTCGACTCACAAGATACTCCCGACTTCTTTTACCTGGTTCTTGCGGTAGTCCTCCTGGGAATGTCGCAGGACACGGTAGCAGAGTCGGAACATGTACTGGTATGGAGCGTTCTTTTGGTCAGCCAACTCCTCCAGACGGAGCAGAGGCCCCTCTCCTCCACTACGGTCCTGGAAAGGAACCTTGAGGATGCCAAATATCTGAAGTAAAAGAAAGTTCATGTTAATTAGAGGTGCATAGAACACTAAATATAGTGTGAATATATAGACTACATTAAGTGTATGGAACAGTAAGAGCCTGGTTTACTTTAGGTTTGCACATAAACAAATGGGTGCAAAGTGGACCGCTCACATGAACAAAAGTGGTAGCTAATCTAATCGGTTTACATTGACGCGTAGGAACGGATCGACACAATAAACGGAGGACCCCCCTGTACATTGTGTTTGAGAACAATCCTTACTGTTGGCCATGTTTATTTCATTCATATTTTAATGAGTCAAAATGTGAAAGCTTGTGACCAAAACATGGTAATTACAGCGCTGGGGACATTCAAATGAATTTGATCCCAATTACTCCTAGGCGAGAAAATCCATCTGCCCGTCCGTCCGTACCGCTTGTCCCCACATGCTAGAGCAGCAGTCATTGGTCAGTAGGCGGGGAACACCCTGAATGGGTTGCCAGTCAATCGCAGGACACACAGAGACGAACAACCATTTGCACACACACTCACACCTATGGGCAATTTGGAGTGCTCAATCGGCCTCCCATTTTTCACTTCTAATTTCTATATGCTTCAACCGATTCAACTCGTTCCAACTTTCAACTGTTCATCTTTTGCCTACCTATTCCACACCTTCCCACTTAGCAAAAATTCCACTTTTTCAAATTTGAAATTCAACCAAATTCTCCTAAGTTTCGTTTTTCTACTCTAATTTCTTCATTTACGCTATGTTACGCTAAGTTGAGAACGTGTCGTGAGTGCACAATAGTAGCGAAGAAAACATTCTCAGCAGGGTTCATGTAAGGTCCCGAAAATTTGCCAAACAATCGCCATACATGTACTTTCCTTGTCGGAAGACAAAAACAAACTTTTAGGAAAATGTTTGGTGAACGTTTTGCGACTTTGAACAACCCTAACAAATCTTGACGTGAACGTGCATTTTCCTACATTCGCCAGCAGTTGCAAATGTTCACCCGTCAGTGGACTGGGGGCTTAAATGTGAAGGGGCTAGTTGGACCTTGTGTCCAGCGAGATTATGTGATCTGTGGGAGATGTTCCTTACCTGCTTAAGGATGTTTTGTTCCCTCATTAGCTTCTGCCTCTCGCGATTGGCTTTGGTCATAGTGACGTCCAATATTGGTTGACCGCTGTTGACAATATCTACCACAAAGAAGACCACATCCTCTAGCAGCTTGATGGCGAAGCTAACAAAAAAAAAGGTGAGCATGTAGATATTTATTTATCCATTCCCATGCACTGTCCACACAGCAAGAGTCTCACCGGCGGTCGTTTTGGCTGATGAAGCCCTGAATGAACTGGTCCACCACCATGCTCAACATGGCACTCGCGTCGTTGGCAAAATCCAGATCCCGAATCTCCATCACAGGAACCGAGACAATGGCAAATGCCTCCTTGTCCTCTTTGGTGGGACACGTTCCTAACTGTAAGGAGGACAGTGTCAACCTTCTACACCAAGGCTTGGCAATTTCTTGTGTTTTAAGGACTTTTATTATCTTCTTTTGCAATGGACTTGTCCTGAAAGGGGTCTCACAGCACATTGTCTTTTTCCAGGCACACCTGATCATTTTCAAAATGTTCCTTTATAAATCATTGGTTGTTCGGATCAGCAATTTCAGTTAAATATATCATGTAGCAGACAAAAACAGTGATATTTGAGAAGTGAAATGAAGTTTATATGATTTACAGAAAGTGTGCAATCCTTACTTAAACAAAAGTAGGCAAGTGCATACATTTGGGCACCACAACAGACAAATGACATCAATATTTAGTAAATCCTCCTTCTGCAGAAATAACAGCCTCTAAACACTTCCTATAGCTTCTAATTAGAGTCTGGATTCTGGTTGAAGGTACCGTAATTTTCGGACTATAAATCGCTCCGGAGTACAAGTCGCATCAGCCATAAAATGCCCAAAAATGTGAAAAAAAACATATATAAGTCGCTCCGGAGTATAAATCGCATTTTGGGGGGCAATTTATTTGACAAAATCCAACACCAAGAACAGTCATGAACGAGCAACAACAGGCTAAACGATAGGTATGCTAAAGTGACAAACACAAACGAAGAGCTGAGAACGGCCCTGACGTAAAATTCAGAGTTATTCAAAAAACTATTACATAAATAACACGTTAATAAAACCAGCTGTGTCACTCCAATTCATTAAATCCATCGATCGTCCTTTGTCAACAATGCGTGCGCGCCGCTGATGGCGCTTGCACTTCAAAATATTCCACAGGCCCATATAACAATATATAAATTATATATCAAATAACTATTATATAAGCAATAATGTTATCAAACCATCTGCGTCACTCCCAATCATTAAATCCATCGATCGTCCTTTGTCAACAATGGGTGCGCGCAGCTGACGGCGCTTGCATTTAAAAATATTCCACAAGCCCATATAACGATATATAAATTAGTTATCAAATAACTATTATATAAGCAATAGTATTATCAAGCCATCTGTGCACTCTGAATCATTAAATTCCTGTAAGAGGCCTTCACTAACAATGAGCAGAGCTTATTTGCATAGGCGAAATGTTCTTATTTGGTTCAAAGAAACTTCATTCCTCTTAGTTAACTGTAGGTTTGGTTCACAGATTGTTATTGGTCAGAACTGTTTTTCTTTGTTAAGTGTTATATACAGTTTGAAGTAGTTGCATACAAGTTATCCCATATTTACTCAATGTTTGTTTAAGGAACTGGATACCAGTTACCTCACATTTACTTAATGTGTGTTGAAGTGATAGGGACAAGTTACTTATTATTATTGGGTGTTAATTTAACAAGTAGATAAAGTTAGCCAAGGTTTAGTTGCATTGTTCCACAGGAAAGCGGCAATCCAAGTTGTTAGGGTTTGCAGAATATCTTCATCGTATGATTAGAGACTTAGACTTAGACAGACTTATTTGTCATTTTGTAGACACTCACACTTTGTAGTGCACACAAAACGAAATTACGTTGCATACGGCTCTCAACAAAGGAATGACATTTCGGCTGGATAAAAAGTGACATTTCTATATAAATATGAAATAAGATAAGATAAATAAGATAAATATAAAGTGCAGCAATGAAGGAACAAAAACAGTATTTACAAAGTGCGCAGGGGAATGCTAGGTTGACTGTTCAACAGTCTGACGACAGTAGGGAAAAAACTATTGCAGAACCTGGTAGACCTGCAGCGGATGCTGCGAAACCTCTTCCCAGAGGGTAGCAGGGAGAACAGTCCTTGGTGGGGGTGTGATGGGTCACTAATAATATTTCGGGCTCGGGACACGCAGCGCTGGGATGACAAATCCTGAATGGAGGGAAGAGGAGCCCCGATGATCCTCTCTGCTGTCCTCACTACTCTCCTTACGTTCTTCCAATAGGAGGCGCTGCAACCCCCACACCACACCGAGAGACAGCTCGTCAGAATGCTCTCTATGGTGCTTCGGTAGAACGTCCTCATGATGGGTGGGGGAAGGTGGGCTCTCCTCATCCTCCACAGACTTATGTTACATTATGTTGGAATGTAACCTGTAATAATTTACCTAGCTTGTCCTGTCTTAACAAAAGTAGTAGACCAAAGTGCTAACATCTTTTCAACTGATTGACTAGCTGCAGAGGAAGCAATCAAAGTTGCTTTGTTTACACAAAGTCGTAAAAGGCCCCCTGCTATGCTTTGATCAGCAGGGAAGGGGCTTCACCCCATCCTGTGTTCCCACACCCCCACTTTCAACCCCATTCTGTTTCTCTCAATAAATATGCACCTAATTAGGCCTGAGTCAGATCTCATTCGACCATTGCTGTATGCACAGCGACAAATGAACTCTCCACCTGCCAGGTGTCTAAAACGACTAACTTGTCTGCAGTGTGGTTCTTGCAAAATAAGTGAGCACCACCCTAACATTTTGGTGCCGAAACCCGGGACCCTCATAGCCGCCATCTGGCTGATGGAGGACGACACGCTGTACACCGTCGACGGGCCAGCGTCCATTAGGAGGACCTGGTAAAGAAAGACCTAGGAAGGAAATTCTTCGCTGGGCCAGCATCTTAGGTCTGCCTTCGTCTGACAGAGGTGGATTGACGTGATCCGGCAGTGCAACGAACCAGGGGACAAGTTAACGCCCTAAAGTGGTGTGATTGTGCTGTGTGAAACGCGTAAAAGGTAGAAGTGCACGGGATATAGCTTGGGTTCAAGTCCCAGGGGAAGAAACAGGCTAAGAAAAGGAGAGCTTATTTTTTGTTCATCAAAGAAGCGCGTAGATTGTTCTTTGTCTGTTTTTCCAAGCTGAGGGATCTGGCTTGGGTTAGAGTCCCAGTGGAAGGAACGTGCTAAGAAACACGGAGCTTCTTTTTTGTTAATCAAAGAAGAGTGTAGATTTTTCTTTGTACGTTTTTCCGGACAAAGAACAGCTTGGGTTCAAGTCCCAGTGGAAGGAACGGGCTAAGAAAAGATAGAGCTTCTTTTTCCTAATTGAAGAAGGGCGTAGCTTCTTTTTTGTCTGTTTTTCCAAGCTGTGTTGGAGGGTTTTACACCCATCCTGGATAGGCTTAAAAATAAAAAGCGCTGGAGTTTGTGTGGTTGAGAGTGCGACTGGTAGGATAAATTGACTGCAAAGAGAATTTGGTGGAAGGTCAACTTAAACCTGCATTGAGGATCCTCAAAGAAAATAAAATAAAAAATAAAACTTGTATAAACCTAAAATACCAAATTAAGATGAGAAATAAAACCAGTAAATCCCTCGCTCTTGAAGGAGATGAGAAGTACATGGCGAGTAAATTTCTTAATTGTATGCAATACATGCCGAAGTGGAAGAAAAAGTATGGAGTAGAAGGAAAGTTGAAAGTTGAAGTCTGGAAGATAGTGGTTGATGTTTTGGAGGAGAGTGTGAATAGGAAGTCAAAGGGACTGAAAAAGAAAAGAAAAGAGAGAGAATTGATTTGTGCTAGACTGTGATTGAATGCTTCACAAGAGAGAAGAGAACAAATCCAAAAGACAAAAGATAGAAAGTTGAAAAGTGATGAGGGTGCAACTATGTTTGTCAGTGGCGCACTGTCCCAGCCACGGCTCCAGCCGCAGCTGGAAGTGCAGCTCAAGCGGAGCAAGACGGATCTTCCGCCTGTATGCAAAACTTGTATCCAAAACTTGTATCCAAGTTTAACAGACCTGCACCCTCCCCCATATAACTGAAAATAGATCATGGTCACATTACTAGAAGTCCTGTACAAACAAGAGGTTTGACCACTGCTGCTAGATTTCCCCAACATTTGGACAATGTTGATGTGTGCCCAATGATACAGGTGACAAACCCTATTGTAGGGGAGGGCCAACCTCCACATACGTATGTTTTTCGGCCATGGACTTTGGAAGAGGCAATAAAAGCAGTTGAAGGGGTTACCCCTGTTGCTGAAGACCCAGATAAATGGGCAGAAGACATGGCTGGAATCCTACATTCCTATAGACTGAATGGGCATGAGGCAGGAGAAGCTGCAATGTCTTCTTTGGGGAAAGACTGGGCAAAGGTTAGAGGTCATTATACAGGTAGAAATAATCAAGGACCCTTTCCCTATCCCGTTGAGGGAAATCAATTGGTAGGGCAGTATGCAGCACAATGGAATGATCTTGTGCAAAGAGTGCGAACTGTATTTTGAAGACGAGCGAATTCTGGTAATTTGGCAGGAATTAAACAGAAGCCTGGGGAACATACTGATGATTTTCGCTTAAGATTTGAAAAGGAATTCAGGGTGCATAGTGGCATCCCGTTTAATAATGCAGCTGAGAGTGCTTATCAGCAACAACTTAAAAATGCGCTCCTTACTAATTTCCGCCCTGAAATCGGCAACTGGGTGAGGAAACATTTGGTGGAAGTAGATATTGCAAGTGTGACAACAACTATGCAATGGGCCAGACATGCTGAAAAAGTGATCAAAAGAGGCAAAAGTTCTGATGTATTTCATCTAGGCAATGATGATGATGATGACCTAGAGGAAGATACAACTGTCTTCTTCCATGGGTCCCAGCGGGCCAGAGGAAGAGGTAGAGGCCAACAAGGTCGCCGGCCGCCATATAATTCAAAACCCCCATCAGATTCTGACAACTGTTGGAACTGTGGGAAACAGGGACACTTTGTAAGAGAGTGTCGTCAGGAAAAACGACACCAATCAAAGGGTGGAGGAAATGGCAGAGGAAAAGCCAAATTTTCAGCATGACTAGATTGCCCCCCTGTGGTCTCTTGTGCTCCTAAAGAGGAAGAGATAGTAGATGTCCATGCAGCATAGGACATTTTGAATGCATTAAAAGAAAAACCATATGTTACCTTAAACATTGGACGAAGTGAAGTAGAGTTTTTGAGTGATACCGGAGCTTGTAAAACCGTAATAAAAACTTAAGTCCCAAATCTAAAGGCCTCCCAAAATACTATTTGGGTAAAATCTGCTGATGGGCAGGTACACAAGGAGAGTATCTCCAATCCAGTTGTAGTGAGAGATGATGAAACGGGAGTCATAGCTTCAGTCTCGATTGTGCTATCCCCAAAATGTCCCATAAACCTTCTGGGACGAGATCTGATGACTAGATTGGGAATTGCAATAATTCCAGTAAAGGATGGCATGCGTGCATGTAGAGTGAGAGATGTAGAGTCATATGCTGCACAGGCAGGTGAGCGGATTTGCTGTTCTTATGACATCTCTGCTGAACAGAATCCCAAGCTACCAGACAATTTGCTGAGTGAAGCCCGAAAACAATTGACGCGACCTGAATCAGAAATGACATAATGAATTACATGTCACCATGACCAGTTCACTGATCCACAAGATGACTATATTGAAAGTTTTCTCAGTGACACAGAAGTATCTTTAACAATCACTGCTCTGTACACCGATCGCAGGTCATTTGCAGCTGCTGCTGTGCTCCTGCCCGCTCCTCAGGAAGACAAATACAAGTTGTCGGCTGTACCCCACATTTCATTGTTTAAACCTCACGGTATAACATGGGCAGATGTGGGTTGCCGGATTAAACTTGCTGGATATGTCACTGATTATGAGGACAAAGGTGATGGGTGGAGCTTCAGTACCAGTTGTGACATGTGGAAGCAAACTGTGTGTGAAGTAGCTGTTGGTATGGCATGCGCTTGTGTGCTTCCCTGACGAGTTAACATTTGTTTGAATGAAAAGGAGGAGGGGGAATTGGCTGGGCTTCCTGACAAACTGTGGACAAAAGGCCCATCTGATGTAGGACTGTTAACATCCATTCCGCCAGTGCAGATCAAACCAAGATCAGAGTGGCGTCCAAGAGTTAAGCAATATCCTTTAAAACAGGAGGCAATAAACGGGATTGCCCCTGTTATAAATTATCTTTTGTCAGGAGGAATCATTAGGAAGTGCTCGGATTCTCCTTGCAACACTCCTATTTTTCCAGTTCGAAAGGCCATTAAATTGATTGGTGAATGATACAAGATTTACGAGCAGTGAATGATGCAGTGCAGACAAGAGCACCTAATGTGCCTGACCCGCACACACTTCTGATCACAGTAATTGATCTTAGCAATGCATTTTTCTCAGTGCCAATTCACCCAGACTCACAGTTTTGGTTTGCGTTTACCTTTAAAGGCCAAAGTTATACGTACACCAGATTGCCACAGGGAATTGCTGATAGTCCAACTATTTTCATTCAAGCTATCATGGCTTGTTTGGCTGATTTTCAGATGTCAAACAAAAGACAACTTCTAGTTTATGTAGATGATCTCCTGGTAGCCTCTGAAACTGAAGCTGCTTGCAAGGAAGACTCCTTAGCATTGTTACACTATCTCTGCAAAACAGGGAATAAGAACAAACTCCAATGGGTCAGACAGGAAGTGAACTATTTAGGTCACACGTTGACAGCTTCTGGAAGACAGATACAGAAAACCAGAAAGCAGATCATTGCAGATGCACCGAAACCGGAGACAAAGAAACAAATTACCGTTTTCTTCCATGTATAATGCGCACCCTAAAAATGGCATGTTTATGCTGGAAAAAAGCCTGTACCCATGTATAATACGCACCCAAATTTTGACTCCAACTTAAGTCTGTGAACATAAAATTATATCAGAAAAAAAGATCATCTTTGGGAACAACCGGATGTTATTCTGCCGGTCAGTATCACTGCGCATGCGCTAGCATACTCAATAGCGAAGAAATGTTTCGGATTTGTGTAGGGTACATTGTGACAGCAAACGAGCAGGTGATCTAGCAAGCGTCTGATACGAGAGCATTGTGTTTGTATGGAGCATGTTTGAAGTGAACAGCAGAGAAGAAAGCGCATCTGTAATGGCGGCCTCCGTATGATATCCGGATTTAAAAAAAAAAAAAAACAATTTTTTTTTTTTTTGGACCCATGTATAATGCGCACCCCAGATTTTAGGACAAAAAATTAGTTAAATTTTGCGCATTATACATGAAAAAAAACGGTATGTCATTTTTCCGGGCTCTGCAATTACTGCAGAGCATGGATCCCACATTATGCAGAAAAGACGCAACCGCTGCTAGATATTGCGCATGGAGTCGCCATGGCGATGACAGAAAAAATAATGTGGACACCAGCAGCAGATGATGCTTTTGTCGTGCTGAAACAGGCTCTGATGGAAACCACATCTATTATCTTGCCAGACTACAATAAAACCTTTGTACAAACAGCAGACTGCAGGAATGGTTTTATGACCTCAGTGTTGCCGCAGAGTCATGGCAGCAAACTACGACCAATTGCATTTTATTCAAAAACATTGGATCCAGTGGCTCAATCCTTACCAGACTGTGTCCAAGCAGTATGCGCGGCAGCGCTTGCAGTGAGACAATCTGCAGATGTGGTGCTCTTTCACAAAATGGAGCTACTAGTTCCACATTCTGCAGATGTGTTGCTACTACAAAGCAAGATGAACTTTTTGTCACCTACCAGACACCTATCCTACACTGCTACGCTTCTGTCACAACCACACATTGTGATAAAGAGGTGCACAGTCCTTAACCCAGCAACGTTGATCCCGTTGCCAGGGGATGGCACCCCACATAACTGTTTGGGTCCTACAGAACATCTACAGCTGCCCAGACAAGATTTAATTGACACACCACTTGACAAAGGGGAAAAGCGGTTTGTGGATGGGTCATGTTCGAAGGATACTAAAGGGAACAATCAAAGTGGGTATGCAATTGTGGAATTGCCAAACCAGATTGTTGAAGCAGAGAAGCTTCCATAAAACAGGTCAGCGCAGGCTGCTGAGCTGATTGCACTAACAAGAGCTTGTCAATTAGCGGAAGATAAGGAAGTCACTGTATACACAGACAGTCAGTCTGCGTTTTCTACTCTGTTCTATTTTGCAAAACAATGGGAGCGCAGGGGGATGACAACATCAACTGGTAAGCCGGTTACCCATGCCTCCTTGTTAAAAGACTTGTTACAGGCCATTCATTTACCTGATAAACTAGCTGTTTGTAAATGTGCTGCTCACACCACAAGCACAGATGGCCTCGAATGGAAACAGATTAGCGGACAGAATAGCTAAAGAAGCAGCAACAGGGAAACATGGCCATGAATCTTTTTAAATAGATTCAGAGGACACGCAACTCATAGATAAGACTATACTGACAGATATGCAGGGCAATGCTCCAATGGTGGAAAAACGAATGTGGACGACAAAAGGTGCAATAGCGGATACAGATAATATCCTCCGCATTGTTGACAAACCTGTTTTACCTAAATCACTTTTTAAGGCAGCAGCGATTGCGACACATGGGCCTTGCCATGTGTCGACAGGGGGGATGAGGTCCATCATACATCAACAATTCACTACCTTTGGTTTGGATGTTTACTTGAAAAAAAATTGTAAAGCATGTCCCGTTTGGTGAAACATAATCCACAAGGAAACATGAGACCTAAGAGAGGCTCATTTCCAAAACCGTCTTACCCATTTCAAATCATGCACATGGATTTTATTGAGCTCACACAAAGTGGACCTCACAAATACTGCCTAGTGATGATTGATGCATTTTCCAAATGGGTGGAAATAGTTCCATCTAAATG
Source organism: Syngnathus typhle (assembly GCF_033458585.1). NCBI lineage: Eukaryota > Metazoa > Chordata > Actinopteri > Syngnathiformes > Syngnathidae > Syngnathus > Syngnathus typhle. Next base: position 26,054,119 of record NC_083739.1, on the reverse strand, counting down.
TGCAGATGCCTTAACAGTGGCAAAAGCCATTTGCAAAGCCATCATACCAACTCATGGCATCCCCCAAACCATTTACAGTGACAATGGTCCACATTTTGTGAACCAAGTGGGACAGAACATGGCTGTACACCTTGGGATAACGTTAAAAAACCACTGCGCTTACCACCCTTCCAGCGCTGGCCTGGTTGAACGAGCAAACTATACTATCAAAAGCAGGTTGAAAAAATGCATGGAAACAACAGGGAGATCTTGGCCAGAGTGCCTAGACTTAGTGAAGCTCTATATGAGAATCACCCCCACTTCAGAAGGGCTAACACCTTTTGAAATCATCCACGGGAGACTATACGTATAGACTACCTGTGTTCCATGCAGATTTACAAAAGGCAGATGAAGAACAGTCTTTGGCAGATTACATGATCAGAACGCTCAGACTGACAGAGGTGGCAAATGCAAATTTACTGCCGCCTGATCTTTCATCCTCACAGGTCGACAACACCATCAAGCCAGGAGACTGGGTCTACATCCAAGTCATCAAAAGAAAGAACTGGGCCAGCCCGCAGTGGGAGGGACCATTCCAAGTCTTGCTGACTACCCCCACGGCAGTAAAGATCGCTGAACGGCCCAGCTGGATTCACCTCAGCCACTGCAAGCTACAAGAAGTGCTGGACCCCTCAATTCGGCGTGGTGGGGAAGCCTGACTTCAAACTAGCCTCATTGTTTAGGGTTAGACGTCTCAATGTTGATGAAGCGAACAACAATCCCCACTCCGCTAGGCGAGGGTATGCCTCGGAGTCCGTGTCATCCAAGTAGCAACGGGGCTCCATATGCCAGGTGGATCCTCTGCTGCGTTGTGGTTGGAGCGTGCTATGGTCTATGGACTCAACTGAACAGACATTCCCTCTCAACCTTGGGCCGACATCTCGGTGGACTTTGTCACGGGGCTTCCTGCATCAAATGGGAAGACGACGATACTCACGGTGGTGGACCGGTTCTCCAAGATGTCTCACTTCATTGCCCTGCCCAAGTTGCCTTCAGCTAAGCGAACGGCAGAAGTTCTCATGGACCACGTTTTCAGAATGCATGGATTTCCGCGGGACGTCGTTTTCGATAGAGGCCCCCAATTTGTGTCCAGGTTCTGGAAAGAGTTTTGCAAGCTCATAGGGGCCACCGTGAGCCTCACTTCGGGCTATCACCCGGAGGCGAACGGCCAGGCGGAGCGCATAAACCAGCAGCTGGAAACAGGCCTCCGCTGCCTGGTAACCCAGAACCCCTCCTCGTGGAACAAGAATCTAACGTGGGTGGAATACGCCCATAACTGCCTGCCTACCACGGCTACCGGGATGTCCCCCTTCATGTGCGTATTTGGCTACCAGCCCCCGGTCTTCCCCGATAGTGAGCCGGAGGGGTCCGTTACCTCGGCGCGCGCCGTGGTGAGACGCTGTCGTCACATCTGGGTGGCGGCACGAGCCACGCTGGTTCGCCAGGGCGATAGAGTCAAGAAGATGGCCGACCGGAGGCGGCACCCGGCGCCCGTCTACCGGCGAGGCCAACGGGTCTGGCTGTCCGCCCGGGACCTTCCCCTCTAGGTGGGCTCCAAGAAGCTGGCTCCCCGTTTTGTGGGTCCGTTCCCCATTTCCAAAGTCGTTGGTCCAGCCGCTGTACGACTCCGCCTGCCCCGGTCGCTTGCCGTGCATCCCACCTTCCACGTCGGGAAGATTAAGCCAACCAGGGAGAGTAGGATGGTGCCGGCTCCCAAACCGCCTCTGCGGACAGTGGGGGGTGGGCCTGCTTACACGGTCAAGGAACTGTTAGACGTGCGCAGGACGGGACGGGCAGTTCCTGCTCGACTGGAAGGGTTATGGGCCAGAAGAGCGGCAATGGGTGCCACGAAGCTATATCTTGGATCCCAAACTGCTTGATGACTTCTATGCGCCTCACCCCGATGCTCCTGGCCCGTCTGGGATCCGGCCCTAGAGGGGGGGGTTATGTCATGCTGTCGTGTTTTATGGGTTGTTTTTATCGTATCCTGTCCTTCGTATTGTCACTTCCTGTTTTATTTTCGTAACTCTCGTTTCAGTTCGTGGGTCCTTCCTCTGCGCCTCAGGCCACTTGACTTCCCTGATCCCAACTGTGTACACCTGGCAAAGTGTCATCATTAGAGGCGGTGTGGAGAGGGCGAACCAGCTCGATGACTTTTTTAACATTCAAAAACACTGAGAACTTATTTTTATACTTGCGCATTTAGATTATTGAAAGCCTCGTCTTATGATAAATTGACTAAGGAATGAACTCCAATTACTAAAGGTTCCAAGATTAAACTTGAGTCTAGCAAATCGAAATTAACAGATGATAATTTGGTTTCACAACACATTTTCTTCCTGCTTTCTCTGTGTGCTTGGTTTGAACCTATTCAACTGTCAATAAAAGAGTGACAGACCAACCATGAGTCTGATAGGTCTCTCTTCGTCAACATCGATGGGGACATTGGTGCTCTGGATCCACGTATTGGTGCAGAGGTGCCTCAGGCGGACATACGAGTTCCTGGAAGCAGGCACTCATTCTACGGTCTCCATTTCACATTCAATGCATTAGTGTTATACTCTGAAAAGCCAGTAGGAAGTGGGCAGTACCGCGGAACAAAAGAATCGGTCTTTTGCAAAGTGGTGGGATCCAGCTCAAAGAGTGAGGCAATGTCGTTGCCATGTGTCATGGCCACCAACTTATATTTGATCTTCTCGCCATGCGAACGCTTGCTGCTGCGACTTCCTTCCATCTGCACAAAGATCCAAAGTTAGGCCGATGGTCCTCCAATAATCCAGTATGTTTCCTGCTCACCAAGGAGGACATCTCTGAACTTTCCCCTCGATAACAAGGATTCTCCTGTACAAACAAGAGAAAAAACAGTTAATTTATATTTTATTGATCAATATTTTTTTCTGGAATGAGGTATTCAAAAGAAACACACACGCACGCACACACACGCTGGAAATTGCTATGGTATGTCAAGTGGCAAGATGGTGTAAAATTAGGTATTGAATTTGGCCCAGGCACATTGGCTATCCCAAAACATCTAGTAGTTCCAAAATGTCACCAGGAGATGGTGTTAAAGCTTGACATAGGGGTGACTTGATGGAAATTAACAAATCTAATAAATTAAATTGTTAGCAATTGGGAGGACACGACCTGTTCAAACACGTAGCAATGCACAATTTTGGAATATGAGTTTGCTGTGCCATTATTTTAAGATGTATCAGCTTGAGCAATATCAATATACCGTAATTTCCAGACTATAAGTCGCTCCGGAATAAAGGTCGCATCAGCCATAAAATGCCCAAAAAAGTGTAAAAAACATACCGTTTTTTTCTATGTATAATGCGCCCCCATGTATAATACGCTGGAAAAAAGCCTGTACCCATGTATAATACGCACCCAAATTTTGCCTTTTTTTCTTTTTTTTTTTTAGTCCCAATGATCGTCACACACGCATCTGGGTGTGGTGAAATTTGTCCTCTGCATTTCACCCATCCCCGTGTGATTTTGATCCATCCCCTGGGGGAGAGGGGAGCAGTGAGCAGCAGCGGCGCCGCGGTCGGGAATCATTTGGTGATCTAACTCCCCAATTCCAACCCTTAATGCTGAGTGCCAAGCAGGGAGGCAATGGGTCCCATTTTTATAGTCTTTGGTATGACCCGGACGGGTTACTTAAGTCCGTAAACATAAAATTATTTCAGAAAAAAGATCATCTTTGGGAACAACCGGATGTTATTCTGCCGGTCAGTATCACTGCGCATGCGCAAGCACACTCAATAGCGAAGAAATGTTTCGGATTTGTGTAGGGTACATTGTGACAGCAAACGAGCAGGTGATCGAGCAAGCGTCTGATACGAGAGCATTGCGTTCGTATTAGGGATGCACCGAAATAAAAATTCTTGGCCGAAACCGAAAACCAAAAATGAGGAAACCAAGGCCGAAAACCGAAACACCGAAAGAAATGTCAGTTATTAGAACCACAGCATTTATGGCTACATGTGTACTAACCTCACTAAAATCAAGGCATTGCGATAAACCAGTTACAAAAGTGTGAAAATATTTATTTAGCACTGACATTACAACACTGCACAATATAAATTAAAATTCAAAAATAAAATAAAATAAAATAATTAACTTGACCCAACTCGTGTACATTAAATAATAATTTACAGGCTTATAACTGACTGGCCTGCTGAAAGACTGTAAAATTAAATATGTTCTCTTATAAAAACACAAAGAGAACTTTCTTACCTTTTCAAAAACGTCCCCCACAGACGGAGTGGGCGTGCTCGGTGTCAGTTTCCTTTTCTGTGTCGCCTTCTTCTCATATTCAGAATGGCGATCGGGATGTTTGGATTTCAGGTGATGAATTAAACCCGACGTGGAGAAACTTATTGCAGATGCACCCCCTCTTGAAATTTCAGCATTGCATGTTTTGCAAATCGCTATCCGTGGGTCTTTCTCTGAAATAGTGAAATCAGTCCACACCGCAGACATGCTGGCTCTTATCCCGTTTTCCCGCGTGCTGGCTGCGCTGTTTGCTCACGTCATCACAAGTTTCGGCCGTGTTGTTTCGGTGATTTAGGTCTTTCGGCCAAAAACCGAAAATGCACTTTTGGGTCATTTTCGGCCGAAGATTTTTGGTGGCCGAATTTTCGGTGCATCCCTAGTTTGTATGGAGCGTGTTTGAAGTGAACAGCAGAGAAGAAAGGAACAAGGCAAAGTGTTGTGAAATAAAGTATTACCTGCAATACGCATTTTGTTGTTTGCTGATTGAAACTGCTAATTAAACTGTAAATTGAAACTAATAGAAAGAAAACTGAACTCTCGCTCTTTATATAGTCAAAAAGTCAAAGTCTGCTTTATTGTCAACGTCTTCACATGCCGAGACACACAAAGAGATCGAAATTACGTTTTCTCTATCCCACGGTGACAAGACATATTACACGATAGACATACAAGTAAACGACGCAATATAAAAAACAAGAAGGCACAAATAATAAGTGTAATAATAAATAATAAATAAACAGATAACACAACAAATAAGAGCCAGTGTGCATACAGACAGTAAAAGTACAGGACGCTACGCAGAACGGGGAAGCGAGTTCAGGATTCTGACAGCCTGGAGTATGAAGCTGTTTGAGAGTCTGGTGGTGCGGGAGCACAGGCTTCTGTACCTCTTCCCAGAGGGCAGAAGCTCGAACAAAGAGTGAGCGGGGTGACTCACATCACTCACAATCGTGGTCGCCTTGCGGGTGAGATGGGAGGTGTAAATGTCCTTCAAGGAGGGGAGCGAAGCACCAATAATCTTACCAGCCGTGTTCACTATGCGCTGCAGGGCCTTCAAGTTGTAGTGAGTGCAGCCGCCACCCCAAACAGCAATACAGCTGGAGAGGACGCTCTCAATGGTGCCGCGGTAAAATGTAGTCATGACGGCCGGAGGAGCGCTCGCTCGCCTGAGTTTCCGCAGGAAGTACAGGCGGCGCTGGGCTTTCTTTGTCAGTGATGCGGTGTTGGTGGACCAGGAGAGATCCTCACTGATGTGCACCCCCAGGAACTTGGCGCTGCTCACTCTCTCCACCACAGCACAGTCGATGGTCAGCGGCAGGTGTTGGGTGTGACCCTTCCGGAAGTCCACAACAATCTCCTTGGTCTTGTCAACGTTCAGCAGGAGGTTGTTGTCCCTGCACCACGTGGTCAGAAGGTCAACCTCCAGCCTGTATTGAGTCTCGTCTCCCTTGGTGATGAGACCCACCAGAGTCGAGTCGTCAGCAAACTTCACTATACGGTTGTCGCTGTAGGTTGCAGTGCAGTCATGCGTCAGGAGGGTGAAGAGCAGCGGACTGAGCACACAGCCTTGGGGGGCCCCCAGGCTCAGCGTGATGCTGGCGGAGACTTTGTCGCCAACAAGTACTACCTGTGGCCTCTGACAGAGGAAGTCCAGTAGCCAGTTGCAGAGGTAGGTACTGAGACCCAGCGTGTCAAGTTTGCTGATGAGGCGTTGTGGCACAATGGTGTTGAAGGCAGAACTGAAGTCCACAAACAGCAATCTCACATACGAGTCCCTTCTCTCCAGGTGGGTGAGGGCCGAGTGGAGGGCAGAGCAGATGGCATCCTCAGAGGACCGTTTGGCTCGGTACGCAAACTGGAAGGGGTCAATGGTGGGGGGGAGAACGGATCGGATGTGCTCCATGACAAGCCGCTCAAAGCACTTCATGATGATGGGCGTAAGTGCCACGGGGCGGTAGTCATTGAAGCAGGATGGATTGGGTTTTCTTCGGCACAGGTACGATGGTGGCAGCCTTGAAACACGACGGGACGACGGCCTGCTGCAGGGAAATGTTAAAGATGTCCGTGAAGACACCCGTCAGCTCCCCAGCGCAGTCCTTCAGCGCTCGACCCGGGATGTTGTCAGGGCCCGCCGCCTTACGGATGTTGATAGCGGCAAGCGCCCTCCTCACGCTGTTGGCGGAGAGGCACAGGAGCAGCTAGTGTGAAGGGGGAGTGGCCTTCAGCGGGCAAGTGCTGTTCTGAGCGTCGAAGCGAGCAAAGAAGCGGTTGAGGTCATTGAGCAGACGGACGTCGCCTTCACAGCTCTGCGGCGGGGGCTTGTAATCCGTGATGGTCTGAATGCCCTGCCAAAGGCTCCGTGCATCCCTGCTGTCCTTGAAGTGGGCGGTAATTTTGCACAAGAACGCCCTTTTTGCATCTTTGATGCCCCGGGACAGGTCAGCCCTCGCAGTCCTCAAGCCAGCCTCATCCCCTGCTCTAAAGGCTTTGTCCCTGGCCCTCAGCAGCCTGAATGGCCTCCGGTTAGCCCGAGTGACGATGGATTTTGAGTGAGTCACATCATCAATGCACTTCCTGATGTAGAAGGAAACAGAGTCAGTATACTCCTCAATGTCTGTCCGATCGTCGCAAGTGGCAGCCCTCCTAAACATGTCCCAGTCAGTAGAGCCAAAGCAGTCACGCAGTGCATCAGAGGCACTCTCAGGCCACACCCGTACCTGCTTGCGAACTGGCCTGGACGCTCTCACCATTTGTCTGTATGCGGGCAAAAGCATAACAGTGATATGGTCAGAAAGTCCAAGTGGGGGAGGGGGGCGGCTTTAAAAGCTCTTTTATGCGAAGAGTAGACCAGGTCCAGGAAGCTGTCGCCACGCGTAGGAAAATTAACATGCTGGTGAAGCCTCGGAAAAACAGACTTCAGGTTAGCATGATTAAAATCCCCAGCGAAGATGGTGAAACCGTCAGGGTGCGCTGTCTCTTGTTCACTGACAGCCTGGTACAGTTCACTAAGAGCCGCGATCCCGTCGCCTTCGATGTTGGAAGGCAGAATGTAAACCGCGACGAGCAGAATCACGGTATATTCCCTTGGCAGATAAAAAGGACGGCACTTAATGATCACGAACTCCGCCAGTGACGAGCAGTGCTTGCATACCACTACAGAGTCCCGGCACCATTCGTCACGGATGTAGACGCATATTCCACCTCCACGAGAATTCCCCCCTTGTACAATGGCCCGGTCCGCCCGATAGCAAGCTAGCCGCTCCAGATGTACAGCAGAGTCCGGAATGTTGACAGTCAACCAAGTCTCGAGCACACAGCAGTCCCGCACTGTCCGGTTTGTAGATCGCAGCAAGCGAATGTAATCCATTTTGTTGTCCAGCGATCGAACATTCGCCAGAAGAATGGAAGGCACGGCCGGGCGAGCAGGGTTGGCCGCCAGCCTGGCCCGGACGCCCCCGCTTTTGCCCCTCTTCAGCGAGGAGCACACCGCTTTCGACACTTCCCAACCGGGGTAGGAATAGCAGACGAGCCCGGCGACGCTTCAGGACGTAGCAGGCCGAGCTCCTTTAATGTTCCCACATCAAAGTCCAGAACTCGACAAAACTTGCTTTGGCCGATGTCAAGCAGAACCTGCCTGCCGTACTTGAAGCACGACTCAGTACGACGAGACGAACAAAAAAAACTGCCGGACAAACACTCATTAGACGGACAAAACACCGTTTGGGCGGGACAGAGAGAGGTTGCTGCGTATGCACGCGCCGCCATCTTGAATATAGCTGACGTGTCTTGCGCATCCGTTCTGCGCATCGGATCCATAGTGCGCATGCGCAGTGATACTGCCTCCGTATGACGTCCGGTCCGCGATGGAGATTAAAAAACAAACAATATTTGACAATAACACACCATCAAGGATTGCACCATCGCATCCAACGATGTGTCGTCAATTATGAATTTTACTGACTAAGTGTGTTGGGCAGGATGGCTGAATGCGATGCGCGATTGACAACAAACAAGAAGAAAGGTGATTTCAAGTTTTATTTTGAGGGAGATTTGTCATAGAGAGTTTTGCTATGTGTCTAGGTTGCCATAGTTTCTGTTTGCGTCGCCCCTCCCTTCCTGTGTCACCTCATTCAATGTAACCGCGGTCACCTGCCTCGTGTTTCGTGATTTGTATTTAAGTCCTGTCTGCCCCTCGCTCACCGTCATATCATTGCATGTGTTACTGTCATAATGTCTGTTTGGTTTCTGTTCCTGTCTTTGGTAATGTCACCCTGTCTTTTTGTTCCACGTCTTTGTCGGTCAGTCTTGATGTTGGTTTTGTTAGAGAGTTATGTTAGTTTACCAAGTCTGTGTTTTGAGTTCCTCCAATGAACCCTGGTCCAAGCTGCACTTGCTCCTTTCCACACTCCATCCGTGACAAGATTTTCTTCAAAAATTGTTGTACCATGATTTTCTTAAAAAAAATAAAAATAAAAATTTGTACCCATGTATAATGCGCACCCCAGATTTTAGGACAATAAATTAGTTAAATTTTGCGCATTATACATGGGAAAAAATGGTATATAAGTTGCTCCGGAGTATAAGTCCCATTTTGGGGGGCAAAACACAAACAAAGAGCTGAGAACGGCCCTGACGTAACATTCAGAGTTATTCAAAAAACTACCGTTTTTTCCATGTATAATGCGCCCCCATGTATAATACGCACCCTAAAAATGGCATGTTGATGCTGGAAAAAAGCCTGTACCTATGTATAATACGCACCCAATCTTTTTTTTTTTTTTTTTTTTTTTTAAGTCCCAATGATCGTCACACACGCAGGGAGGCAATGGGTCCCATTTTTATAGTCTTTGGTATGGTCTTAACTAGGCTGGATGTAATTTTTTTTGTTGGCGTTGATTTCTCCGACTGCCCGTAAAGGCACCACCAGGATCAGTGCGGACATGTGAAAAAGGCGTGTGCACGTGAAAAAGGCGGCTCTGTATGGGAGAGACGTTGAAGAGGAATAAAAACACCCTTGGAAACCAAAACTTGCCCCTCGTCGTGACTCGGAGCCGCAACAAATGTTTCGGATTTGTGTAGGGTGCATTGTGACAGCAAACGAGCAGGTGATCGAGCAAGCGTCTGATACGAGAGCATTGCGGTCGTATGGAGCGTGTTTGAAGTGAACAGCAGAGACGAAAGGAACAAGGCAAAGTGTTGTGAAATAAAATATTACCTGTAATACGCATTTTGATCGTCCTTTGTCAACAATGCGTGCGCGCCGCTGACGGCGCATGCACTTCAAAATATTCCACAGGCCCATATACCGAAATATAAATTATATAGCAAATACCGTTTTTTTCCGTGTATAGTGCGCCCCCATGTATAATACGCACCCTAAAAATGGCATGCTGATGCTGGAAAAAAGCTTGTACCCATGTATAATACGCACCCAATTTTTATGAATTGTTTTTAATTTTTTTTTTTTTTTTTTTTTTTAAGTCCCAATGATCGTCACACACGCAGGGAGGCAATGGGTCCCATTTCTATAGTCTTTGTTATGGTCTTAACTAGGCTGGATGTAATTTTTTTTGTTGGCGTTGATTTCTCCGACTGCCCGTAAACGCACCACCGCGCTCCGTGCGCGCACGGGAAAGAGGCGGCTCTGTATGGGAGAGACGTTGAAGAGGAATAAAAACACCCTTGGAAACCAAAACTTGCCCCTCGTCGTGACTCGGAGCCGCAACAAATGTTTCGGATTTGTGTAGGGTACATTGTGACAGACAGCAAACGAGCAGGTGATCGAGCAAGCCTTGTCTGATACGAGAGCATTGCGGTCGCATGGAGCGTGTTTGAAGTGAACAGCAGAGAAGAAAGGAACAAGGCAAAGTGTTGTGAAATAAAATATTACCTGTAATACGGATTTAGGTAGAGAACTGAACTCTCGCTCTTTATATAGCTGACGTGTCTTGCGCATCCGTTCTGCGCATCTGTAATGGCGGCCTCCGTATGATATCCGGTTTGCGTGTGTGCGAGAGAGAGCGAGAGAGAGAGCGCGAGAGAGAACGCTCAACCGTAGCGCGCCGCCGACCGCCCAACTGCACCGCGCTGGTCGCGTTATTGTGACAGAGCCGTCGCTGAAATTTAGAAGATGTTTTTAAAGTCCTGATGTACTTTCTAAAATTTAAGTGGACCTCAGTGCGCACTGCGCAGGGAGCTTAATTTGGTGCGGTCGCGCAACCGCAGCGCGCCGGGCGCTCACTGTCGCATTGCTTAAAGAGCGCCTTTGTGTTTTAGGATGAACAGCAGAGACCAAAGGAACAAGGCAAAGTGTTGTGAAATAAAATATTACCTGTAATACGCATTTTGTTATTTGCTGATTGAAACTGCTAAATAAACTGTGAATTGAAACTAATAGGAAGAAAACAACTCTCGCTCTTTATATAGCTGACGTGTCTTGCGCATCCGTTCTGTGCATTTTATTTCACAACACTTTGCCTTGTTCCTTTCTTCTCTGCTGTTCACTTCAAACACGCTCCATGCGACCGCAATGCTCTCGTATCAGACGCTTGCTCGATCACCTGCTCGTTTGCTGTCTGTCACAATGTACCCTACACAAATCCGAAACATTTGTTGCGGCTCAGAGTCACGACGAGGGGCAAGTTTTGGTTTCCAAGGGTGTTTTTATTCCTCTTAAACGACTCTCCCATACAGAGCCGCCTTTTTCACATGCGCGCACAGAGCGCGGTGGTGCGTTTACAGGCAGTCGGAGAAATCAACGCCAACAAAAAAAATTACATCCAGCCTAGTTAAGACCATACCAAAGACTATAAAAATGGGACCCATTGCCTCCCTGCGTGTGTGACGATCATTGGGACTTAAAAAAAAAAAAAATATTTTAATTTCATAAAAATTGGGTGCGTATTATACATGGGTACAGGCTTTTTTCCAGCATCAGCATGCCATTTTTAGGGTGCGTATTATACATGGGGGCGCACTATACACGGAAAAAACGGTAGATTGATTCTGTTAGAAATAATTTAACTTGGGTGGTTAGATACGGACGAGTCCCTTCACCCCGGCTTGTCGAACCCTTTGATGGGAAGCCGGTGACACTTTGAGAAAAAGTGCGCGTTTGACATTTTGGCGCCCAACGAGTTGAGGGGGGGTTGTGATTTAAGATTTACTAATAAATATTTACTCGCAGCTCCAAAACGAACCTGTGTGGAGTTTTTTCAGTTTTTTCTTCACAGGAACTATTATAATTCCGCTCACTGATACAAACAAATGTCAGAACGGCCTTGAGTGACATAAAAACAGTCTCTTTAAGGAATAGGGTTTCCTAGAAAAGAACTTTTAGTAGCACGGGAGGATTAGAACTGTTTTGTGTCACAGTAAATGGTGACCGTTACCCCTCAGCACGTTGCTTTAAGTATGAATACTTGAACTCCTTCACTTGGGCAAAAATCTCATCCCCCATTCCATGTTCGGAGAGGGCCTTCCACCAGACTGATTTCTGACTGAGGACAATGGTCTGAAATTTGGAGGTGCTGATTTTTAACCCAACCGCTTCACAAGCGGCTGTGAAACGCTCCAGTGAAAGTTGGAGATCACGGTTTGAAGAAGCCAACAGGCCACATCATCAGCAAAAATCAGGGATGCAATACCGCACCTGCACCGAAGAATACCTTATGGATGCGTTAAATACAGAAATAGCACCCGTAACTGAGACTGCGCCTTTTAATATGGTGCGCTCTAAATATTTTTCACTCCTATCCTTTAAGAATCGTTTGTATAGGTTGTTGTTTTTTCCTGGGTGCGTAGAGCCCTGCTAAATGGTCGTTTTGTCTCTTTTTTTTTTAAACTGACATCTTCATTGTCAACGTCACTGTTCGGCTCTCAGCGAAGGCTTTGTGGCTGTCTGTCCACCGTCGATCATTGGACACGTAAGTATGCCTTCGGATCAAAAGGTTTGTACGGCTTCGTGCACCACCTACACCCTTCTCTTAGAAAGGTTGTCCCTGCTAGAGAGACGTGTCCGCCAGCTAGAGCAGAGTAGCCCAATAACCGTAGATGTGGCGGACATGGATGCGGGCTGTAGTCAGCCCACTAGCCCAGTTAGCATTAGCCCCAAGCCGCTCGCTAACTGGGATGAGCCAGTTAAGACGCATAGCCGTCCCAAGCCATCTCCGCCTACTGGCTCTCGCACATTGGTCATAGGTGACTCCATTACCCAAAACATCACGCTTAAAAATCCAGCCACGGTAATGTGTATCCCTGGAGGCAGAGCACCCGACATAGAAGCTAATCTTGGGGAGCTGGCTCGCAATAGTTCTAGTCAACAGCATAGGACCAACAACACTAATTACTCGGATATAGTGATACACGTTGGCTCCAATGATTCTAGGATGAGGTAATCAGAGATCACAAAGAAAAACATAGTGAGAGCTTGTGATCTCGCCAGAAAGATGAGTCGGCATCGAGTATTTGTCTCTGGCCCCTTGTCTGGGAGATGCACTGATGAGAGGTTTAGCAGATTATTCTCCCTTAATCAATGGATGGCTGGTTTCTGTACGAATCAGGGACTGCATTTTATAAATAACTGGTCTTCCTTCTGGGGCCGCCCCGACCTGCTGAGGAAGGACGGCCTTCATCCTAACCGTGAAGGCGCCTTCACTCTTTCGAGGAACATAGATTATTATTTGAGCCATTTATGACAGGCCACTTTAGAGCAGGCCGGGTCACAGGTGACTAGGCGACCTGTTAGGATGGGTTTGGAGTCTGTTAAGGTAAAGTTAACTCGTGCTAGGCTAGATTCCCATCATGCACATTGCTCCTTGTGTAGACTAGAGCGTCACAGTTTGAATAGTGCTACAGCATACATTGACACACTTTCTATTGAGGTAGTAGACAAGTCCAATTACTCCGCCCTGACCAGTCTCGCTGTTGGTACAGTGCCTGTTCCAGATAATAGTACGTGTCTGCCAAATAATAACAATCAAATTCCTACGGCCGTTTCTTCCCGCCGCGCTAATAAACATTTTAGAGGTAATGCCGGGCCTAGGCAACACAATCTTACTCGTATTTCGTCCGAAAATCCTCCGATCAACCAATTAGACTCAAACTTGGTTTTATGAATGTTACATTACTCCACGCGAAAGCAGTACTCGTTAATGACCTCATCATAGAACGGGGGTGGGCGAACTTTTTGACTGGCGGGCCGAATTCGGTTCTAAATTTTTACCGGGGGCCGAACCAGGAGCAGATGGATGTACGTAGTGTTTGTGTTAAGTAGTAGAAATGACATGTAAAGGTCATTGCATAAAAGGTTTGTACTTTTAGTAGGCAGGAAAGCATGGATATTCAAAAAAAGCTTTTCGAAAACAAATGCATTTACCGTTTTTTTCCATGTATAATGCGCAAAATATAACTAATTTATTGTCCTAAAATCTGGGGTGCGCATTATACATGGGTACAATTTTTTTTAAATATATATATATATATTTTTTAAGAAAATCATGTTACAACATTTTTTGAAGAAAATCTTGTCACGGATAGAGTGTGGAAAGGAGCAGGGCGACTAAGTGCAGCTTGGACCAGGGTTCATTGGAGGAACTCAAAACACAGACTTGGCAAACTAACATAACTCTCTAACAAAACCAACAACAGGACTGACCGACAAAGACGTGGAACAAAAAGACAGGATGGCATTACCAAAGACAGGAACAGAAACCTGTGTTATTGTCAAATATTGTTTGTTTTTTAATCTCCATCGCGGACTGGACGGAGGCAGTATCACTGCGCATGCGCACTATGGATCCGATGCGCAGAACGGATGGGGAAGACACGTCAACTATTTAATACAATCAGCAAATAACAAACTGCGTATTACAGGTAATAATTTCTTTCACAACACTTTGCCTTGTTTCTTTCATCTCTGCTGTTCACTTCAAACACGCTCCATACGACCGCAATGCTCTCGTATCAGACGCTTGCTCGATCACCTGCTCGTTTGCTGTCACAATGTACCCTACACAAATCCGAAAAATTTGTTGCGGCTCCGAGTCACGACGAGGGGCAAGTTTTGGTTTCCAAGGGTGTTTTTATTCCTCTTCAACGTCTCTCCCATACAGAGCCGCCTTTTTCACGTGCACACGCCTTTTTCACATGTCCGCACTGATCGCGGTGGTGCCTTTACGGGCAGTCGGAGAAATCAACGCCAACAAAAAAAATTACATCCAGCCTAGTTAAGACCATACCAAAGACTATAAAAATGGGACCCATTGCCTCCCTGCGTGTGTGACGATCATTGGGACTTAAAAAAATAAAATAAAAAATAAAAAAAATAAAAAATTGGGTGCGTATTATACATGGGTACAGGCTTTTTTCCAGCATCAACATGCCATTTTTAGGGTGCGTATTATAAATGGGGTCGCATTATACACGGAAAAAAACGGTATATAAGCAATAATGTTATCAAACCATCTGTGCACTCTAAATCATTAAATCCATTGATCAAATTCCTCTTCCTTTGTCAACATCGCCGTGCGTGCGCCCTGACGTCAGCCTCGTCGTTATTCCACAGATCTAATATATAACTATATTGTAGCGTTAACAAAGTTCAAGGAAAGACGTGGGTTTGGTAAACGGCTCTTTATTTAACAAAACAAACTTACAGGCGTGTGGCGGCGTGGACTTCCAGCCACGGAAGTGGAAGAGAGCTCCAAAGAATAGGACCGGGCGTGCGTAAAAGCCATGACCAAGCCCCATCCACCGTACTCGGAGGGCCACCCGGCTGAGCGCCGGCCCTCAACTTCCAGCCATGGAAGTGGAAGAGAGCTCCATAGAATAGGACCGGGCGTGCGTAAAAGCCATGACCGAGCCCCATCCACCGTCTTCGGACAGCCACCCGGCTGAACGCCGGGCCCCGACTTCAATCCACGGAAGTGAAAGAGAGCTCCGTCGAGTCGATCTTTCTCCTTTATGTAAACAACAGCCTCGCTGCTGACGCGACGTCGCGATGGCTTTTACGCACGCCCGGTCCTATTGTATGGAGCTCTCTTCCATTTCCGTGGCTGGAAGTCGACGCCGCCACACGCCTGTAAGTTTGTTTTGTTAAATAAAGAGCCGTTTACCAAACCCACGTCTTTCCTTGAACTTTGTTAACGCTACAATATAGTTATATAGTAGATCTGTGGAATAACGACGAGGCAGCGCGACACTGCGTCAGGAGCGCGGCGGTTGTTTACCTAAAGGACAAAGATTGACTCGACGAGCTGCTGCTGACGCGACGTTGCCCTGCTGTCGTCACTTGAAATTCAAATTACAGTAATCCCTTGCTACATTGCGGTTCCACTTTTTTTTTTTGAAAAAAAAACATATAAGTCGCTCCTGAGTATAAGTCGCCCCCCCACCCAAACTATGAAAAAACCCGCGACTTATAGTCCGAAAATTACGGTAAGTAGAAAGCTTGAACGCAAATGGCGTTTAACCAAACTTGAAATTTTCCATCAGGCATGGTGTGACAGCTTCCTGAAATACAAAGATGCGCTTATCTTCGTAAAAAACTAATTATTTCTAGCAAATTATTCATCTCAATAAAAACAATCCTAAATACTTATTCGATACGGTGGCAAAGCTAACATTACTTCCACTCAGCCGACGAGTTCAATTTTTCGCTCGAAAGATTCAATCCATTAGGGATGAGCTCAAGATGACTGTACCAATCACTCAGTCAAGACCGCCGATTACGGGCACTGACAATCATACAATACCCCTCTCAAATTTTACATAATTATTTTTGTATTTTAGTATTTCTTTGAAGTTGGTTCAAACTCCTTTTGAAATGAATTATAGACAGCTTTCAATCCAAGTCACAAACACACGCACATGCACATACACACGCACACACACACACACACACATATATATAGTAATGGCTGTTTGGATCAATATTTTTATTAGGTGATCTTTGATGATGATGTTATATTGCCAAGTTTATGTTGTCATAACTGGCAGACAATTTCCTAAATTCTTGCAGATTACTTACTTTAATATTTGTTTGAGCAGAGCTCATTTTTGCTTGAGACATCTCAATTTTACAATTTTTTCCAAATCCTGCAGCACTCTGATCTGGAATGGTCTGGTATTCTCTGGAGATGACCCATTCAGTTTAGCGTAGACGCTGAAGTTTGCTTTGGATCTTTCCCTCCTTCAGATGATGGGCTTTTCATGCTGTGGTTATGTTTTGCTTGCTGAGATTTTCATTTATGAAGACCTTTGTCCTCTTAATTTTTTTCCCCAATTTCAATGGAGCAATTCTGTACTTCCTGCTTGTGCATTTCAGAAGCACATCACGGGTTTCTTAGGTAGCAGGTGGCATGGGACCACATTTCCAAGATCAGGCGTTATGTTTTTCTTTGATGAAAACTCCTCTACTTGCTTTTCCACAGATCGGTTGTCCTGCTCAACTGCAGCCACTGCTTGCCCTAGTCCCTCACTGCATAGGCTTGATCTTGAGACTGCTAATAGTAAAATAGCTAATAGTAAAAGTAAAATGTGAAGATTTTTTGTATCTGCTATTACTGGCTACACAATCCCGCAGAGCCAGATATTGTTTTTACTTCACTGGGCTTATCACCCAGCTCCAATGAAGTTTGCAGATGTACTTGATTTATTCTTTCGACAGTGCCTTAATTGGGGCTTGCTTAAACGTGAAGACTACTACTTGAGACTTGCTTGTGACTTGAATGTATGTCCTACTCCCACCTATGGCGGGTATACAGATTTATTGTACCTTTTGCCATCCAATGGAAGAGAATTCCAAATCACTATATGCAGCTGGCATGGATAGACAACCAAAGATACATTTCTAATCACTCAAAAGCTGTAAATAGGATTACAATCACAACAAATAATATTGCTTATTAATAATAATTCTGGGCCAATCTGTAATGTGTTCATTTAAGTTTTTACTTAGAATCGAACTAAACCGTGGATTTAGTGAACCATGGCGTTTGCATGTTCTCCCCGTGCCTGCTTGTGTTTCCTCCTACAATCCAGAGACATACATGGTAGGCCGATTGACCACTCTAAACTGCAGGTGTGAGAGCAGATGCTTGTTGGTCTATGTGTGCCCTGTGAATCTCTGGCAACCATTTCTGGGTGTCCCCTACCTACTGCCTGAAGTCAACGCCCGCAACCCCAATTACGAAAAGCAGAAAATGGGAAGACAAATTCATGCATGCACAAACACACACACATATCACCTCTGCTGCCAGGTAATTTCCAGTGGCAAGGTGTTTGAAGCGATACAAACTGTTCCAGTGTCCTGCCCCTCCGCGACACGGATCGTGATGGACAACCTAGAACAGTAATCAGCAAACAAGAAAAGGAAATGACTCCCACCTATCACAGGAGAACAGTTGTACTGCCATTCTTAATAAGTCCCCAGGGAATACTTTATTTTTCAAAGAAAGGTTATTTTCCTACCTCAACCTCCCACAGAGCATTTGAGCTGGTCGCCGATGTGGCCGACTGTCTCAAGGTTGTGCGCAGAAAAACGTGAAGTTTAGTCTTGTACTCGTCACATGTCAGAAACTTCTCCTGCTCCGCATGAAACAAACGTACCACATCGCCCTGAAAGAAAGTCAAAGTCTGCTTTATTGTCAATCTCTTCACATGTCAAGACACACAAAGAAACCGAAATTACGTTTCCTCTATCCCACGGTGACGAGACATAGTACACGATAGACATACAAGTACCGTAATTTTCGGACTATAAGTCGCACCCGAGCATAAGTCGCCCCCCCACTCAAACTATGAAAATAAATGCGACTTATCCGAAAATTACGGTGAACGACACAAAATAAAAACAAGAAGGCACAAACAATAAATAATAAGAGTGATGAATAAATAATAAATAAACAAATAACGCAATAAATAAGAGGAGCAAAACGGAGCAAGTGTGCATACAGCAGACAGTAAGCATAGCGCAAAAGTACAGGACGCTGCGCAGAAAGGGGGTGAAACAATGGTGTCTTGTCAAAATGCTGTGCAGTTTTGTCCAAACTTTGCATCATGCCATAATATGAATTTGGTCAGCCCCGCCCACCCTTAAACCGATTTTACGCTAACTCTAAACAACACCACATCTCTTCATTTGGCCTGGCATTACACCACACTGCTTTCTTTGCTATTCCATTCCAGGAGGCTCTGAAAAGGCAAAGGCACCCAGGAAAAAGTGGGTGGGGTTTGGGCAGGATCAACTACTCAAATACAGAAAAAGAGAGTAACAAAGAGTTTTAACATAAAATTCTATACATATATACATATAGTATACACACACACACACATATACAGTCAAACCTCGATTTTCGACCACACGTTCCTGAAGGCGGTTTGAGAAGTGAATCGGTCGAATTCCGAATCTATTTTTCCCATTACAAATAATGGAAAAAAAAATTATCCGTTTCAAGACTAAAAAAACCCGCCATTTTTAAGCATATTTGCGCATTTGTGTCCGATCGCGCAACTGCAGCGCACCGCTGAACGCGCAATCGTAGCGCGCCACCGACCGCGCAACTGCACCGCGCTGGTCGCATTATTGTGACAGAGGCGTCGCTGAAATTTAGAAAATATTTTTAAAGTCCTGATGTACTTTCCCAAATTTAAGTGGACCTCAGTGTGCAAGGAGCTTAATTTGGTCCGATCGCGCAACCGCAGCGCGCCAGGCGCTCACTGTCGCATTGCTTTAAAAGCGTCTTTGTGTTTTAGCATGGCTTTACTGCTCCCACTTGCTTTCTTTGGAGGCATGATTAGGGGTTAATACAATCTATTCTGCCTTTTGTAATAAGTTTAAGTAGAAACACGTTTACATGTAGCGCTTTACCTCCCTCTAATGGTTGCAGTGGGAAGTTGTTTTTGAGAGCAAATACCGAATGGCAGCAAGCAATGTTGACTCGTGTGCATGTGTTAAAAGCTGATGTTTAAACCTTTTATGTTGTGCCTTGGACAAGATTTGTCCGTGAGTATTATTCGAATTTTGAAACAATATTTTATTTTGGTTACATGTGATGTTTAATGCAAACCTATTCACCGTAAATGTGATGTAGCTTGTACGTGTTCAGCTAACGCACAATTTTACTTGTATTTTCTCCTAGTTTTACGACGGTCTTAAGAGGGCAATGGTTTGAGGCCATTCTACAAATAAATCAGCTAAAAGAAACCAAGTCTGATTATTTGGAGCGTCGTTAACTCGCTGTCTAGCTGGTGAAAAACTAGATGCTTCAGAGTGAGGACAGCACAGTAAAAGGACACTAGCGCGGCGGGCACAACCACGAGGAGCTACATCCAGCAAAATAACCATGAGCCTACGGTCAGGAAAGCTGTATCCCCCAGGTCTACCAGAAGAAGATATAATGCCAGACCCTACAGAATCAGGACAAGTGCACAACACAGACGATGTGGACAGCACGGAGAACAAGGGTAACGCAAGCTACACAGACACAAAGGTCAAGTCTTCACGCTCGCATACATCCAAACGTTCATCCGTAAGTTCTGCAGCGCTAAAAGCACGTGCACAAGCAGTTGCTGCACGAGCACAGCTGGAGTATTCATTAAAAGAAGCAGTCATAATGAAACAGAAAACTGAACTTGAGGCTAGTTTACATGTTTTGAGTAGTCAAAAAGCTGTTGCAGTTGCCGAAGCAGAGGCTGCTGTTTATGAAGAAGAGGGTCTCTCAAAGACTGAACTGAGTCATGTGTTTGTAGAACCACCTGCTAATCCAATGCAACGCACAGCAGAGTATATTCAGCAACACACAGACATTTGCCATGAAGGACTCACATTACGAGTTGATCCTCTCGCTTGCCACAATGCTGCACGTGAACAATGTGAAATGGCTCGGAATACAAAGATAGACAATAAAGGCATGCACAGCGTGGAAAAAACGGATGTTAAGGTAGAGCACGAAACACAGCAAGAACAGACGAATTCCCCCAAAATGTATCCGTACGACACTCCTCCGACATCAGTAGAAATAAGGGGTGAAGATGCGGTGTACAGGACATCGCGAAGTACCTAACAAGGAGAGAACTGTTAAGTACAGGACTTTTGCAGTTTGACGATCACCCAGAAAACTACTGGGCGTGGAAGGCTTCGTTTCAAAACACCATAAAAGACTTGCATGCTACAGCGCAGGAAGAACTAGATTTAATGATAAAATGGCTTGGAGTTGAGTCTGGTCGGCAAGCTAAAAGAATTCGCTCAATATATGTTTTCAATCCAATCGCTGCTCTCAGCCTTGTGTGGCAAAGACTCGAGGAATGTTACGGGTCTCCTGAAGTAGTGGAAAATGCACTGTTGAAGAAGATCGAGCAGTTTCCCAAACTCAGCAACAGAGACAGCACAAAGTTAAGAGAGCTAGGTGACATTCTACAAGAAATCGAATGTGCAAAGGATGGAGGATACTTACCAGACCTCTCATATTTGGACACAGCACGCGGAGTGAACCCCATTGCGGACAAACTACCCTACGCGTTACAAGAAAAATGGATTGCAACAGGAGCAAAGTATAAAGAGCAATACAAAGTCTGCTTTCCCCCTTTCAGCGTCTTTTCAAGATTTGTGAGACAACAAGCCAAAATAAGAAACGACCCAAGCTTTGTCATCACACCTCCAGCTAGCACAGTGCTTCTCAAATAGTGGGGCGCGCCCCCCTTGGGGGGCGCAGTGCTATTCCTGGGGGGGCGCGTGTGACCCTGGGGAACAGGCTTTTTTTTTGGCAGTACTAGAATAAAGAGTGATTGCGCGTTTACTACAGCAGGGGGCAGTGGCGCTCTCATTGTTACTTCTGTCACGTTTGCGACAGTGCAACATTTTACGACTTACAAGACAAGTTAGGATAGTCACGGTGGGGAGGGGGGGCGCGAATAGTTTTCTTCTTGCTAGGGGGGGGCGTAACAGAAAATATTTGAGAAGCACTGAGCTAGCACAAGCTTCAAGAAAGACCAAGGTTTTAAAGGTAATTCCAGGCAAGTGATAACTGTGAACAAAACAGACATTCCCGCAGACAGTAGTTTTTCTCAGAACAGATACAGTCAGTTGCCAGAAAGCCCTGACAAGCTATGCCCAATACATAAGAAGCCTCATCCACTAAAAAAGTGCAAAAGCTTTAGAGCAAAACCCATAGATGAGCGCAAGTCCTTTCTTAAAGAGAATAGAGTCTGTTTTAAGTGTTGTGGCTCTACTCAGCATTTAGCGAAATACTGCAAGGTACAAATAAAGTGCACAGACTGTGGCAGTGACAGACATTTATCAGCGCTACATCCAGGTCCACCTCTTGTTCCAGCTGATAGCCCTGAAGCCGACAAAGAGGATGGCGGGGAGACAGAGGACAGTGCAAACATTTCAGTGGTCTCTAAATGCACAGAAATCTGCGGTAATGCAGACAGTCCACATTCATGCTCAAAGATAAGTCCGGTGTTAGTCTATCCAGATGGCAAAAGACAACAAGCACAAAAGATGTACGCAGTGTTTGACGAACAAAGTAACAAGTCTCTTGCTAAGTCACAGTTTTTTGAGCTATTTAATATTAAGACACGCTCAGACGCTTACAAGCTCAGAACATGCTCCGGACTGTCAGATAATGTTGGCAGAACAGCATCAAACTTTGTGATTGAGTCAATGGATGGTAGAGTAAAACTCCCACTCCCAAATCTGATCGAATGTGACATGATTCCAGACGATAGGAGTGAGATACCGTCTCCACAAGTTGCTATGCAGTTCCCACACTTACAGACGATAGTTGACAAGATACCTCCTGTCGAAATACAAGTACCTGTCCTTCTACTCTTGGGAAGAGATATTATACAGGTACACAAAGTCAGAGAGAGAATCAACGGGCCGCACAATACACCCTATGCGCAGCGCCTAGACCTAGGGTGGGTAATTGTTGGTGAAGCCTGCCTAGGAAAGACACACAAGCCCTCGAATGTGAATGTCCTAAAAACACATGTTCTTCAGAATGGCCGTGCTTCTTACCTCAGCCCATGCCCCAACATCTTTCAAGTAAAGGAGTCGAGTGGTTGCAGCTTCCAACCAAACACCACACCCGCTCTTCAAAAGGGCAGTGAAGATAAAAATTCTGATTTGCTGGGACAAACTGTTTTTGAGAAAACAAAAGATGACGACAAACCAGCGCTGTCGGTAGAAGATAAAGACTTTATTGACATTATGGAAAAAGAACTGTTTCAAAACAAAGCCAACAGCTGGGTGGCACCGTTGCCATTCCGCTCACCCAGACCGAAACTTCCAAGTAACAGGGAGCAAGCATTCAAACGTCTTCAGTCACTCAGGAAAACACTGGACCGCAACCCTGAAATGAAAAGACAATACACCGAGTTCATACAAAACCTGCTGAACAATGACCATGCGGAGCTCGCTCTACCTCTGGACTCGGACAAAGAACACTGGTACTTACCATCCTTCGGTGTGTACCATCCTCAAAAACCCGACCAGCTGAGAGTAGTTTTTGACTCAAGTGCAGAGTTTCAAGGACAGTCCCTTAACAAAGTCTTGTTAAGCGGACCTGACCTCAACAACACACTACTAGGTGTTCTTATGCGCTTTAGGAAAGAGCCAGTAGCATTTTCGACTGATGTGCAGCAAATGTTTTATTGCTTTGAAGTGAGAGAGGATCACAGGGATTATCTAAGATTCCTTTGGCATGAAAATAATGATCCGGATAAAGATATTTGTGAATATAGAATGAAAGTCCACGTTTTCGGAAATAGTCCCTCCCCGGCCGTGGCTATTTACTGTATGAGGCGTGCTGCAGTCGAAGGAGAGGAAGAGCATGGACAAGATGCAAAGCAGTTCATTAAGAGGCATTTTTATGTGGATGACGGCCTCGCATCCACAACAACCTCAGAAGAAGCTGTTGAGATACTCACAAACGCACAAAACATGTTGGCCCAATCCAATTTAAAACTACACAAAATAGCCTCTAACAACCACAAGGTAGTGAAAGCATTTCCTGCTGCTGAAAGAGCAAAAGATCTGAAAGACTTGGATTTAGAGCCGGGCGACATACCTCTGCAGAGGAGCCTAGGGGTGCTCTGGAATCTTGAAACTGACAGTTTTACCTTTCATGTCGCCACCGAACTAAAGCCATACACCAGGAGAGGTGTGTTGGCCACAGTTAACAGTTTGTACGATCCACTAGGTTTCGTATCACCCGTCACAATGCAAGGAAAAGCACTTCTACGTGAACTGTCCACAGAACAAAAGGATTGGGATGAACCACTTCCTGTGGAAAGAGAAGAGGAATGGAACAAATGGAGATACTCATTAAAAGATCTTGAGCAGCTACAAATACCAAGATGCTCCCAATCTACAGCTGTGAGGAAAGAACTGTGCATATTCTCAGATGCCTCCACCATGGCCATAGGAGCAGTAGCGTATCTGAGAGCACTTGACAGTGAAGGTCAGTGGCACACGGGTTTTATCATGGGGAAGTCAAAAGTGGCCCCCCGTCCTGCCCACACGGTCCCGAGACTAGAGTTATGTGCAGCAGTTTTAGCTGTTGAAATGTACGAACTCATTAGGGATGAGATGGACATTGAAGTAGACACTGTCAGATTTTTTACAGATAGTAAAATCGTTCTTGGCTACATACATAACAACACAAAGAGATTCTACACTTATGTAGCTAATCGAGTGACCAGGATCAGGAAGTCCACACATCCTGCACAGTGGTGTTACATAGCTACTTGTGACAATCCAGCAGACAATGCAACCAGACCCATAGCAGCTTCTACACTAGCTCACACAAACTGGTTTAGTGGTCCTTCCTTTTTAACACAGCCCAATAAAGAGTCGACGCATTCAGATGATTTCAATCTGATTGACCCTGATACAGATACTGAGATCAGGCCTGAGGTGAAAAGTTTTGTCACTAAAACCTCAACTACGCAGTTAGAGTCAAGTCGCTTTGAAAGATTCTCTCAGTGGACGAGTTTGTATCAAACTATTGCATCACTAAAACGTGTCGCAGCATCATTCAAGAAAACAAACTTGGGAAACAAAGGCTGGAATTGTTTTAAAAACACAAACACTACCGATGAACTGTATAAAGCACGGAAATTTATCATTCAAACTGTGCAACATGAAACATTCAAAGAAGAGTTCCGGTGCATAAAAGCTAACCAGCCATTACCGAAACAGAGCTGTCTTAAAAAGCTAAACCCTGTTATTGATGAAGATTGTCTTCTGAGAATAGGAGGACGCTTGGCACCTGCTAATCTCACTAAGGAAGAGAAACATCCACTCATTATCCCACACACTCATCACGTAGCAGTCCTACTTGTCAGGTACCATCACGAGAAGGTAGCGCATCAGGGGCGCCACATAACAGAAGGAGCGCTCAGAGCAGCCGGATTTTGGATTATCGGCAGTAAACGGCTTGTCTCTTCTGTCATTCACAAATGTGTTCTCTGTCGTAAGCTCAGAGGGCAATTTCAAACTGTTGCCTATGCCACCATTCACCAGTGTTGGAATGGACATCTTCGGTCCTTGGACGGTTACCACACGTCGCACCAGAGGAGGAAGTGCAGACAGTAAACGCTGGGCTGTACTTTTCACCTGTATGTCCATGAGAGCTGTGCACATTGAGCTCATCGAATCAATGTCGACATCCAGCTTTATCAATGCGCTGAGAAGGTTTTTCAGCATTCGTGGACCCGCACAGATACTCCGCTCGGATAGAGGTACCAATTTTATTGGAGCATGCAACGAACTGAAAATTTATCACAAGGACACAGAATTGAACTCTTACCTGCAGGAAAAAGGATTTACGTGGCTGTTCAACTCCCCACACTCCTCACACATGGGTGGGTCGTGGGAGAGACTCATTGGAATTGCAAGACGTATTTTGGATGGTATTCTTTTGAAAGTCATACATATCCAACTCACACATGAGGTGTTAAGTACTTTCATGGCGGAAGTGATGGCAATAATGAATGCAAGACCACTCGTGGCGGTGTCAACAGATCCTGACAGACCAAATCTTCTCACCCCAGCAATGCTTCTTACCCAAAAGACCAATGCCTTATCTGCACCAACAGGAACCTTTGCACCTCCAGACCTCTATTCAAAGCAATGGAAGCAAGTACAGTCTGGCGGACACCTTTTGGAAACAGTGGAAGAGTGAATATCTTTCAACTCTACAGCAAAGGCGAAAATGGACTGATGAAAAAATGAATGTAAAAGTCGGTGACATTGTATTACTGAAAGACGTGCTTGCACACAGAAATGACTGGTCCATGGGAAGAGTTGTGAAAACATTTGAGAGTAAGGACAAAAAGGTTCGAAAAGCAGAAGTGAAGACTGTAAAAGATGGGAATGTGAAAGTGTTTTTGAGACCTATTACAGACATGGTTTTGCTGGTATCAGAAAAGTAAATGTTGCATTTTTTTGTTATTTACATGTTCTAAAGTTTGATTTGTAGTGGCACAATTGTATTGTACCAGGCGGGGAGTATTCTGCCTTTTGTAATAAGTTTAAGTAGAAACACGTTTACATGTAGCGCTTTACCTCCCTCTAATGGTTGCGGTGGGAAGTTGTTTTTGAGAGCAAATACCGAATGGCAGCAAGCAATGTCGACTCGTGTGCATGTGTTAAAAGCTGATGTTTAAACCTTTTATGTTGTGCCTTGGACAAGATTCGTCCGTGAGTATTATTCGAATTTTGAAACAATATTTTATTTTGGTTACATGTGATGTTTAATGCAAACCTATTCACCGTAAATGTGATGTAGCTTGTACGTGTTCAGCTAACGCACAATTTTACTTGTATTTTCTCCTAGTTTTACGACGGTCTTAAGAGGGCAATGGTTTGAGGCCATTCTACAAATAAATCAGCTAAAAGAAACCAAGTCTGATTATTTGGAGCGTCGTTAACTCGCTGTCTAGCTGGTGAAAAACTAGATGCTTCAGAGTGAGGACAGCACACAATCCTCAAAGTAACGAAAATACAGTAACGAACGGAGTCAGTCGGCATCAGGGCCGCGCGGTTGGGTTTTCTTGGGTCCTTTCGTCTCATCTCGCGAGGTTAGACCTCTGAATTCTTTTCGACAACCGAAGCAAAAAAATCTCAAATTTTTCGTTCGAATTCGTATTTGTTCAAGAACTGGGACGTTAGGAAACCGAGGCTTGAGTGTATTCCAAAAACATCACGCGAGGGGCGCTTCCATTTTTTTCATTCCAGATATTTACACTTTTGCCAAAATTCATAAAATTTTCACCATTCATTCTTAACAGCACATTGATCATTTTCATTTACGCGATTCCCATTTGCACAAAGTTGAGAACGTGTCGTGAGTGCACAATAGTAGCGAAGAAAACATTCTCAGCAGGGTTCGAGGTTTGACTGTATATGTACAGGACTGTCTCAGAAAATTAGAATATTGTGATGAAGTTTTTTACTTTCTATAATGCAATTAAAAAAACAAAAATGTCATACATTCTGTATTCATTACAAATCAACTGAACTATTGCATGCCTTTTATTATTTTAATATTGCTGATTATGGCTTACAGCTTAAGAAAACTCAAATATCCTATCTCGAAATATTAGAATATTTCCTCAGACCAAGTAAAAAAAAAAGATTTATAACAGCAAAACAAAATCAAACATTTGAAAATGTCCATTGATACACTCAGTACCTGGTTAGGAATCCTTTTGCACGGATTACTGCATCAATGCGGCGTGGCATGGAGGCAATCAGCCTGTGGCATTGCTGAGGTGTTACGGAAGCCCAGGATGCTTCAATAGCGGGATTTAGCTCATTTGCATTGTTGGGTCTGGTGTCTTTCAGCTTCTTCTTTACAATACCCCACAAATTATCTATGGGGTTCAGGTCAGGGGAATTGGCAGGCCAATGGAGGACAGTAATGCCATGGTCAGTACACCATTTACTGGTGGTTTTGGCACTGTGGGCAGGTGCCAAATCATGCTGGAAAATGAAATCATCATTTCCATAGAGCTTTTCAGCAGACGGAAGCATGTAGTGCTCTAAAATCTGCATTTACTCTGGACTTGATGAAGCACAGTGGACCAACACCAGCAGCTGACATGGCTCCCCAAAACATCGCTGACTGTGGGAACTTCACACTGGATTTCAAGCAACTTGGATTTTGCTCCTCTTCAGCCTTTTCTTCAGACTCTGGAACCTTGACTTCCAAATGAAATACAAAACTTGCTTTCGTCTAAGAAGAGGACTTTGGAACACCCTGCAACTCTCCAGTGCTTCTTTTCCATAGCCCAAGTCAGACGCTTCTTCCGTTGTCTTGAGTTCAGAAGTGGCTTGACCATGGGAATACGGCTATTGTAGCCCATTTCCCGGACATGTCTGTGAACAGTGGCTTTTGATACCTGGACTTCAGTCCACTGTCTTTGAAGCTCCCCCAAATTCTGGAAGCGACTCTTCTGTACAATAGTGTTAAGGCTGCGGTCATCTCTCTTGGTTGTGCAGCGTTTACTGCCACATTTCCCCCTTCCAACAGACTTTTTGTGGATGTGCTTTGAAATTGCACAGTGTGAACAGCTTGCTCTTTGAGAAATTTCTTATTGTGTCTTACCCTCCTGATGGAGGGTGTCAATTTATTGATTGATTGATTGATTGATTGATATCTTTATTTCGAACATCCAAAATAAAAACTAAAAAATAAATAAATAAATAAATAAATAACACTCTAAAGTGCCACATAAGTCCATACAACAAACAAACAAAAAATAAACCAACAAATAGAAATAAATAAATAAAATAAAATAATTAATTCATAATAATAATACATAAGTAAATAAATTAATAAATAATGCTCGATAAGGAGTAGGAGGAAGCATAGCTTTTTAGATTCCTACCCCTTTCTCACTTTATCCATTAAACCAACTATTCAACATATACTGTAATTCTACAATAGAACACAAGTAGACACACTTTCACACTTATTGTTCTGTTCCATTTTTACTTGTGTGTAGCCCTTTGGCACTTTAAGCCTTTGTACCCGCTAAACAACATATTTTTGTACATTCTTTTAAACTGGTGGATATTTGGACTTTGCTTGAGTTACTCACTTAGATTGTTCCATAGTTTGACCCCGGTTGTAGTTATACAGAAACCTTTTAAGGTTGTTCTTATGTTTAAGATTTTGAAGTTGTGATTCCCCCTTAACTTATAACCTCCCTCCCGATTCCTAAATAAGTTTTGGATATTGTCTGGTGGTTGTTTTGCTTTTGCCCTATACATGATTATTGCTGTTTGATAAGATACTATGTCAGTGAATTTCAATAGTTTGGATTGTATGAAAAGTGGATTTGTGTGTTCCAAGTAGTTGACTTTATGAATAGTCCTTATTGCTCTTTTCTAAATTTTGTGTGTTACGCCCTTTGCCTTGGCAGAATCACTGGAGAACTTTCTTGCCTTTTCAAAAACGTCCGCCACAGACGGAGTGGGCGTGCTCGGTGTCAGTTTCCTTTTCTGTGTCGCCTTCTTCTCATATTCAGAATAGCGATCGGGATGTTTGGATAGCAGGTGATGAATTAAACCCGACGTGGAGAAACTTTTTTGCAGATGCACCCCCTCTTGAAATTTCAGCATTGCATGTTTTGCAAATCGCTATCCGTGGGTCTTTCTCTGGCATAGTGAAATCAGTCCACACCGCAGACATGCTGGCTCTTATCCCGTTTTCCCGCGTGCTGGCTGCGCTGTTTGCTCACGTCATCACAAGTTTCGGTCGTGTTGTTTCGGTGATTTAGGTCTTTCGGCCAAAAACCGAAAATGCACTTTTGGGTCATTTTCGGCCGAAAATCTTCGGTGGCCGAATTTTCGGCGCATCCCTAATGATAACGTGTTGTTTGTGGTGGAGAAGAAATTATTGTCTGGGTTGATGTCCTGATCTATTTCCAGAGTGCTGCTTTCACTGTAATCAAACGTTAGTTGGAGTTGTTCATGTTCTTGTATCCACTGTGTTACCTGTCCATTGTTGCTTGATGTAGGTTGAGTAGTGTCCCTGAGCATTATGTTTGTGTTTTGTCTTGTTACCTCCATTCAGTTCCATGTCCACTCCAGTTGATTTTCTATTGAGGATACTTATTCGAGCTTTTCCAGTTCCTCAATACTCCTCACAATCAGTATCTTGGCCTCTTCTGGTGATCAATTAAGCTTCATGTATATCTTGCAATTTCTGGTCAATGTACTCTGTATTTTTTCCACTCTTCCCAAGTGACGTGCTTTCTTTGCAATATCCGCATTTGTCTTTGTCAAATGTTCATTTATGTAGATGTCTGTACCTTTGAGCAACTTACCCTGCTTTAGAAGTGCAACTTTGTGCTTCCTGTTGACAAATTTCAGAATGACTGCAGGCTTGTCGTTACTGTTTCTTCTGGGCAGTGGATGGCATGCTTCGACCTGGTTGAAGTCCATACTTATTCCTTTAGTTTGCAGAAACTCAGCTACCTGTTGCTCGGCTGAGCTTGCATGTTGCTCACAGCCATCGTTACTTGCCGTCACTGCCCTTGCATAAGATATAGGTTTGATTGCTATTCCCGTGATGACAATGTAATTTATTCTTGTGTATTGCTCGATGTCCGCTACCCGACTTTCAAGGTAGGCAAGCCGCTTGTCCTTCTCAGTATTGAGCCCTCCCTGTCTTTACCTCTTCCACCAGTGCCAAGATGTTTTTCTGCTGCATCCTTACAGCAGAAACTTCTTCCGAAAGGAAGTCAAGTGACCTTTTTATGTCCTCGACCTTCTCCGTGGACATGGTTAGTCTTTTTCGGCCCCAAATTGTTCACGTTGATCGCAGCTTTCTTTGACAATCAGCTGTTCCCCGGTAAATCAGCTGTTAGCAGTCTGCTAACAAACTTGCAGGTTCAC
Source organism: Syngnathus typhle (assembly GCF_033458585.1). Taxonomy (NCBI): domain Eukaryota; kingdom Metazoa; phylum Chordata; class Actinopteri; order Syngnathiformes; family Syngnathidae; genus Syngnathus; species Syngnathus typhle. Next base: position 26,023,884 of record NC_083739.1, on the reverse strand, counting down.
GATCTGCTTAGATTGGTTACGTTTTCTTGATTTGGGTTATTTTCCAGTCCTTCATATGCGAGGTGAGAATAAGTTTTAACATAAGAACACAGCCCAAACTTGGTGTAAAAGAATATCCGATCCAAGAACCTCACAGTGTGTCGCGCTTCCGTGCAGACGCCGTCCGATGATGGTCCTCTGGACAGCTGTCAGATCAGCAGTCTTCCCCATACTTGTGATTTAGTTTACTGAACCAAGCGGAGTGTTTTTCAAGGCTCAGGAAGCCCTTGCAGGTGTTTTGAGTGACTTAGATGATTCAAGTGATTAGTTGAATACCCTACTAGTATAATTATTCATGATATTCTAATATTTTGAGATAGGATATTTGAGTTTTCTTAAGCTGTATGTCATAATCAGCGAAATTTAAATAATAAAAGGCTTGCAATATTTCAGTTGATTTGTATTGAATCCAGAATGTATGACAACATTTTGTTTTTTTAATTGCATTACAGAAAATAAAGAACTTTATCACATTATTTTCTGAGACAGTCCTGTGTATGTATGTGTATATATACAGAGGCGTAGCCAAGCCGGGGCGAGCCGCGGCGGCGCCCCGGTTAGGACTCCCTGCGCCCCGGTTGAAAAAAATCGAGCTTTTTCGATTCTTCATTTTCATGCCGTTTTTTTCTTTCGGTCTTGCGCGAATGTGCTTGCGCTATTCTATGTGCGCGATGTTATCCATTCACCGTTTGCCTCCCGGACCCGGATGTTGTTTTAGCGATCAGCGAACGCCGTGGGTGATGTTAGATTTTTTTTCCTGTGGGCTTGCGCCCCTACTGGAAATGATTGTCACACACGCAGGGAGGCAATGGGTCCCATTTTTATAGTCTTTGGTATGGTCTTAACTAGGCTGGATGTTTTTTTTTTTGTTGGCGTTGATTTCTCCAACTGTAAAGGCACCACCGCGATCAGTGCGGACATGTGAAAAAAGCGTGCGGACGTGAAAAAGGCGGCTCTGTATGGGAGAGAAGTTGAAGAGGAATAAAAACACCCTTGGAAACCAAAACTTGCCCCTCGTCGTGACTCGGAGCCGCAACAAATGTTTCGGATTTGTGTAGGGTACATTGTGACAGCAAACGAGCAGGTGATCGAGCAAGCGTCTGATACGAGAGCATTGCGTTCGTATGGAGCGTGTTTGAAGTGAACAGCAGAGACGAAAGGAACAAGGAAAAGTGTTGTGAAATAAAATATTACCTGTAATACGCATTTTGTTATTTGCTGATTGAAACTGCTAATTAAACTGTGAATTGAAACTAATAGGAAGAAAACTGAACTCTCGCTCTTTATATAGCTGACGTGTCTTGCGCATCCGTTCTGCGCATCGGATCCATAGTGCGCATGCGCAGTGATACTGCCTCCGTATGACGTCCGGTCCGCGATGGAGATTAAAAAACAAACAATATTTGACAATAACACACCATCAAGGATTGCACCATCGCATCAAACAATGTGTCGTCAATTATGAATTTTACTGACTAAGTGTGCTGGGCAGGATGGCTGAATGCGATGCGCGATTGACAACAAACAAGAAGAAAGGTGATTTCAAGTTTTATTTCGAGGGAGATTTGTCATGTCTCGTCCCCAGTTTTGCTATGTGTCTAGGTTGCCATAGTTTCTGTTTGCGTCGCCCCTCCCTTCCTGTGTCACCTCAATCAATGTAACGTGTTTTGTATTTAAGTCCTGTCTGCCCCTCGCTTACCGTCAGATCATTGCATGTGTTACTGTCATGATGTCTGTTTGGTTTCTGTTCCTGTCTTTGGTAATGTCACCCTGTATTTTTGTTCCACGACTTTGTCCTGTTGTTGGTTTTGTTGTACCATGATTTTCTTAAAAAAATAAAATAAAAAATTTTAAAAAATTTAAAAATTTTAAAAAAATTGTACCCATGTATAATGCGCACCCCAGATTTTAGGACAATAAATTAGTTAAATTTTGCGCATTATACACGCAAAAAAACGGTATATATTAGGGGTGTAAATCGCGTGTTTTGTCACAATACGATATCATATCGATACAAAGAAACACGATACGATATTTGCCGATATCTTAAAGCCTGCTGTGATACATTCACGATACATCACGATATAGTGCTCTACGATCGATATATTTCTTTTTTAAATAAAAAATATAGAACAATATCGTGATTTATAACAATTCATACGCAAAATCAACAAGGTACTGCAAACTCTTTATTTAGGAAATTACAAGAGTATTGTAGTATACAAAGTGATTATTTTAACACTGAACTTTGATGTCGTGTTTTTTCTTTAAATGTGCGGCAAGATTTGTGGTCCCTGAATATTTGATCACCGCATGGCAGGATTTACAAACTGCACGTGTCTTGTCCGTTGAGCCATCTTTTCTTTGGAATCCAAAGTGCTTCCAAAAGAATGACTTGAAGCCTAAAGGGGAGCAAATTTTCTCGTCTTTTTGGACACTAGCCATAGCACCAGCCCAGGAGCCGCGTACTAGTTGTCGACTCCCCTTTCACGCTCTGCTCACAACACGCGCGCACTGCTCCCGGAAAGAGGAAGCAAGCAACAATGAACTGGATTTCAAAATAAAGTCGCGTCTAATGTCCAAGGTCAAACGCGGCGATATAAATTTATGTTTACGTTTAGCATCGATGCCAATAAATCGTCGAGCATTATATTGATTAATCGATGTGTATCGATGAATCGTTACACCCCTAGTATATATATATATATACGTATATACCACCACACGCACGTGCGAGTGAAGCCACGCAGATGTTGGCTAACCAGGTAACAGACATGGAGAAACTTCTACCAAATTCACCAATCATTGTTCTGGGTGATCTTAACAGGGCGAACCTTGCACACAAACTCCCCAGATACAGACAACACGTAACGTGTCCCACCAGAGGGGCACATACTCTGGACCACTGCTACACCGTGATTAAGGATGCATACCACTCTGTGGGTTGTGCAACTTTAGGACTCTCGTTCATCAGATGCCGGCCTACAGGCAGAAACTAAAAACTTCTAAGCCTGTGGTGAGGACTGTGAGGAAGTGGACAGTGGAGTCAAGGCAGGACCTCCAAGCCTGCTTTGACTGCACCGACTGGGGAGTTTTCGAAGCTGCAACTTAAGACCTGCATGAACTCACTGACACTGTCACATCATACATCAGTTTTTGTGAGGATCTGTGTGTGCAGACTAAGACCTTCTGCACGTACAACAACGACAAACCTCACACTGAACCTCAGGAAGCTGCGCAAAGTCAAGGAGGAGGCCTACGGGAGTGGCGACCGCGACCCGTTCAAGCAGACCAGAAACACACTGAACCGAGAGGTCAGGAAAGCCAGGAGGTGTTACAGGGAGAGCCTGAAGAGACACCTCTCTCCCAATCCTGATCCCTCAACAGTGTGGAAAGGTCTGCAGAGCATCACGGGCTACAAGAAACGAAAAACCCCGTCCTGTGGAGAGCCCAAAGCTTGCTAACCAGCTAAACAGGTTCTACTGCAGGTTTGATCGGTCCTCCCACACAATGGGATTTCCTGCAGCACAATCTACATATTCACCTCTCCCCACAACTGCTCTGTCTACACCTCTATCATCGTTGTCACCCACTCTCTTTCTTGCATAGGCCGCGCCCGCACTCCAGATCCACGAGGAGGAAGTGCGCCAGATGTTCCGGAGACAAAAGACCAGGAAGGCACCGGGCACAGATGGCGTGTCACCTTCCTGCTTGAAAGTCGGCCCTGAGCAGCTGGCGCCCACCTTTGCACGGATCTTCAACCGTTCTCTGGAGCTGTGTGATGTGCCCTCGTGCTTCAAGAGCTCCACCATCGTTCCAGTGGCCAAGAAGCCCGCCATCACAGGTTTGAATGACTATAGACCTGTCGCACTGACATCTGCGGTCATGAAATCTTTCGAGAGGTTAGTCCTGAACCACCTGAAGGATGTCACGGGCCCCCTGCTTGACCCCCTCCAGTTTGCCTACCGGGCAAACAGGTCAGTGGATGATGTGGTCAACATGGGACTGCACTACATCCTGCACCACCTGGACACCCCAGGAACGTACGCCAGGATCCTGTTCGTGGACTTCAGCTCGGCGTTCAACACCATCGCTCCTGACATCCTCCAACAGAAGCTCATCCAGCTTGCGGTGCCTGCTTCCACCTGTCAGTGGATCACCAGCTTCCTGACCAACAGGAGACAGCGTGTGAGACTGGGGGGCATCACATCTGACACCCGGACCACCAATACTGGAGCCCCTCAGGGGTGCGTCTTCTCCCCACTGCTCTTCTCTCTCTTCACCAACAATTTCTCTTTAGGTGACTCTCCTGTGAAGCTCCTGAAGTATGCAGACGACACCACTCTCATCGGACTGATCCAGGACGGTGATGAGACTGCGTACAGACAGGAGGTGGAGGGGCTGGTCTACTGGTGCAGCCAAAACCACCTGGAGCTGAACCCGCTCAAGACCGTGGAGATGACAGTGGACTTCAGGCGTGACCCTTCACCACTTTTACCCCTCACTATCCGCAGTAATACTATTCTCTCCACAGACACCTTCAAGTTCCTGGAAACCACAATCTCACTGGACCTGAAATGGACTGGCCACATAGACTCTGTTCGGAAGACGGTTAAATTGACTATTGTGAAAGTATGTTATTATTGTCACGATGTTTGATCAGTATCAAACATGTATGTAATATTGATGTTCCATTTACACATAAATGTATAAATGTGAGCGAAGACAAGGAGGTGAAAAGGATTAATGGTAATACTAAGTGGTGGAAGACTGAGATCCCACACAGAAGCGTGACTTCGGTCACGTTTTTCCAGTTGAGGCATAAACAAAATGCTGTTTGACGTTCCGTCAAGTCAGAGAAAAAAACATTTGCAAAGGTCACGTTGATGGAGAGTTGACATTTGGGAGTGAGAAACAGGATGAAGTATCCCTGAGAAAATGGTTACTTCCGTGGGAACATGGTCACCTCGTCTGGTTGAATCCGGTTGAGACCGGCCGAGATGCAGGTGCAGTCTATTCTGGAAGCATTTGGGTCATCTGAGGCCAATGTATGACGTCATGGAAAAAAACTGGTACGTGACCAAGCAGGCATAGTACCCACGAACTGGACTGGTATAAAAGGTTCGTTCGGACAAAGAGCATCGCTCTCTCTCGCCCGGTGGGGTCTCCCCGTCAGGGGTATGCCCCTGCGGCTACTGCCGTGGGTCCAGAACACTGATTAGACAAAGATAGATTTCATTCTTTCTGAGATTAACCCTAGGTCTGTTAAAATGAATTTATACTATCTTCAAATTGGACTTTGTCAGATTTTAAGCTCAAAGACAGGCTAGGAGATGCAGACCTCGGTGCAGGAGAGAGGAGCGATTATTAGGGTGTCGTCATCTCTATTCTTTCGGCCAGCCTGTTCTTTTAAATTGAATTCGGATTTTGGAACGAGGAGAACTGATCACTCGACTTTTCCACCAAACAGCATTTTAGACCTCTAGCCCCTTACCCTTTTTTACTATATTTTTGAGTTTTCAATCGAGAACTTCGAGACTGAATAATTTTTGCTGTATTGAGAATGGTGAGTGGAAATTATTGTTAGTTGTTCGAACAATTGAAACTTGTAATTCTCTTTCTTGTTTATTCATTATATTTCTACTTTATAATCATTTACCGTTTTTTTCCGTGTATAGTGTGCCCCCATGTATAATACGCACCCTAAAAATGGCATGCTGATGCTGGAAAAAAGCCTGTACCCATGTATAATACGCACCCAATTTTTATGAATTTTAAATTTTTTTTTTTTTTTTTTTTTTTTTAAGTCCCAATGATCGTCACACACGCAGGGAGGCAATGGCATGCTGATGCTGGAAAAAAGCCTGTACCCATGTATAATACGCACCCAATTTTTATGAATTTTTTTAAATTTTTTTTTTTTTTTTTTAAGTCCCAATGATTGTCACACACGCAGGGAGGCAATGGGTCCCATTTTTATAGTCTTTGGTATGGTCTTAACTAGGCTGGATGTAATTTTTTTTGTTGGCGTTGATTTCTCCGACTGCCCATAAACGCACCACCGCGCTCCGTGCGCGCACGGGAAAGAGGCGGCTCTGTATGGGAGAGACGTTGAAGAGGAATAAAAACACCCTTGGAAACCAAAACATGCCCCTCGTCGTGACTCGGAGCCGCAACAAATGTTTCGGATTTGTGTAGGGTACATTGCGACAGACAGCAAACGAGCAGGTGATCGAGCAAGCGTCTGATACGAGAGCATTGCGGTCGCATGGAGCGTGTTTGAAGTGAACAGCAGAGAAGAAAGGAGCAAGGCAAAGTGTTGTGAAATAAAATGCACAGAACGGCTGCGCAAAACACGTCAGCTATATAAAGAGCGAGAGTTGTTTTCTTCCTATTAGTTTCAATTCACAGTTTAATTAGCAGTTTCAATCAGCAAATAACAAAATGCGTATTGCAGGTAATATTTTATTTCACAACACTTTGCCTTGTTCCTTTGGTCTCTGCTGTTCATCCTAAAACACAAAGGCGCTCTTTAAGCAATGCGACAGTGAGCGCCCGGCGCGCTGCGGTTGCGCGACCGCACCAAATTAAGCTCCCTGCGCAGTGCGCACTGAGGTCCACTTAAATTTTAGAAAGTACATCAGGACTTTAAAAATATCTTCTAAATTTCAGCGACGGCTCTGTCACAATAATGCGACCAGCGTGGTGCAGTTGGGCGGTCGGCGGCGCGCTACGGTTGAGCGTTCTCTCTCGCGCTCTCTCTCTCTCGCTCTCTCTCGCTCTCGCTCACACGCGCACACACGCAAACCGGATATCATACAGAGGCCGCCATTACAGATGCGCAGAACGGATGCGCAAGACACGTCAGCTATATAAAGAGCGAGAGTTCAGTTCTCTACCTAAATCCGTATTACAGGTAATATTTTATCTCACAACACTTTGCCTTGTTCCTTTTGTCTCTGCTGTTCACTTCAAACACGCTCCATACGAGCGCAATGCTCTCGTATCAGACAAGGCTTGCTCCATCACCTGCTCGTTTGCTGTCTGTCACAATGTACCCTACACAAATCCAAAACATTTGTTGCGGCTCCGAGTCACGACGAGGGGCAAGTTTTGGTTTCCAAGGGTGTTTTTATTCCTCTTCAACGTCTCGGTGGTGCGTTTACGGGCAGTCGTAGAAATCAACGCCAACAAGAAAAATTACATCCAGCCTAGTTAAGACCATACCAAAGACTATAAAAATGGGACCCATTGCCTCCCTGCGTGTGTGACGATCATTGGGACTTACAAAAAAAATAAATAAATAAATAAATAAATTTTTTGTACCCATGTATAATGCGCACCCCAGATTTTAGGACAATAAATTAGTTAAATTTTGCGCACTATACACGGAAAAAAACGGTAATTTCGCTTAATGATTATTTTGATCTTTTATGCTTTAAATCTCTTTTGTTTCTCTCCTGTAGTCATACTTTAAACCGTTCAGTTCTTTTTTAAATGAAGACAGCTTTAATCCTTGACATCAGGGAGTGTCAGAATCTGGTTCGAAACCATTAACTTAAGACCAGCTAGTGTGAGTATACGCTAGTGAAAATAAACAAGTTCCCACGCTCTTAACAAAGACAGCTTAACTATTCCGAGCGGATAACAAAAGCAACAATCTTAATAGGAAGGGAGAGCTGCTGAAACGGCCGCGATCGAGGAGATCCTGGGTCTCGACACAGTAGCTACTCAACCCTCGGGTTTCTTTGATTTCAGCGGGACGCGTCCAAAAATGACGGAATTAATCTAACAATATATTAGTTACCTGAACAGCGGTTAGACTCGGAACCAATCTTCTTTCCGTACCGGCTTAAATCAATTCTTGTCTCCCCTACAGACTGCAGAGGGGCTAAAGTACAGAATGTTACCCTTTAAACGGAGAGCCGGTCACTTACATCAGATAAGTGCACGATTGACAAAAGGCTTGCAATATTTCTGTGGATTTGTAATGAATCCAGACTGTATTACAGAAAATAAAGAACTTCATCACAATATTCTAATTTTCTGAGACAGTCCTATATATCAGGGGTCCCCAACCGGTCCATGGGTCACTTGGTACCGGGCCGCCAAGCCGCACAGAATCTTTTTTTTATCGATGATCAATTAATTCAGGTCAAGACGCTGGTCCCGGTCACCTCAGTCGATCCCGCGAAGCAAGCAAATATGAGCAAGAAACAGATTTGTTTGGAAAGCTTCTTCAGAAAGGGAAAAAAGCCCAATGAGTAGACGTAAGAAGAAGAGGCTACGACTTCTAAGGAAAGCTGCATTTAAAAGAAAATTTCTGGTGTCCTACTTAAAATATGGATTTATCACCACAGGTGACTCTGACGCGCCAAGCCCATTCTGCATAATATGTGGTGACAGGCTAGCTAACGAGGCAATGAAGCCTTCAAAACTGCTTCGGCAAATGGAGACCAAGCATGCTGCATTAAAAGACAAACCTTAACCACTTCGGGTGTCATTGTCTCCGATCATTACACCTAGATGGGACCGGCTCGTTTCTGAGAAATAAGCTCAGTGCTCCCACTAATACAACAGGTGGTGAGTTTTATTCTTATGTCGTTTATCCTTGTTTTTATGCCAGTCGTGTCATTTTATTTCATCATATTTATATATTTATTATACCGTTTTTTTCCGTGTATAATGCGCAAAATTTAACTAATTTATTGTCCTAAAATCTGGGGTGCGCATTATACATGGGTACAAATTTATTTATTTTTAAATTTTTTTTTTTTTTTTTTACAAGAAAATCATGGTACAACAAAACCAACAACAGGACTGACCGACAAAATCGTGGAACAAAAGACAGGAACAGAAACCAAACAGACATCATGACAGTAACACATGCAATGATCCGACGGTGAGCGAGGGGCAGACAGGACTTAAATACAAAACACGTTACATTGATTGAGGTGACACAGGAAGGGAGGGGCGACGCGAACAGAAACTATGGCAACCTAGACTCATAGAAAAACTGGGGACGAGACATGACAAATCTCCCTCAAAATGAAACTTGAAATCACCTTTCTTCTTCTTTGTTGTCAATCGTGCATCACATTCAGCCATCCTGCCCAACACACTTAGTCAGTAAAATTCATAATTGACGGTACATCGTTTGATGCGATGGTGCAATCCTTGATGGTGTGTTATTGTCAAATATTGTTTATTTTTTAATCTCCATCGCGGACCGGACGTCATACGGAGGCAGTATCACTGCGCATGCGCACTATGGATCCGATGCGCAGAACGGATGTGCAAGACACGTCAGCTATATAAAGAGCGAGAGTTGTTTTCTTCCTATTAGTTTCAATTCACAGTTTAATTAGCAGTTTCAATCAGCAAATAACCAAATGCGTATTACAGGTAATATTTTATTTCACAACACTTTGCCTTGTTCCTTTCATCTCTGCTGTTCACTTCAAACACGCTCCATACGAACGCAATGCTCTCGTATCAGACGCTTGCTTGATCACCTGCTCGTTTTCTGTCAAAATGTATTCTACACAAATCCGAAACATTTATTGCGGCTCCGAGTCACGACGGGGGGCAAGTTTTGGTTTCCAAGGGTGTTTTTATTCCTCTTCAACTTCTCTCCCATACAGAGCCGCCTTTTTCACATGTCCGCACGCCTTTTTCACATGTCCGCACTGATCGCGGTGGTGCCTTTATGGACAGTCGGAGAAATCAACGCCAACAAAAAAAAATACATCCAGCCTAGTTAAGACCATACCAAAGACTATAAAAATGGGACCCATTGCCTCCCTGCGTGTGTGACGATCATTGGGACTTAAAAAAACAAACACAAAAAAAAAGAAATTTGGGTGCGTATTATACATGGGCACAGGCTTTTTTCCAGCATCACCATGCCATTTTTAGGGTGCGTATTATACATGGGGGCGCATTATACACGGAAAAAAACGGTAAATGTATTATTTATTTATATAAATGTGTTATTTATTTATATAAAGGCCGGTCCGTGAAAATATTTCTGACACGTAACCGGTCCGGGGCGCAAAAAAGGTTGGGGACCACTGTATATATATATATATATATATATATATTAGGGGTGTAACGATACATCGATACACATCGATTAATCGATATAATGCTCTACGATTTATTGGCATCGATGCTAAACGTAAACATCGATTTATATCGCCGTGTTTGACCTCGGACATTAGACGCGACTTTATTTTGAAATCCAGTTCATTGTTTTTTGCTTCCTCTTTCCGGGAGCAGTCCGCCCGGCGTTGTTGTGTTGTGAGCAGAGCAGGCACGTGAAAGGGGAGTCGACAACTAGTACGCGGCTCCTGGGCTGGTGCTATGGCTAGTGTCCAAAAAGACGAGGAAATTTGCTCCTCTTTAGGCTTCAAGTCATACGTTTGGAAGCACTTTGGATTCCAAAGAGAAGATGGCTCAACGGACAAGACACGTGCAGTTTGTAAATCCTGCCATGTGGTGATCAAATATTCAGGGAGCACAAATCTCGCCTCACATTTAAAGAAAAAACACGACATCAAAGTTCAGTGTTAAAGTAAGCACTTTGTATACTACGATACTCTTGTAATCTCCTAAATAAAGAGTTTGCAGTACCTTGTTGATTTTGCGTATGAATTGTTATAAATCAGGATATTGTTCTATATTTTTTATAAAAAAAAAAAAAATCCATCGTAGAGCACTATATCGCAATATATCGTGAATGAATCGCAGCAGGCTTTAAGATATCGGCAAATATCGTATCGTAGTTCTTTGTATCGATATGATATCGTATCGTGACCAAACCCGCGATTTACACCCCTAATATATATATATATATATATATATATATATATATATATATATATATATATATATATATATATATATATATATATATATATATATATATATATATATATATATACTTGTTAGAAAAATGTATATATATGTTATCATGCGTTCTCTAATCAATGCCTTACTGCAATATTACTGCAATATATGCTTGCTGTTTGGCCTTGCTGTTTTTATGATGTACCACAGAAGGACAGTTCCTTTCTAACAAAGACCACTTTGTTAGACAACATGCCTCATTGCTGCCCTGCACCCCAGATGAACCTCCAAGTGACCATTAAAGTCAGGGTTTTCCTAACTATCTTTATCGTAGGATTAGGTTGGAATGTATATAACCAGTAATAAATAACTTAGCTTGTTGCATCCTACACAATGTCGTAAAACTTCCCTTGCTATGTTTTAACTAGAGGTCAAAGGGTTTTTCTTCTGTATCCAGTCCACTCAAACTCCTCTTCCCAGATGTTCTTATCAGTATGTAAACACCTAGTGTCTCACACTGTGGGTAGGGCAAATCCAAATAAAAAGAGCGGGAGTGCCTACAGATTTTTAGTGTGTGTAGAGATTGTCTCAAGCTATCTGTACTGCACTCCTCGCGAGAAAAGACTTAATATTCTGTCTCACTTGTGGTTTGTTTGCTGTTGCTCTTCTATTCACTTATTCAGTCAGCGAAATAAACCTGACAGAAATTGGGGGCTCGTCCGGGATCTCAACACGCCCTGAACGGTTCCAGCGGGCTCTTCGACGCAGGTGACAATCCTCGGCCGAGGTAAACAAAAGCCCTTTGACGGGACTGTCTCGATCAGTCCGGCTGGACACCGGGAGGGTTGACGAGATCTTCCGAGGAAGAGAATCAGCAGACCGTGAGTAGGAATATTAATTCTACTAAATAGAAACAGTTAAATTCCGCAGGGGCGGATGTGGAGCCCCCTAGCTTTCAAGCTAGTTAAATTCTGCAGCAGGAGGGGCGGACTCCTCTGTTATTAAAAAAAAAAAAAAAAAAAAAAAAAAAAACTTGAGAATTCTAGACCCTATCAAGTACAACTAGAAACAGTTAAATTCTGCAGGGCGCAGATGTGGAGCCCCCTAACGTTTTATGTTAGTTAAATTCCGCAGCAGGAGGGGCAGACTCCTCTGTTCTTAAAAAAAAAACGCGCGTGGTATGCTTGTGAACTAGGGGTGTAAATCGCGGGTTTTGTCACGATACGATATAATATCGATATAAAGAACTACGATACGATATTTGCCGATATCTTAAAGCCTGCTGCGATTCATTCACGATATATCGCGATATAGTGCTCTACGATCGATATATTTTTTTTTAATAAAAACAAGAACAATATCCTGATTTATAACAATTCATACGCAAAATCAACAAGGTACTGCAAACTCTTAATTTAGGAAATTACAAGAGTATTGTAGTATACAAATTGCTTACTTTAACACTGAACTTTGATGTCGTGTTTTTTCTTTAAATGTGCGGCGAGATTTGTGCTCCCTGAATATTTGATCACCGCATGGCAGGATTTACAAACTGCACGTGTCTTGCCCGTTGAGCCATCTTTTCTTTGGAATCCAAAGTGCTTCCAAACGAATGACTTGAAGCCTAAAGGGGAGCCAATTTCCTCGTCTTTTTGGACACTAGCCATAGCACCAGCCCAGGAGCCGCGTACTAGTTGTCGACTCCCCTTTCACGTGCAGCAACGCCGCGCACTGCTCCCTGCTCCCGGAAAGAGGAAGCAAGCAACAATGAACTGGATTTCAAAATAAAGTCGCGTCTAATGTCCGAGGTCAAACACGGCGATATAAATCGATGTTTACTTTTAGCATCGATGCCAATAAATCGTAGAGCATTATATCGATTAATCGATGTGTATCGATGTATCGTTACACCCCTATTGTGAACGGTTTGACTGAGAGTGATCTCATTTGAGCGCTCCTCTTAAATAGTAAGCGAAAGTCCCTACCCCGACATGAACTATAAATGGGTTAGAAAATATAAATTTGAGGGACAACCAAATTATTAGGACTTAGAGTTGCCATAAACGAAACAACATAAATAAATCTTAAAGAAATTAAAGAAGGCATCTGATGATGTAGTGTTTTGGGAAAGAGAGAGAAAGAGAGAGAGAAAGAGAGAGAGACAGAGAGAGAGAGAAAGAGAGAGGGAAAGAGAGAGAGCTCAGAAAGCACTGTATTGCAGGTAGGAAGATGATGAGACTGGGCCTAACAGTAGGCAGGCAAGAGAAAACCAAAATTTACAGAGTTAGAGAAGAAGGGAGAAGTCTAGAGAAAGTAGAGAAGCACGTAGAGAAAACACATGCTACAAATTCAAAACTAAAGATCATAGCGGGAGGAATACATAAATCACGCCCTCCATGCAGAAAGAGTAGTAATAGACAAACAAAAACGAAAACAAATGAAAGCTTCAAAAAACACTTTTTTGGTAGACCAGGATAGTGACGCTTTTTACCAAAATGCAGGCAGAGGACAGAAAGGCCAGAGAGGGCGAGCAATACCCAACAGAGAAGGCTTTAGAGGCTGAGGAAGAGGAGTTGTGCAACCTCCAATAGAATGCTGGAGTTGCGGAGAAAACGGTCACATGGCACGTGACTGCACAAATGAACAGAAACACTATGACTAGGCCAAAATCAAATCAGATCAGGTTTCCATGTAATGAAGTGGGAACCTGGCTGCCAAAATTAAGGAGAAATTAGCTTAAATATAAGGAGATATTTATGTTAAAAGGATAAAGTAAGATAAAGAAACATTGAAGTTAAAATTTGCTAAATAAATAGAAAATAATTACAAATAGCTTCTAAAAGTGAAATAGAGAATAAATCAGAAAAGTAACACGAACAAAAAAGTGTGTTAGTGGGATCGATGTCTGTTCTATATGCTGTGCGTCATCCTTTTGTGCTGGTGTGTGTGTGCGTGTGCGCGCAGAGGATCCTCATGAATGGGTGTGTGTATGAGTGAGAGTGAGATGTGTGTTCTATGGAAGAAATCAGTAATGGAGAATGTTCTGGAGACTGTTGAGCAATACTAGGGAAATTGAGAAGTGGATGATGGTGTGTTTAAGTTTGTTGGAGAAACTGAGATGAGCAAGGTGTGTGCAATAGAGAAAATAAGGCGTGTGTGGCAGAGAGTTACGAGAACGGTGGCTTGATGGGATGGGAATAAGAGACAGCAAATGTTGTGTAGAAGACTGAAAGATGTTGAAGGTGAACATGATGGGGGAGGGCAACAGCAAAGTTGGCCTGCCCTTTGAGAAGGTGAAACTGATAAGCGTGCCTGCGCTCGCGCGTTGTCGCGGGGCGGGGCTGTCCGCGTGGGCCTTTGCTATGCTCGTGTGGGCGGTGGGCCGGCATCATGGTTGTTGCAGGAAATGGCCAGCCTGTGACCAATCAACATTGATGCTGCGCCCCCCCCCCCCCTCGCACGAGGGGTGCTGTGGCTGCAGGCGAAGCAGGGACAGTGTGCTTTTCTCAGAGAGTGATGCTTAAGGAAGATCTGACAATATTTGCATGAAGGATAAAAGGCACTGATGGGAAAACAAAAGTATAACCAAAACGTCAAAACAGAGGATGACGTTTGCGCAGCTTTGTTTGTTTGTATTGTTTGTGAGCTGTGTCTCTGCTGTAAGTTTTTGTGTTGTCTGTGTCCTGTCAGTGTTATGTGTTAAAATTGGCTAATGTAGGTGCACAAAAGAATTTGCTAGATTGTAGTCTATATGATTTGCACCGCAAAACAAAAGCAATTTTGTGAAAATAAGAAGAAAAGAAAGGCAAGCAATTTTTTGTGGGCAGGAACTGGTCCACACTGCATTAATGCCTATCCCTGATGAAACAAAATTTGAGAGATGGAAAGAACTTGCTTTCTGGAATTGGATGAGGCAAAATTATTAAATAACAACATTTCAAAGCTAAATTTAGAAGAAATAGTCGATTGGTTGTGTAAAGACTACACAATTTTTTACATTTGAGGATAAGAGAGTGATTGAGTTAGTTAAAGTTAAGAAACAACAAGAATTGTCTATTATATTAATTTACTGGCGGTTATTTTGTTAGTTTTTATCTTTATCTTGATTGGTTTGACACCTGGAGGGAGGAAAGATTAGGATGTGGAACACGGGTTGAGGCAGCCAGTTACACACGCAAAACATGTGTGCACTGGGACACTGAGAAGCATTTTGAAAGGTGTGTCAACATTAAATGAAGATGAAATCATATGTAGTAATACAACGCTTTACTACATATGGATTCTCTAAATCGTACAATTGAGTAAAATAAAACATACTTTTTGACTTTTGTTCAAATTACTAAGATTCTTGTGATAAACGATGAGAAACTGATTGAAAAGAAACTACAAGAAACTACAACTAAGCTAGTTGTGGAAGCAGTCCAATTGCCATGACAAATAGCTATGTGCACGTGTGCAGGGCACGCACGAGACTGATAAGGTGTCAAGAGGTAACAAGCTTGCAGACGGAACCGCATAGCTGCAGTGCAAAAGACGCTTCAAATTTTATACACACAAGAAGCGGATTGAATTACTGAAACATTTTTAAAGATGTGCAGCGACAAAGTCCATAGATTGAAATTCAATCATGGACAAAAAGAGGGGCAAGAGTAGAGAATGGCATCTATAAATGACCAGAAGACAGACCTATCCTACCAAAGAACCTATACCAATTGGCAGCAATATTGAGCCATAGTGCGTGTCACATGGCTCAAGAGGAGTGATAGTGGGGCAGGTCAGTCAGCTTTATACAACATACGGATTTGATTCATATTCAAAACATTTAAAAAAACAAATTTAAAAAAAATAAAACAATTGTAGAGCTTGTTTAACATGTGCTAAATACAATCCACAGGGTTATAATGCCTGGTCATAATAGATGTATTCTCAAAATGGTTTGATTTGGTTTAAACAAAAACACTGAATGCCTTAACAGTGGCAAAAACGTTATGTAAAAATAATAATAATAATAATAATAATAATACCGAGATATGGGATTTTGAAAATTAATTCTCGTGACAGAACTGGTATAAAGTGTGAAAATGTGCATGGGAAAAATGGAAGATCATGGACAAAATGTTTAGACCTGGTCAAACTGTCCATAAATATTACAAGTACTGTTGGTTTAACCCCGTATGAAAAATTGTTTGGGCGACAATATAGATTACCATGTTTTAAAACCAAGTGGGGAAACTAAGGATGATTTAAATTTGGCATTTACATTTTATATTTATAATTAATATTTTAAAGGCAAAAAGAACAAAGCACGTTCTCATTAAGAGCAGTGAAAACAAAACACTGGTGTTCTTCCAAGGGGGAAGGGCCACATTGAATATTGATAATTACGTCAACTGCCATTAAAATAGCAGAAATGCCAGTTGAGGTGGTCCTAGCAAATTAAAAAAGGGTAATTTCTTTTGAGGTAACGTTCAATCGGGAAAAAGTGACCCAAAGGGAGCCTTACCTCTTAGAGAAACAAGAAAATGGAACAATGACGTTATTGCATGTAAGGTGGCTATATTTGTTGCCACTTTGTTAACTTCAGCAATATGGTATTTGTGGGAACTAAGTCATAATGAGTAGGGGAGAGATGAGTGAACAACTTATATTGATCACTCCCAAAAAAATTTTTTTTTAATTATGCTGCATTGTAGCAATTTAAAAGATCAATTTGACCTTTGCAGGATGATCTGCTGTGTCAGATCTGGACTGCCATGAGAGTATGATGTTTATATGTATACTTTGTCAACAACCGCTGTAGATGTTAACGAATGGGATGAATATGTCTAAAGTGAATGTGGATAATTTGTTTCAGGTAACTAGTATAAGAATAAACTGCTAAACGAAACAATTGATTGTTAATGGCAAAACAAGCTGTAAAGACAATTGAATATGTCATGTGTATGGGTTTGCGACCATTGCTTTATGTTCTACCGTCACCATTGATCAAAGATCGTGTGAAGTCTATCACGTCGATTGGATTGTAAGATGTGTGACAGAGCATTCTATATAGTAATATCCATTGAAGAAAGAAAACAGAAGCCATTGCTTTCAGAGAATGTAGTCAAGCTAAATTGTATATGTATCAACATCCCAAGATCTGAAAAAAGAAAAGAAAAAAAAAGCTGGTAAAAACCAAAATATCTTTGAATTTGACAGCCGATGATGATCTGACCGAAATTGATGCAATTGGTGTTCCCGGAGGAGTGCCGGATAAGTGTAAGCTGGTGAATCAGATAGCTGGTTTTGAATCCACCCTGTGTTGGTGGTGTACTCTTAACAAAAATGTCGACAGGATCAACTACATCCATTACAACGTGCAGAGGCTTGGAAATTGGACCGAGGCGGGTTTCAGGGCGGTCCACTCCCAACTGGCCGCTACTTCCCTCATGGCTTTCCAGAACCGAATGGCCCTTGACATGCTACTCTCAAAAGAGGGTGGTGTCTGCGCCATGTTTGGTGAGCAATGCTGCACATTTATTCCAAATGGTACTGCCGCTGATGGAAGCCTGTCCCACGCCCTTAAGGGCCTGAGGACCTTGAATGGGAAAATGAAGGAACACAGTGGAGTGAACACGGAGGTTTCGAACGACTGGCTAAACGTGTTCGGACAGTACCGTACCCTGGTTTCCTCGGTCCTAGTCTCCCTTGCCGTTTTTTCTGCTGTTTTGACCTTGTGTGGATGTTGTTGTATTCCGTGTCTACGGTCTCTAATTAACAGGTTAATTACAACTGCTATCTCTCCAGCAGCTGAGACTTTTCCGTTGCTCCAAGGGGAAGACTTTGCGACTGACGAGGGTTGTCGCTTTGGCGATGGCCCCATCTGTGAAGCTCCTGTGGTAAACCTGTCCGATTTGTTTCCCGACTCTGACATTGATTATTAAGGTTCGATCTCCTCCCGGGTTTAAATTTGTTCTTATGAATTGTGATCCTACGGCTGAAAATCTTTTTGAAATGGCCGCTTTTAGGTGATAAGATGGTCTCTGAGAACTTATGATAAACAGGAGGGAATTGTTAGAAAAATGTATATATATGTTATCATGCGTTCTCTAATCAATGCCTTACTGCAATATATGCTTGCTGTTTTTATGATGTACCACAGAAGGACAGTTCCTTTCTAACAAAGACCACTTTGTTAGACAACATGCCTCATTGCTGTCCTGCACCCCAGATGAACCTCCAAGTGACCATTAAAGTCAGGGTTTTCTTAACTATCTTTATCGTAGGATTAGGTTGGAATGTATATAACCAGTAATAAATAACTTAGCTTGTTGCATCCTACACAATGTTGTAAAACTTCCCTTGCTATGTTTTAACTAGAGGTCAAAGGGTTTTTCTTCTGTATCCAGTCCACTCAAACTCCTCTTCCCAGATGTTCTTATCAGTATGTAAACACCTAGTGTCTCACACTGTGGGTAGGGCAAATTCAAATAAAAAGAGCGGGAGTGCCTACAGATTTTTAGTGTGTGTAGAGATTGTCTCAAGCTATCTGTACTGCACTCCTCGCGAGAAAAGACTTAATATTCTGTCTCACTTGTGGTTTGTTTGCTGTTGCTCTTCTATTCACTTATTCAGTCAGCAAAATAAACCTGACAATACTGCTCTATATATATATGTCGGTTACAGTGGTACAGGAGTCATTGACGATGTAGGTGGGTCCCCTGACAAGAGAAATGAACGATCACATGTGTCTAACATTTAGGACAATGTAGCATTGCTCCAAATGTTCGTTTAAATTCCTTTAGAGCATAGGTCGGCAACCCATGGCTCCGGAGCCACATGTGTGGAGTTTGCATGTTCTCCCCGGGCCCGCGTGGGTTTTCTCCGGGCACTCCGGTTTCCTCCCACATCCCAAAAACATGCTTGGTAGGCCGATTGAGCACTCCAAATTGTCCCTAGGTCTGAGTGCGAGTGCAAATGGTTGTTTGTCTCTGTGTGCCCTGCGATTGGCTGGCAACCGGTTCAGGGTGTCCCCCGCCTACTGCCCGATGACGGCTGGGATAGGCTCCAGCACGCCCGCGACCCCAGTGGGGACTAAGCGGTACAGAAAATGGATGGATGGAAATTTTATTTTAGTTTGTTCATTTTAAAATATAATTCTGAATTTGAAGATTATGGTAAACTTGTAATATTAAAATTAAACGTTTTTAATATTTTTACCGCCCAAAATATGCGTCACATCCACCGATGTGCGACATTCGAATTCCTGGCGTCCCTCACGTTTGGCAGCCGGTGTTTTTCCAGCACATTACCAGCGTGATAACTATATATTAAGTGAAGTAGTCCTTTTTTTTAATTCAGGAGGACAACTGGCTGCACACTCCATGTTAGGGTTTGCAGAATATCTTCATCACATGATTTTGTTGGAATGTAACCTGTAATAATTTAACTAGTTTGTCCTGTCTAGACAAAAGTAGTAGACCAAAGTGCTAAGATCTTTTCAACTTATTGACTAGCTGCAGAGGAAGCAATCAAAGTTGCTTTGTTTACAGAACGTCGTAAAAGGTCCCCTGCTATGCTTTGATCAGCAGGAGACCGTCTTCACCCTATCCTGTGTGTTCCCACACCCCCACTTTCAACCCCACTCTGTTTCTCTCAATAAATAAGAGAATTTGGTGGAAGGTCAATTTAAACCTGGATTGAGGATCCTCAAAGAAAAGAAAAAATAAATAAAAAATTGTATAAACCTAAAATATCAAATTAAGATGGGAAACAAAACCGGTAAATCCCTAGCTCTTGAAGGAGATGAGAAGTACATGGTGAGTAAATTTCTTAATTGTATGCAATACATGCCAAAGTGGAAGAAAAAGTATGGAGTAGAAGCAAAGTTGAAAGTGGAAGTCTGGAAGATAGTGGTTGATGTTTTGGAGGAGAGTGTGAATAGGAAGTCAAAGGGACTGAAAAAGAAAAGTAAAGAGAAAGAATTGATTTGTGCTAGAATGTGGTTGAATGCTTCACGAGAGAGAAGAGAACAAATCCAAAAGACAAGAGATAGAAAGTTGAAAAGTGATGAGGCTGTGTCTATGTTTGTCAGGCCGGAAGACAATGAGGCCACAGTGCGCAGGCGCACTGTCCCGGCCACGGCTCCAGCCGCAGCTGGAAATGCAGCTCAAGCGGAGCAAGAGGGATCTTCCGCTCGTATGCAAAACTTGTACCCTCCCCCATATAACAGAAAAAAAAGCCAGGGTCACATTGCTAAAGGCCTGTACAAACAAGAAGTTTGACCACTGCTGCTAGGTTTTCCCAAAATTTGGACAATGTTGATGTGTGCCCAATAATACAGTTGCCAAACCCTATTGTAGGGGAAGGCCAACCTCCACATACGTATGTTTTTCGGCCATGGACTTTGGAAGAGGCAAGAAAAGCAGTTGAAGGGGTTACCCCTGTTGCTGAAGACCCAGATAAATGGGCAGAAGACATGGCTGGAATCATACATTCCTATAGACTGAATGGGCATGAAGCAGGAGAAGCTGCAATGTCTTCTTTGGGAAAGACTGGGCGAAGGTTAGAGGTCATTATACAGGTAGAAATAATCAAGGGCCCTTTCCCTATCCCAGTGAGGGAAATCAATTGGTAGGGGAGTATGCAGCACAATGGAATGATCTTGTGCAAAGAGTGAGAACTATATTTCGAAGACGAGCGAATTATGGTCATTTGGCAGGAATTAAACAGAAGCCTGGGGAAGATACTGATTAGGGGTGTAAATCGCGGGTTTTGTCACGATACAATATAATATCGATATAAAGAACGACGATACGATATTTGCCGATATCTTAAAGCCTGCTGCGATTCATTCACGATATATCGCGATATAGTGCTCTACGATCGATTTTTTTTTTTTTTAATAAAAAATAGAGAACAATATCCTGATTTATAACAATTCATACGCAAAATCAACAAGGTACTGCAAACTCTTTATTTAGGAAATTACAAGAGTATTGTAGTATACAAATTGCTTACTTTAACACTGAACTTTGATGTCGTGTTTTTTCTTTAAATGTGCGGCGAGATTTGTGCTCCCTGAATATTTGATCACCGCATGGCAGGATTTACAAACTGCACGTGTCTTGTCCGTTGAGCCATCTTTTCTTTGGAATCCAAAGTGCTTCCTAACGAATGACTTGAAGCCTAAAGGGGAGCAAATTTCCTCGTCTTTTTGGACACTAGCCATAGCACCAGCCCAGGAGCCGCGTACTAGTTGTCGCCTCCCCTTTCACGTGCGTGCTCTGCTGACAACACAACGCCGCGCACTGCTCCATGCTTCCGGAAAGAGGAAGCAAGCAACAATGAACTGGATTTCAAAATAAAGTCGCGTCTAATGTCCGAGGTCAAACACGGCGATATAAATCGATGTTTACCTTTAGCATCGATGCCAATAAATCGTAGAGCATTATATCGATTAATCGATGTGTATCGATGTATCGTTACACCCCTAATACTGATGATTTTCGCTTAAGATTTGAAAAAGAATTCAGGGTGCATAGTGGCATCCCATTCAATGATGCAGCTGAGAGTGCTTATCAGCAACAGCTTAAAAATGCGCTCCTTACTAATTTACTAAAATCGGCAACTGGGTGAGGAAACATTTGGTGGAAGTAGATGTTGCAAGTGTGACAACAACTATGCAATGGGCCAGAGGTGATCAAAAGAGGCAAAAGTTCTGATGTATTTCATCTAGGCAACGATGATGATGATGACCTAGATGAAGATACAACAGTCTTCTTCCATGGGTCCCAGCGGGCCAGAGGAAGAGGTAGAGGCCAACAAGGTCGCAGGCCTACATATAATTCAAAACCCCCATTAGGTTCTGACAACTGTTGGAACTGTGGGAAACGTGGGCACTGGTCAAAAGAGTGTCGTCGTGCAAAACAGTACCAATCAAAGGGTGGAGGAAGAGGCAAAGGGAAAGCCAAATTTTCAACATGTCAAGCTTCCCCCCCCCCTTTTTGACCGCTCATGCTAATACAGAGACATTGTATGCTACATTTAATGGAAATTATTGATTGGTTGTGTTGTAGGATTATACAAACTTCTATATGCAAGCTAAATCTGAGTGTTAGAAAAATGTATATATATGTTATCATGCGTTCTCTAATCAATGCCTTACCGCAATATTACTGCATTATATGCTTGCTGTTTGGCCTTGCTGTTTTTATGATGTACCACGGAAGGACAGTTCCTTTCTAACAAAGACCACTTTGTTAGACAACATGCCTCATTGCTGTCTTGCACCCCAGATGAACCTCCAAGTGACCATTAAAGTCAGGGTTTCCTAACTATCTTGATCGTAGGATTAGGTTGGAATGTATATAACCAGTAATAAATAACTAAGTTTGTTGCATCCTACACAATGTCGTAAAACTTCCCTTGCTATGTTTTTACTTGAGGTCAAAGGTTTTCTCTTCTGTATCCAGTCCACTCAAACTCCTCTTCCCAGATGTCTTTATTAGTATGTAAACACCTAGTGATTTTTCCTTACGAGGCAAAGCCCACATGCTTTCCCCCTCCTTTCTTTAGGGGCTTGTCTCACACTGTGGGTAGGGCAAATCCAAATAAAAAGAGCGGGAGTGCCTACAGATATTTAGTGTGTGTAGAGATTGTATTAAGCTATCTGTACTGCACTCCTCGCGAGAAAAGACTTAATATTCTGTCTCACTTGTGGTTTGTTTGCTGTTGCTCTTCTCTTAATAGTTATTCAGTCATTGAAATAAACCTGACAGAAATTGGGGGCTCGTTCCGGGATCTCGACACGCCTTGAAAGGTTCCAGCGGGCTCTTCGACGCAGGTGACAATCCTCGGCCGAGGTAAAACAAAAGCCCTTTGACGGGACTGTCTCGATCAGTCCGGCTGGACACCGGGAGGGTTGACGAGATCTTCCGAGGAAGAGAATCAGCAGACCGTGAGTAGGAATATTAATTCTACTAAATAGAAACAGTTAAATTCCGCAGGGGCGGATGTGGAGCCCCCTAGCTTTCAAGCTAGTTAAATTCTGCAGCAGGAGGGGCGGACTCCTCTGTTATTAAAAAAAACAAAACAAAAAAAACCTTGAGAATTCTAGACCCTATCAAGTACAACTAGAAACAGTTAAATTCTGCAGGGGCGGATGTGGAGCCCCCTAACGTTTTATGTTAGTTAAATTCCGCAGCAGGAGGGGCAGACTCCTCTGTTCTTAAAAAAAAAACGCGCGTGGTATGCTTGTGAACGGTTTGACTGAGAGTGATCTCATTTGAGCGCTCCTCTTAAATAGTAAGCGAAAGTCCCTACCCCGACATGAACTAAAATGCAAAGATTGGAAAATAATTGAAAGGCAGGATCCCAACCGATTAAAAAAAAGATTTCGATAAATGGGTTAAAAAATATAAATTTGAGGGACAACCAAATTATTAGCACTTAGAGGTGCCATAAACGAAACAACATAAATAAATCTTAAAGAAATTAAAGAAGGCATCTGATGATGTAGTGTTTTGGGAGAGAGAGAAAAGAAGAGAGAAAGAGAGAGAGAGAAAGAGAGGGAAAGAGAGAGAGCTCAGAAAGCACTGTATTGCAGGTAGGAAGATGATGAGACTGGGCCTAACAGTAGGCAGGCAAGAGAAAACCAAAATTTACAGAGTTAGAGAAGAAGGGAGACGTCTAGAGAAAGTAGAGAAGCACGTAGAGAAAACACATGCTACAAATTCAAAACTAAAGATCATAGCGGGAGGAATACATAAATCATGCCCTCCATGCGGAAAAAGTAGTAATAGACAAACAAAAACGAAAACAAATGAAAGCTTCAAAACACACTTTTCTGGTAGATCAGGATAGTGACACTTTTTACCAAAATGCAGGCAGAGGACAGAAAGGCCAGAGAGGGCGAGCGATGTCTAAAGGAGGCTTTAGAGGCCGAGGAAGAGGAGTTGTGCAACCTCCAATAAAATGCTGGAATTGCGGAGAAAACGGTCACATGGCACGTGACTGCACAAATTAACAGAAACACTATGACTAGGCCAAAATCAGATCAGGTTTCCATGTAATGAAGTGGGAACCTGGCTGCCAAAATTAAGGAGAAAATTAGCTTAAATATAAGGAGATATTTATGTTAAAAGGATAAAGTAAGATAAAGAAACATTGAAGTTAAAATTTGCTAAATAAATAGAAAAGAATTACACGTAGTTTCTAAAAGTGAAATAGAGAATAAATCAGACAAGTAATACGAGCAAAAAGATGTTCTTAGTGCTTCTATGTGTTCTTATATGTTGTGCGTCATCCTTTTGTGCTGGTGTGTGTGTGCGTGTGCGCGCGGAGGATCCTCATGAATGGGTGTGTGTATGAGTGCGAGTGAGATGTGTGTTCTGTGGAAGAAATCAGTAATGGAGAATGTTCTGGAGGCTGTTGAGCAATAATAGGAAAATTGAGAAGTGGATGATGGTGTGTTTAAGGTGGTTGGAGAAACTAAGATGAGCAGTGTGTGGAAGTAGAGAAAATAAGACGTGTTTGGCAGGAAGTGACTAGAATGGTGGCTTGATAGGACGAGAATAAAAGACAGCAAATGTTGTGTAGAAGACTGAAAGATGTTGAAGGTGAACATGATAGGGGAGGGCAACAGCAGAGTTGGCCTGCCCTTTGAGAAGGTGAAACTGATAAGCGTGCCTGCGCTCACGCGTTGTCGCGGGGCTGTCCGCGTGGGCCTTTGCTATGCTCGTGTGGGCGGTGGGCCGGCATCATGGTTGTTGCAGGAAATGGCCAGCCTGTGACCAATCAACATTGATGCTGCGCCCCCCCCCCCCCCCCTTCGCACGAGGGGTGCTGTGGCTGCAGGCGAAACAGGGACAGTGTGATTTTCTCAGAGAGTGATGCTTAAGGAAGATGTGACAATATTTGCATGAAGGATAAAAGGCACTGATGGGAAAACAAAAGTATAACCAAAACGTCAAAACAGGGGATGACGTTTGCGCAGCGTTGTTTGTTTGCATCGTTTGTGAGCTGTGTCTCTGCTGTAAGTTTTTGTGTTGTCTGTGTACTGTCAGTGTTATGTGTTGAAATTGGCTAATGTAGGTGCACAAAAGAATTGATTTGCACCGCAAAACAAAAGCAATTTTGAAAAGAAAATAAGAAGAAAGGAAAGGCAAGCAATTTTTTGTGGGCAGGAACTGGTCCACACTGCATTAATGCCTATCCCTGATGAAACCAAATTTGAGAGATGGAAGGAACTTGCTTTCTGGGATTGGATGAAGCAAAATGATTAAATAACAACATTTCAAAGCTAAATTTAGAAGAAATGGTCGATTGGTTGTGTAAGAACTACACAAGTTTTTACGTTTGAGGATAAGAGAGTGATTGAGTTAGTTACAGTTAAGAAACAACAACAATTAACTATTATATTAATTTACTGATGGTTAATTTGTTGACTTTTATCTTTTCCAATTAGTGGATTGTTTTGACACCTTGAGGAAGGAAAGATTAGGATGTGGAACACGGGTTGAGACAACCAGTTACACACGCAAAGCATGTGTGCACTGGGACACTGAGAAGCATTTTGAAAGGTGTGTCAAAATTAAATGAAGATGAAATCATATGTAGTAATACAACGCTTTACTACATATGGATTCTCTAAATCGTACAATTGAGTAAAATAAAACGTACTTTTTGACTTTTGTTCAAATTACGAAGATTCTTGTGATAAACGATGAGAAACTGATTGAAAAGAAACTACAAGAAACTACAACTAAGCTAGTTGTGGAAGCAGTCCAATTGCCACGACAAATAGCTATGTGCACGTGTGCAGGGCACGCACGAGACTGATAAGGTGTCAAGAGGTAACAAGCTTGCGGACGGAACCGCATAGCTGCAGTGCAAAAGACGCTTCAAATTTTATACACACAAGAAGCGGATTGAATTACTGAAACATTTTTAAAGATGTGCAGCGACAAAGTCCATAGATTGAAATTCAATCATGGACAAAGAGAGGGGCAAGAGTAGAGAATGGCATCTATAAATGACCAGAAGACTGACCTATCCTCCAAAAAACCTATACAAGCGGGCAGCAATATTGAGCCATGGTTGTGTGTCGCATGGCTCAAGAGGAGGGATAATGGGGCAGTTCAGTCAGCTTTATACATCATGTGAATTTGATTCATATTCAAAACAGTTAAACAGTTATAAAAAAATGTTTTTTGAAGAGCTTGTTTAACATGCAATCCACAGGGTTATACTGCCTGGTCATTAAAGATGCATTCTCAAAATGGTTTGAATTGGCTTCAACAAAAACACTGAATGCCTTAACAGTGGCAAAAACGTTATGTAAAGAAATAATACCGAGATATGGGATTTCGGAAATTAATTCTCGTGACAGAACTGGTATAAAGTGTGAAAATGTGCATGGGAAAAATGGAAGATCATGGACAAAATGTTTAGACCTGGTCAAACTGTACTAAATATTACAAGTACTGTGGGTTTAACCCCGTATGAAAAATTGTTTGGGCAACAATATAGATTACCATGTTTTAAAACCAAGTGGGAAACTAAGGATGATTCAAATTTGGCATTTACATTTTATATTTATAATTAATATTTTAAAGGCAAAAAGAACAAAGCACGTTCCCATTAAGAGCATTGAAAACAAAACGCTGGTGTTCTTCCACGGGGGAAGGGCCACATTGAATATTGATAATTACATCAACTGCCATTAAAATAGCAGAAAGGTCAGTTGAGGTGGTCCTTGCAAATTACAAAAGGGTAATTTCTTTTGAGGTAACGTTCAATCGGGAAAAAGTGACCCAAAGGGAGCCTTACCTCTTAGAGAAATGCCGGGAACAAGAAAATGGAACAATGACGTTATTGCATGTAAGGTGGCTATCTTTGTTGCCACTTTGTTAACTTCAGCAATATGGTATTTGTGGGAACTAAGTCATAATGAGTAGGGGAGAGATGAGTGAACAACTTATATTGATCACTCCAAAAAAAAAATTATGCTGCATTGTAGCGATTTAAAAGATCAATTTGACCTTTGCAGGATGATCTGTTGTGTCAGATCTGGACTGCCATGAAAGTATGATGTTTATATGTGTACTTTGTCAACAACCGCTGTAGATGTTAAAGAATGGGATGAATATATCTAAAGTGAATGTGGATAATTTGTTTTAGGTAACTAGTATTAGAGTAAACTGCTAAACGAAGCAATTGATTGCTAATGGCAAAACAAGCTGTAAAGACAAACAAAATTTAATATGTCATATGTATGGGTTTGTGACCATTGCCTTATGTTGTACCGTCACCATTGATCAAAGATTGTGTGAAATCTATCACGTATATTGGATTATGAAATGTGTGACAGAGCATTCTTTATAGTAATATCCATTGAAGAAAGAAAAAAGAAGCCATTGCTTTCAGAGAATGTAGTCAAGCTAAATTGTATATGTATCAACATCCCAAGATCTGAAAAAAGGAAAAGCTGGTAAAAACCAAAATATCTTTGAATTTGACAGCCGACGATGATCTGACCGAAATTGATGCAATTGGTGTTCCCAGAGGAGTACCGGATAAGTGTAAGCTGGTGAATCAGATAGCAGCTGGTTTTGAATCCACCCTGTGTTGGTGGTGTACTCTTAACAAAAATGTCGACAGGATCAACTACATCCATTACAACGTGCAGAGGCTTGGAAATTGGACCGAGGCGGGTTTCAGGGCGGTCTACTCCCAACTGGCCGCGACTTCCCTCATGGCTTTCCAGAACCGAATGGCCCTTGATATGCTACTCTCAAAAGAGGGTGGTGTCTGCGCCATGTTTGGTGAGCAGTGCTGCACATTCATTCCAAATAATACTGCCGCTGATGGAAGCCTGTCCCAGGCCCTTGAGGGCCTGAGGACCTTGAATGGGAAAATGAAGGAACGCAGTGGAGTGAACACGGAGGGTTGGAACGACTGGCTAAACGTGTTCAGACAGTACCGTACCCTGGTTTCCTCGGTCCTAGTCTCCCTTGCCGTTTTTTCTGCTGTTTTGACCTTGTGTGGATGATGTTGTATTCCGTGTCTCCGGTCTCTAATTAACAGGTTAATTACAACTGCTATCTCTCCAGCAGCTGAGACTTTTTCGTTGCTCCAAGGGGACGACTTTGCGACTGACGAGGGTTGTCGCTCTAGCGATGGCTCCATCTTTGAGGCTCCTCTGGTAAACCTGTCCGGTTTGTTTCCCGACTCTGACATTGATTATTAAGGCTCAATCTCCTCCCGGGTGTAAATTTGTTCTTATGAATTGTGTTCTTACGGCTGAAAATCTTTTTTGAAATGGCCGCTTTTAGGTGATAAGATGGTCTCTGAGAACTTATGATAAACAGGAGGGAATTGTTAGAAAAATGTATATATATGTTATCATGCGTTCTCTAATCAATGCCTTACCGCAATATTACTGCATTATATGCTTGCTGTTTGGCCTTGCTGTTTTTATGATGTACCACGGAAGGACAGTTCCTTTCTAACAAAGACCACTTTGTTAGACAACATGCCTCATTGCTGTCTTGCACCCCAGATGAACCTCCAAGTGACCATTAAAGTCAGGGTTTCCTAACTATCTTGATCGTAGGATTAGGTTGGAATGTATATAACCAGTAATAAATAACTTAGTTTGTTGCATCCTACACAATGTCGTAAAACTTCCCTTGCTATGTTTTTACTTGAGGTCAAAGGTTTTCTCTTCTGTATCCAGTCCACTCAAACTCCTCTTCCCAGATGTCTTTATTAGTATGTAAACACCTAGTGATTTTTCCTTACGAGGCAAAGCCCACATGCTTTCCCCCTCCTTTCTTTAGGGGCTTGTCTCACACTGTGGGTAGGGCAAATCCAAATAAAAAGAGCGGGAGTGCCTACAGATTTTTAGTGTGTGTAGAGATTGTCTCAAGCTATCTGTACTGCACTCCTCGCGAGAAAAGACTTAATATTCTGTCTCACTTGTGGTTTGTTTGCTGTTGCTCTTCTCTTAATAGTTATTCAGTCATTGAAATAAACCTGACACTGAGATATTGAGTTCTTTGAATTTGAAAACAAGGAGAAAATTCGGATTAATTTGCAAGCAGTTTTTTTTGTGTGTTGAGGTTTTTTTGGATTGGTGGATTGTTCTATCGAGAACCTTGAGTTGGAAATGGTATATGAATGTTGTGTGGAGAGCTTGGATGAATTGGGACCAATGTGATAGAAAGACTCCTTTTTGGAGGCTGTGTGTGAGATGCAAATGAGCATTGATGACTGAATGCCCGACTGAAGGGAAATACAGGTTGAACGGTTGAAGTTGTCGGAGACTGCTATGGACAAGTAGTTGAGCGACTTTGAAGGAAGAATGATTTTGAGTAAGTTAGATGCTAGAAAGGAAAGAAGAAAAAAATACAAACAAAAGAAAAATAAAGGTTGCTTTTGACAAGAGTTGCAAAGAACAGACGAAGAACAGTCCTTGACCCAGCATTTGCGTTTGGCGCTCGTCAATGTGGTTCCAAGACCTGCGTCTTGTGGTTTGTCATTTGTAACGTTTGGCTGTTGTGTACTTCCCAAACAGACATAAGTTATTTGGGCTTTTGTTGTTGGTTGTAATTGGTTAGTGGGAGGACTGCTAGAGCTTGCTCCTTCGGTGTCTCACCTGTGCCTTCCTGCCTTCCATTGTCTCCACTGAGACTGGACTGTGGAGGGGGGTGTGTGGTGTTGTGGTGTGAAAAGGGTGTAGGAGCCGGCTCCTGTGGTGATTGATATTGTAATTTGATTGTGGGGGAGACTGATGTAGGTGTGGGGCTCTGGACTCTGCGGGTAGCTGTTTGCTGGGTTGGCGCAGGGGTGGGACGACGGCATTGATTGTCCCAGTACTGGCCAGGCTGGGATAAATCAGTATGAAAATGCCGGGCCCCCCCCCTCTTGCTTCCCCTGCTGTGGCTGCGCGCAGCGTAGGGTCGTACCCACTCCAGGGGTGTGCTGAGTGCGTGGTGGCAAGTGATATTGATGCAGGGTGATGCTTAGGGAAGGTGTGACAATAGTTGCACGAAGGATAAAAGTATTACCAAAACGTCAAAAAAGGGGATGGCGTTTGCGCAGCGTTGTTTGTTGGTATTGTTCGTGAGCTGTGTCTCTGCTGTTTTTGTGTTGTCTGTGTGTTGTGTTATGTGTTGAAAGGATGAAATTGGCTAATATAGGTGCACTAAAGAATTTATTTATCTCTAGTCTATCTGATTTGCACCGCAAAAACGATTTTGTAAAGATAGGAAGGAAAAATAAAAAAGCAAGCAATTTGTTTATGGGCAGAAACTGGTCCACACTCCTTTAATGCCTTGCCTCGATTAAACAAAATTTGAGAGATGGAAAGGACTTGCTTTCTGGAATTGGATGATAAACAATTATGAAATAACAACATTTCAAAGCTAAATTTAAAATTTGAGAATAAGAGAGCGATTGAGTTAGTTAAAGTTAAGAAACTACAACAGTTAACTATTATATTACTTTACCAGCAGTTATTTTGTTGATTTTTTAATTTTTTTTTATTCGATTGGTGGATTGGGTTGTTACGTTGAGAAAGGAAAAGTAACGATACAAATGGGCAGCTGTATTGAGCCATGGTGTTGTCACGTGCCGTTGACACCTGGCTCAACAGGAAGGGCAGTTCAGTCAGCTTTATACAACATATGAATTTGATTCATATTCAAAACGTTTATAAAAAAAATTTTGTAGAGCTTGTTTAATATGTGCTAAACACAATCCACAGGGTTATAATGCCTGGTCATAATAGATGCATTCTAAAAATGGATTGAATTGGCTTCAAAATATACACTGAATGCCTTAACAGTGGCAAAAACCTTATGTAAAGAAATAATACCTTGTCAACAACTGCTGTAGATGTTAAAGGATGGAATCACTATCTATAAAATCTGTCACGTCTACTGATTGTAAAATGTGCGACAGAGTGTTCTATATAATATCCGTTGAAGAAAAAAAAAAAAAAGAAAAGAGACCATTGCTTTTAGAGAATGTAGTCAACCAAAGTTGTATATGTACCGACATGCCAAGATCTGGGAAAAAGCTGGAAAAAAACCAAAAACATAATATCTTTAAATTTGAGAGGCGACGATGATCTGACTGAAATTGATGCAATTAAAGTCCCCAGAGGAGTTCCTGATTAATAAGAATTAATTGACCAAATTGAAGCGGGATGGGAGTCCTCCATTTGCTGCTGGTGGACGATGAACAAGAACGTTGACAGGATAAATTACATCCATTGCAACATGCAGAAATTGGGCAAACGGACACAAGCGGGACTTGAGGCAGTGCACGAACAGCTAGCCACGCCTTCCCTAATGTCAATCCAGAACCGCAATGCTCTTGTTATGTTGTTGTCTGGGAAAGGAAGGGTCTGCGCAATGTTCAGGGAACAATGCTGCACCTTCATCCGGAATGACAACGCCCCTGATGGGAGCCTGACGAAGGTGATTGCAAGCTTGCAATCCCTCAACACGAGGATGAAAGAGCACAACAAGTGGATGACTGCTTTTGGGAAGTTTAAAGCCCTTGTGTCCTCAATTAGTGCTATACTCACCTTGTGTGGATGTTGTTGTATTCCATGTCTCCGTGCTCTGTTTAATCGTCTTATCACTACAGCAATCTCGCCCATGGACGACGGGATGGCCCGGGTATGCCTAATGTCTGAACGGCAGCATGTTGATGATAACGATGATGATGATGCAATTTTTACACTTGAGTTTACAGACTTTTTCCCAGATCTGTGTGTTTCCGAATGATGATGTTGCAACATTTATCCTCTTTGGTGGAAATATTTGTGCGCATACTTGTGATCCGACAACTGAAAATCAAGAGAAGTGGTTGTTTTTGGTAATGTAAAAATTGAGCAAATGTGTGATAAACAGGAGGGAAATGTTGGAATAATTTAAGTGAAGCCTTGGCCTGCCAGACCTGTAGGCCTTGTCTTTACGAGTTTATGGCTTTCCTTTTATTTACGTTCTTCCTCTTTAGTGACAGGGATGTCTTTTGATCCCTGTCAGCCATATGTATCCTTCCTGTCCTTATGTTAGCTGTGTGTTTTTGTTCCTGTAAGAGGCCTTCACTAACAATGAGCAGAGCTTATTTGCATAGGCAAAATGTTTTTATTTGGTTGAAAGAAACTCCATTCCTTTTAGTTAACTGTAGGTTTGGCTCATAGATTGTTGTTGATCAGAACTGTTTTTCTTTGTTAAGTGTTAAACACAGTTTGAAGTAGTTGCGTACAAGTTATCCTATATTTACTCAATGTTTGTTTAAGGAACTGCATACCAGTTACCTTACATTTACTTAACATTTGTTTTAGTGTTTAGGACAAGTTACTTATTGTTATTGTGTATTAATTTACTAAGTAGATAAAGTCTAGTCAAGGTCTAGTTGCATTGTTCCACAGGAAAGTGGCAATTCAAGTTATCTGATCACAATCGAGGACGGGTCAGCCAACCATGAGAGAAGAACGGCTGGTTGAGGAAGGAGGACAGATTCTGCGGGGGTCACGGGCCGACAATGAAGTGCTAATTCACACCACACTACATTCCTTAGCTAATCAACGTTGCTACAGACACAATCTTTCCTCCCTTTGGTGTAGCAACACCTCTGTAACCAGGGCAACCAAAACAGTGATGAGAGGAGCAGAAGAAACATCTCAAATGACTAATGCAAAGGTTGCAGAAAATGTTCTGTTTTTTGCTGTTTTTCCGGACGTGCTGCTGTCCTTTTAGTGGCGGATCCAGGTAGGGATTTGCTCAGGAAACTACTGCGGATACGGAAGCAAAGACCGAGGTCCAGATCACCCCAACGTTCTGGCTGAAGGTCCCAAGAAGGAGGGGGACGGAGCCTGCGTCGAATGGACCCTATAAATTGGTGGTGCGCATCTCACGTGCCGTCCGGCTGGCTGGCAAAGGAGATTCGTGGTATCATCTGTCCCAGTGAAGGGTTCCTGCAAGGAACCAGATCAGCCATCGACAGTCCCCGCCCCCAGTTCATACAGAGGCAGAATAATCCTCTTCCCCCTCGGTGGCCAGGTAGTCCACCCTGAGCCACTGAAGACAACGACCACGCAGCAGATATTTCCAAGTTCTCCCCGGACGGAGCAGATCTGCGGAGGGGGTGAGAATCGTGCTCACCCTCCACCAGTGGGCGTGCCAAGCCCCCAACGGCTGAACAATCACGAGCAATTTTTATCTTGATTGATAACATTCTGGTCGCCTAAGGCAGAGGGACCGTGTAACTCTTTTCCTGCATTTAATCTGGCCGCAGGATTTTAAGTTACACACATACTTTGGACTGGAGTATTGAGGGAAAACCTCACTGGAAGTTATTGCTTTCATTGTATTTTCTTACTTATGTTTGATTGTTCTGGTTTGACATAATCATATGATAAAACAGGAGGGATATGTTAGGGTTTGCAGAATATCTTCATCGTATGATTATGTTGGAATGTAACCTGTAATAATTTAACTAGTTTGTCCTGTCTAGACAAAAGTAGTAGACCAAAGTGCTAAGATCTTTTCAACTTATTGACTGGCTGCAGAGGAAGCAATCAAAGTTGCTTTGTTTACAGAACGTCGTAAAAGGTCCCCTGCTATGCTTTGATCAGCAGGGGACCGTCTTCACCCTATCCTGTGTGTTCCCACACCCCCACTTTCAACCCCACTCTGTTTCTCACAATAAATAAGCACCTGACGAGGCCTGAGTCAGACTTCATTCGACCATCGCTGTAAGCACAGCGACGAGTGAACTCTCCGCCTGCAGGTGTCTAAAATGACTTGCTTGATTCCTGTGTGGTTCTTGCAAAATAAGTTAGAGTGAGCACCACCCTAACACTCCAGTACACGCGATGGACAGAAGCGGACTGCGCATTTTTTGGTTTGCATTGTTCGTTCAGTACTGGTGGATAATATTTGGATAAGTTTGGACTATTAGCTCATAAATAAGAGGACAGGTGACTGCAGGCTGTTTGCATTTTTTGTTCAGTGGGTTGGGTAAGTTTGGATTTTTATTTCTTAAATACGAGGACTCAAATAGACACCGGGTATTTTATTTGAAATTAAGCATCAACCAAGTGTAAAATGCTTTTTGTTACATGCAGAAATAAAATTCTGTGTTCTCTACAGCAGTTCGTTGATTTCATTTTCATAAATGCAATAGTTTTTTGTATATAGCATAATATATACATGCATAATAGATATAATGATGTCAAAATGGGTTGTGGCTCCGAGGGCTTTCTTTTCATTGGGGGGCGGTCCCAAATGGCTCTTTGAGTAAAAAAGGTTGCCGACCCCTGCTTTAGAAGTCCGTTTTTGTGCGTTAGCACGACCGCGAATGTTAGGGTTTGCAGAATATCTTCATCGTATGATTATGTTGGAATGTAACCTGTAATAATTTAATTAGTTTGTCCTGTCTAGACAAAATTAGTTTACCACTGATTGACTAAACTCAGAGGAAGCAATCAAAGTTGCTTGTTTACAGAAAGTCGTAAAAGGCCCCCTGCTATGCTTTGATCAGCAGGGGACCGTCTTCACCTTATCCTGTGTGTTCCCACACCCCCACTTTCAACCCCACTCTGTTTCTCTCAATAAATAAGCACCTGACGAGGCCTGAGTCAGACTTCATTCGACCATCGCTGTAAGCACAGCGACGAGTGAACTCTCCACCCGCAGGTGTCTAAAACGACTAACTTGTCTCCAGTGTGGTCCTTGCAAAATAAGTTAGAGTGAGCACCACCCTAACAGCGAATTAGCATCTTACCGCTAACTCGTTAGCCTGTCCAATACTTTTTGTTAACATGTTACAATGTTAGCATTGGGCATAATATTACGTATAATATTAGCGTGCTATCGGGCGGACCGGGCCATTGTACGAGGGGGGAAATCTCGTGGAGGTGGAATATGCGTCTACATCCGTGACGAATGGTGCCGGGACTC
Organism: Syngnathus typhle; assembly: GCF_033458585.1. NCBI lineage: Eukaryota > Metazoa > Chordata > Actinopteri > Syngnathiformes > Syngnathidae > Syngnathus > Syngnathus typhle. Next base: position 25,989,031 of record NC_083739.1, on the reverse strand, counting down.
TGTAGTGGTATGCAAGCACTGCTCGCCACTGGCGGACTTCGTGATCATTAAGTGCCGTCCTTTTTACCTGCCAAGGGAATTTACCGCGATTCTGCTAGTCGCGATTTACATCCCGCCTTCCAACATCGTAGGCGACAAGATCGCGGCTCTTAGTGAACTGTACCAGGCTGTCAGTGAACAAGAGACAGCGCACCCTGACGGTTTCACCATCTTCGCTGGGGATTTTAATCATGCTAACCTGAAGTCTGTTTTTCCGAGGCTTCACCAGCATGTTAATTTTCCTACGCGTGGCGACAGCTTCCTGGACCGGGTCTACTCTTCGCATAAAGGAGCTTTCAAAGCCGCCCCCCTCCCCCATCTTGGACTTTCTGACCATATCACTGTTATGCTTTTGCCCGCATACAGACAAATGGTGAGAGCGTCCAGGCCGGTTCGCAAGCAGGTACGGGTGTGGCCTGAGGGTGCCTCTGATGCACTGCGTGACTGCTTTGGCTCTACTGACTGGGACATGTTTAGGAGGGCTGCCACTTGCGACGATCGGACAGACATTGAGGAGTATACTGACTCTGTTTCCTCCTACATCAGGAAGTGCATTGATGATGTGACTCTCTCAAAATCCATCGTCACTCGGGCTAACCGGAAGCCATGGCTGACAGGGGCTGTCTTCAGGCTGCTGAGGGCCAGGGACAAAGCCTTTAGAGTAGGGGATGAGGCTGGCTTGAGGACTGCGAGGGCCGACCTGTCCCGGGGCATCAAAGAAGCAAAGAGGGCGTTCTCGTGCAAAATTACCGCCCACTTCAAGGACAGCAGGGACGCACGGAGCCTTTGGCAGAGCATTCAGACCATCACGGATTACAGGCCCGCGCCGCAGAGCTGTGAAGGCGACGTCCGTCTGCTCAATGACCTCAACCGCTTCTTTGCTCGCTTCGACGCTCAGAACAGCACTTGCCCGCTGAAGGCCACTCCCCCTTCACAGGAGCTGCCCCTGTGCCTCTCTGCCGACAGCGTGAGGAGGGCGCTTGCCGCTATCAACATCCGTAAGGCGGCGGGCCCTGACAACATCCCGGGTCGGGCGCTGAAGGACTGCGCTGGTGAGCTGACGGATGTCTTCACGGACATCTTTAACACTTCCCTGCAGCAGGCCATCGTCCCGTCGCGTTTCAAAGCTTCCACCATCGTACCTGTGCCAAAGAAACCCGCTCCGTCCTGCTTAAATGACTACCGCCCCGTGGCACTTACGCCCATCATGATGAAGTGCTTTGAGCGACTTGTCATGGAGCACATCCGATCCGTTCTCCCCCCCACCATTGACCCCTTCCAGTTTGCGTACCGAGCCAAACGGTCTTCTGAGGATGCCATCTGCTCTGCCCTCCACTCGGCCCTCACCCACCTGGAGAGGAGGGACTCGTATGTGAGATTGATGTTTGTGGACTTCAGTTCTGCCTTCAACACCATTGTGCCACAACGCCTCATCAGCAAACTTGACGCGCTGGGCCTCAGTACCTACCTCTGCAACTGGCTACTGGACTTCCTCTGTCAGAGGCCACAGGTAGTACGTGTTGGTGACAAAATCTCCGCCAGCATCACGCTGAGCACGGGGGCCCCCCAAGGCTGCGTGCTCAAACCGCTGCTCTTCACCTTCCTGACGCATGACTGCACTGCAACCTACAGCGACAACCGTATAGTGAAGTTTGCTGACGACACGACTCTGGTGGGTCTCATCACCAAGGGAGACGAGACTCAATACAGGCTGGAGGTTGACCTTCTGACCATGTTGTGCAGGGATAAATTGTATATATATGTTATCATGCGTTCCCTAATGAGTACTTATTATTATTAATAAGTTATTGCGCAGAATGCTTGCTGTTTCGCCTTGCAGACGTCCACCAGTCCACAACAAGTCATACGATGCTGTCTGGGGCTTCCTGACCTTCTACACCTCTGGGAATCCAAGAAAGTTGCTGATAGCTCAATCTACTCTGTTGATGTCTGCACATGGCATTCTGTCCTTGCACTCCTTTCCCATGGCGTCCTGTCTGTAACTACTTGTTTCACATAGAATTTTCCCATGGCGTCCTGTCTGTAACTACTTGTTTCACATAGAATTTTGTCCTTGCGCTCTTTTTATTTTGTTTCTCATGAGACTAGGCCATGCTTTCCCCCCCACCTGTTAGGGGCTAGTCTCACATTGTAGGTAGGGCATCCCTTAATAAAAAGAGCGAGGGGTGTGACAGATCTTTAGTGTATTTTGGACTGCTGTAAGTCTGGTTGCACTCCTCGCGAGAAAAGACTCAACATTCTGCCTCACTGGTTTTGTCTGCTGATCCTTTTGCTGATTTTGAACCTGACAGATTTTTGGGGGCTCGTCCGGGATCTCAATAGACCTACTTCGGGTTCCGGCTGACTTTTCGACGCAGGACAAGTCCTTGGCCAAGGCATATAAAGGAAACCCTTTTCACGGGGCTGACTCGATCAGTCAGCTGGACGCCGGAGTGGTTGACGAGATCGTCCGAGGGAAAGGCCCAGCGGACTGTGAGTATGAATGTTGATTCTGTTGAAAGGAATGGAAGTGTAGTGGCAAGAGGTCACTTGAAACCTTGACAATTCTAGACCCTATCAAGTGCATATTTAGAGACAGTTAAATTCTGTATGGGATGCTGGAGTCCCCTGACGTAAACGTCAGTTAAATTCCACAGGAGGGCAGACTCCTCTGTTTTCTAAAGAAATAAAGAAGTACAGGTAGTTGGAGCAGTTAAATCCCGCTGAGGTGTGGTGGGGCCTCCTCACTAACCTTCCTACTGTGTTAGTTTTCTGCTGCCATCTGTGGTGGGTTTTCCTTATCCCTTGTTTAGCTGGTTTGGCTTCTTTCTCCGTGAAAAGATAGGTTTTATATTTACTTTGGGAAAAAGGTAAAGATAAGTTTTCCTTACACAATAGGAAGGTTAAAGAGTTGTTAAAATCCACTGGAGGGCGGGCTCCCCTGCTTGCCTGTGAGACGATAGGAATGCGCATTGTGTGTGTGTGTGCGTGTGTATGGTTTGACTGAGAGTGACCTCATTTGAGCTCTGATTTGAGGTTTGAGTCCTCTGTATAAACACGCAGGAGTGTAAACAGTGGCTTTGTGTGGACGAAAGCAAGGATTCTCCGTTTCCTCCGGAGACCCACCACACATCGAACATTTATCCACTGTCCTGTGAACTAAATTGGCTTTAGGACACTGCGGGTGCCATTCAAATTGCCAAATCCGTAAACTAAACAAATAAATCATGGGGACAGCAAATAGCAAGCAAAAGCCGCTGCCCCGACATGAATTGAAATGCAAAGATTGGACATTGATGGAAGAAGTTGACCCCGAAAATGTAAAATATCTTGACAAATGGATAACCGATTACAAATTTGACGGTCAGCTGAAAATATATTCGTTGAATAACCTAAAACAATCAATTGATGCTAAATGTGGTGTAAAGAGGAATAACGACGGATATCATCTAATAGTAAAATGGGAATTGGAGGCTGAGAAGAGAAAATGTGGGCAGATGAGAGAAAGACTGAGAGATAAGGAAGACGGAGGAAAGATAAAAAAGAACTTGTTGTTGCACAGGCAGGAGGATGATGAGACAGTGTCAGCGCGGGCTCGCTTGAAGGCCAAAGCTGACGATGCGATGAATGAGGGAGGACCCACAATTTTAGTATACAGAACATGGACCCACGCTGATATAAAATCAGCGATTGAGGGTATAGCGTTGCCCACTGAAGATGTTGATCAATATTGTACCGACATGAGACAACTCATTGCTTCATACAATTTGAGAGGCGATGAAGTGCAACAGGTTTTTATGGCATCTTTAACCAAACATTGGGCAAGCGTTAAAGGCACCTGGGATCCCTTTGATTCCCGGGGCCGTCCATTGGAATGTAACGGGGTGCCATTACAAAGAGAAATTGACCAACTATTGGGCAGGATCAAAATAAAATTTGACCGTAGAGCAAATTACACAGACATTGGCCGAACCAAACAAAAAGAAGATGAGTTGTTTGAAGACTTTAGGCACAGACTCGAGAGAGTGTTCAAGGCCAATAGTGGCTTGGAGCATGGATCTGATGTTTATGACCAACAACTCAAAAACGCTCTACATGCAAATTCGCGACCAGCAATCCAGAGCTGGATCACTAAACATATGATCACTTTCCCGACATCTACCTTGCCACAGTTCATTGATCATGCTATACACGCCGAAAAAGTTGTCAATGCAAAAAGAGCGAAAGAGAAGGGGAAAATGGGCACCGTGTTTTTTGTTAAAGGAGAGCAGTCTGAGATGTTTTATCAAAATAAGACCTTCGAACCACGCCTGGAGGGGCGTGGTCGTAACAAATTCCGTGGCAAGGGTAGAGGGGGGTACAGTCGTGATTCTCCCAATTATGGAACAAATGACCAGCCCGCTTCAGGTCAGTCAAGACGGTACAATGCTGGACCTCCCGTTTGCTGGTCATGTGGGAAAACAGGCCATATAGCAAGAAACTGCCCAGATAATCACAAGGGTGGGAGTAGACCTCCCTTATGACTGGCCGAAGGTCAAAATACAGTTGAAACAACTGTCTTGCCAACAGCTCCCCCTGTTGATGTAGATTTGAACATTCAAGATTTGTTGATGAACAATGTTGAGAAGCCAGTGATAACTCTATTCGTAAACGGGACTCCAATAACCTTTTTGTGTGACTCAGGGGCATGTGTGACCACGTGTCGTGACATACCTGCAGATGTGCAAAGTAACGGTAGATCCTTTTGGGTGAGAGCAGCGAATGGGCTGGCAACCCCAGTTCCCCAGTCTCGACCAGTTTGGATACGGGACCCAGAAGGGGGAAGTTGTTGCATTCCCATTCTGCTGATGCCCAGTTGCCCTATTAATTTGCTAGGTAGAGACGCTCTCACTGCCCTTGGGCTTTCCCTTGTGTCTCTTAATGGTCAAATTGCTGTCAAAAGGCGACACCAGTTACAGATATTTGGCAAATTTCACTGCTACTATTTCTATTCATTGGATTTGGCTGACGCAGAAGTGATGGAATTTGGTTCCCCTCTTTTGGCCCGTGTGGCCACCCTTTTGCGCTGCCCTGAACAAGCAATGGAAGCCAATCAACTATACATAACTATGTGGCATAAAGACACACCGGGTCCTGATCACAACTACGAGAACATGCTTGAGGCTGCTACACCTGCCACCTTGACAACTTCTTTCCTTCTGCACGATGGTGAGAGCCGTGCTTGTGTAGTCATACAGGCGGCTCCCCCTGCTGTGCAGAAGTTACACGTGTCTCCCACTCCGCTCCACATCTCTCTCTACAGGCCTCACACCGCAGCCTGGCAGAGTTTAGGATTTATGGCTGGTGATGCCTTGGCAGCTTCTGACTGGACTCAGGTTAATCCTGACTCCTTTTACAGTCCTTCCACCAAGCTCTTCAAACAAAATATGACTAAAGCCTTGTCATTCATTAGTGGAATCCACGCTGATCCTGGTGTTGAGCAAACACCCTCATCTTGAGATTATGTGTTGACGTCCGATGACGAGCACATCCTCGCTGAGGTCCCAAGTCATCTTTGGTCTGCGGGTCCTTCTGACGTTGGTTTAGTGAAAGGTGCGCTTCCTGTTGTCATAAGACCTAAAACTGAATACCGCCCTTGTGTGAGGCAGTATCCTTTAAAACCTGATGCCTTACAGGGTATAGCACCTGTTATTTCTGATTTATTAAAAGCAGGTGTCATCGTTCCTTGCCCGGATTCTCCTTGCAATACCCCAATTTTCCCTGTAAAGAAGGCACCCCCTTCTGTGGGGTGGAGAATGGTGCAAGACTTGCAAGCTGTAAACAATGCTGTTATTCAGAGAGCACCTTGTGTCCCTGACCCGCATACTTTGTTGAATTCATTGACACCTGATGCGAAAATCTTCACAGTGATTGACATTAGCAATGCTTTTTTCTCTGTCCCTATTGCAAAAGAGAGTCAGTTTTGGTTTGCGTTTACATATGCTGGCTCAAGGTACACCTTTTCAAGGTTACCACAAGGGTACTGTGAAAGCCCGACAATTTACTCCCAGGTGATGGCAGCCAGCATGGCTAAATTTGTCCCGCCAATGGGAAGTCAGATCTTGCTTTATGTTGATGACATTTTGATAGCATCTCCTGATTTTGCCTCTTGCCAAAAAGACACGCTTGCAGTGCTGCATCACTTGGCAAGTGAAGGCCACAAGGTCAGCAAGAACAAGCTTCAACTGTGGTCTGCTGAAATTAAGTATCTAGGCCACAATCTAAGTTCCCAAGGTCGATCCATAATTGAAAGCAGAAAAGCCTCTATTTTACAAGCTCCTAAGCCACTAACAAAGAAGCAAATGATGTCTTTTTTGGGTCTCACAGGTTATTGTAGAAACTGGATACTTGATTATGCCCAAATTGTTGCTCCTCTGTCCAAATTGATGTATGTGGAAGACATCTCAATGTCCGCTCACTTAAAATGGACTCCTGAAGCCGAGGATGCTTTTGTTTTGATCAAACAGGCTTTGGTCTCCAGCTCCACTCTAGCCTTACCCAACTATGATAAGGTGTTTGTCCAGACTGTTGACTGCAAAGGTCATTACATGACCTCTGTTTTGCTCCAATCACATGGCTCAAAATTGCGTCCTATTGCTTTTTATTCCTCTAAACTGGACAGTGTTGCATGTGCTCTCCCACCATGCGTGAGGGCCGTGGTGGCAGCCTCCATGGCTGTGGAGAGCAGTGCTGGTGTTGTGTTATTTCATCCTTTAACACTGAAAGTTCCTCATGCTGTCTCGGCTCTTCTGCTACAGACTAATATGACCTTTCTGTCGCCTGCGCGTCATCTTTCTTGCATGGCTACGTTGCTGTCTCAGCCGCATCTGACCGTTGAAAGATGCACGACACTCAATCCTGCCACTCTCATTCCCCTTCCTGACGATGGCGAATTCCATGATTGTGTCGATGCTGCCCAACAGATTGCAAAGGCTCGGCCTGATTTGGAAGATACGCCTCTGCCAGATGGTCATGTGGTTTTTGTTGATGGGTCTTCTAAGAAGAATGAATCTGGTGTGACCCTTACTGGGTATGCCATTGTTACTGCCGACGTGGTTTTGGAGGCTGCTAAACTGCCATCCAATATGTCGGCACAGGCCGCTGAGCTCATTGCTTTGACTGGGGCCTGCAAATTGTTTGCAAACAAGTCCGTCACTATCTGGACTGATAGTCAGTATGCTTTTGCTACAGTGCATGTTTTTGCTCAGCAGTGGAGCAACCGTGGCATGATAACTTCTACAGGGAAGCCCGTCTCCCATTCCGCTATACTAACTCAACTTTTGGATGCTGTCCAGCTGCCTTTAAAGGTAGCGGTTTGCAAGTGTGCTGCTCACACTGCGGGCTCTGATCCTGTTTCTCTCGGTAATGCTTTTGCTGACAAATCCGCTAAGGCCGCTGCGGAAGGCCTGCTTCATGTCCTCTCGTCTCTCACGGCTCATGATTCAATGTCACACATCTCCCCTGATGTGTTGCTTGACATGCAGTCTCAGAGCCCCTCCCAGGAACGACTCTCTTGGGAAAAGCGGGGTGCAACTAAAAACACCGATGGTCTTTTTGTGTGACCTTTGGGCAAACCTGTCTTGCCTCGTAGCTTGTTCAAATGGGCTGCTATTTCAAGTCACGGGGTCACCCATGTCTCGGCGGGAGGTATGGTGAAACAAGTCGAGGCTATTTATACAACATACGGCTTTGCCGCTTTTTCACAACGATTTTGCAGAGCGTGTTTGATCTGTGCTAAACATAACCCACAAGGCAATTTAAGACCTCAGAGAGGGAAATTCCCGACTCCATTGTACCCGTTTCAGACAATACATATGGATTATATCCAATTACATAAATGTGAAGGGAAAGAATATTGATTGGTCATAATAGACGCATTTTCTAAATGGGTAGAAATATTTCCTACCAAACATGCAGATGCACTCACAGTGGCAAAAGCCTTATGCAAAGACATCATTCCAAGGTACGGTATTCCAGAAACAATTTATAGCGACAATGGTCCACATTTTGTAAATCAAATAGTGCATAACATTGGGAGAATGTTCCACATAAATGTAAAGAACCATTGTTCATACAGACCGCAATCCGCTGGCCTGGTTGAGAGAGCGAACCAGTCTATAAAAAACAGATTAAAGAAATGTATGGAAGAAACAAAACGACCGTGGACTCAGTGTTTAGACCTGGTTAAAATGTACATAAATATTACAAGTACAACAGGGCTAACTCCTTATGAAACTATGTTTGGGAGACCTTACAGGCTTCCTCAGTTCAAAAACACATGGGAGATCCCCGAGGAAGCCACGTTAGCTGATTACATGAGAAAAATGTTGGAACGTCAAAAGAATCTAACCAATAACACTGATGATGAACCCATTTCTCTGCAGGAAGACCCCAAAGTGGTACCGGGAGACTGGGTTTTGATCAGGAGTATCAAGAGGAAGAATTGGCATTCACCCAAGTGGGAAGGTCCCTTTTTGGTACTACTCACGACACCTAATGCTTTAAAAATAGCCGAACGCAACACGTGGATTCATTTAACTCATTGTAAAAAAGTGATCTCCGCAGACCCAACCTAAGTACGGAAGGTGAGCAAAGTCTGGTAATAGTGCCTGATTCTGGTGTCAAGATCCAGGGTTGACACGAAAGCTAGCAGAAGAATTCCAAGACACCAACCCGAAGCTCAGGGTGTTGACTCTGGGGAGATCCAAAACATGAGCATTAGAGAGTCATTTGGTGAGTGCTTTAATCGGGCTGTAGCCTGCGCGAAGTCTACCATGTGCTTTTGGTTGTTTTTGCTGGTATGTGTTACCATTATATTTTTTTCGGGGGTTACTTTATCTGGAGGGATAGAGTACCATGAGCCTCGCACATTATTCTCTCGGGCGACTGCTAACGCTAATTCTAGTCGATGTGGCTCATGGGGAGAACTTGCTAGACATAAGCGCGACACTAAATCCCCTTTTGGTCATGTTGTTTGTGTTCCAGGAGCCGTCCGTGTTCCAACCTGTGTACCATGGCTTTTGTCTTGGGCTTATAATAACTCATTAATGTTTACTGTGGCTCCTAACACATCTTCTTCTATTATTTTACCTTTGAAAAGTTTGAAAGGGTTTCGTAATGGTCGCCCCACTACTGGAGATAGATGGCTCGGGTATTGGTGGTATTTAACTGGCCACCCGGTTAACACCGGCTGGGGCACCCTTGTCACCACGCAAATGCGAGGGTATTGGCCCTCTGGTTCCAGTGACGAGGCTGTGTTCTTTGCTAAACGAGTGACTTTGATAAATCGGGGCACAAGCCTCCTTTTGACTCTTACACTCCCTGACGGTCATATTCGTCCTCCAAATGCCACCTTGTTTAACACTGCTTGTTGGGGTTTTCAACTGTGGGCTTGGTCCTCTGGAACCGATCCTCGCTTTCCTATTGCTATTTGCCTTAATAGAACAATGTCGGTCGCAGACCGTCCCGTTACAAATAAATACACCTTGTCAGCGGGAGCAAAAATCACAAGTACGCTCCTCACTGATGTAGACAGCTATTTTGTGGCCTCCACAGGGATAAGCGGTCATACTAACAACTGGCTTCTTATGGCTGAGCAGGCCGCAAAGATGGCTGGCGCTAGTTGCATTGCATGCATGGGTCCCAGACCTCTTTTGAAAATCATACCTGCAAATGTAGGCCCTAAGTGTGCTGTCGTTTTGATGTTAGACTCGTCCATTTCACCCACTCACGATTGTTTTAGATGGGATACGGTTTACCCTGTTGCCCCTATGACAAAGCATAAACCCCTTTTTTCGTCTGTTGTAGCTAAGGGTAATTTTACATGCATTAGATTACCTGGTACCGGTGTGATGCTCGGCGCCCTACCTGCTCCGTGGTGTGGGTCCGTGACCAAGGTCACGGCCCCTTTTTTGCCCATTGCTCGTTGTGATATTTGGTTTTGGTGTAATAGTAACAAACTTTATGATAGGTTGCCTTTCGACAGCGCTGGAATTTGCGCTTTGGTAACCCTATTGCTACCTGTTCATTTGATACCAATGTCCTCTTATGATCTAACGTCTTTTGCTAAGTCCGTAGTGCCCAAATTCTGGCCGAGAACGAAACGAGACGCCGAATGGCGGGGCACAGCTAATCCAACCTACATCGACGCCATTGGTGTTCCTAGGGGAGTGCCGGATGAGTATAAACTGGTGAATCAGATAGCAGCTGGTTTTGAATCCGCCCTGTGTTGGTGGTGTACTCTTAACAAAAATGTTGACAGGATTAACTACGTCCATTACAACGTGCAGAGGCTTGGAAACTGGACCGAGGCGGGTTTCAAGGCGGTCCACTCCCAACTGGCCGCTACTTCCCTCATGGCTTTCCAGAATCGAATGGCCCTTGACATGCTACTCTCAAGAGAGGGCGGTGTCTGCGCCATGTTCGGTGAGCAATGTTGCACTTTTATTCCAAATAACACTGCGGCCGACGGAAGCCTGTCCCAGGCCCTTGAGGGCCTGCGGGCCTTGAACGGGAAGATGAAGGAGCACAGTGGAGTGAACACGGAGGTTTGGGCCAACTGGTTGAACGTGTTCGGAAAGTACCGCACCCTGGTTTCCTCTGCCCTGGTCTCCGTTGCCGTTTTCTCTGCCATTTTGACCTTGTGTGGATGTTGTTGCATCCCTTGTCTCCGATCCCTAATTAACAGGCTAATTACGGCTGCTATCTCTCCACCAGCTGAGACTTTCCCGTTGCTCCTAAGGGATGACCTTTCGGTCGACGGGGGTTCCTTCTCTATTGACGACCCGGTCAGCGAATCTGTTGTGGTAAACTTGTCCGATTTGTTTTCTGACCCGGGCTTTGCCGATTGTGACTCAGTTTCCTCCCGTGTGTAAGTTGGTTCCTGCGAAATGTGATCCCTTGGCTGAAAATCTTTTTGAAGTGGCCGTATGGGTGATGGGTTGGTCTCCGGGAACTTATGATAAACAGGGGGGAATTGTTGGATAAATTGTATATATATGTTATCATGCGTTCCCTAATGAGTACTTATTATTATTAATAAGTTATTGCGCAGAATGCTTGCTGTTTCGCCTTGCAGACGTCCACCAGTCCACAACAAGTCATACGATGCTGTCTGGGGCTTCCTGACCTTCTACACCTCTGGGAATCCAAGAAAGTTGCTGATAGCTCAATCTACTCTGTTGATGTCTGCACATGGCATTCTGTCCTTGCACTCCTTTCCCATGGCGTCCTGTCTGTAACTACTTGTTTCACATAGAATTTTCCCATGGCGTCCTGTCTGTAACTACTTGTTTCACATAGAATTTTGTCCTTGCGCTCTTTTTATTTTGTTTCTCATGAGACTAGGCCATGCTTTCCCCCCCACCTGTTAGGGGCTAGTCTCACATTGTAGGTAGGGCATCCCTTAATAAAAAGAGCGAGGGGTGTGACAGATCTTTAGTGTATTTTGGACTGCTGTAAGTCTGGTTGCACTCCTCGCGAGAAAAGACTCAACATTCTGCCTCACTGGTTTTGTCTGCTGATCCTTTTGCTGATTTTGAACCTGACAGATAACAACCTCCTGCTGAACGTCGACAAGACCAAGGAGATTGTTGTGGACTTCCGGACTGCCGCTGACCATCGACGGTGCTGTGGTGGAGAGAGTGAGCAGCGCCAAGTTCCTGGGGGTGCACATCAGTGAGGATCTCTCCTGGTCCACCAACACCACATCACTGGCAAAGAAAGCCCAGCGCCGCCTGTACTTCCTGCGGAAACTCAGGCGAGCGAGCGCTCCTCCGGCCGTCATGACTGCATTTTACCGCGGCACCATTGAGAGCGTCCTCTCCAGCTGTATTGCTGTTTGGGGTGGCGGCTGCACTGACTACAACTTGAAGGCCCTGCAGCGCATAGTGAACACGGCTGGTAAGATTGCTGGTGCTTCGCCCCCCTCCTTGAAGGACATTTACACCTCCCATCTCACCCGCAAGGCGACCACGATTGTTTGTGATGTGAGTCACCCCGCTCACTCTTTGTTCGAGCTTCTGCCCTCTGGGAAGAGGTACAGAAGCCTGCGCTCCCGCACCACCAGACTCTCAAACAGCTTCATACTCCAGGCTGTTAGGATCCTGAACTTGCTCCCCCGTTCTGCGTAGCGTCCTGTACTTTTACTGTCTGTACTGTCTGTATGCACACTGGCTCTTATTTGTTGTGTTATCTGTTTATTTATTATTACTCTTATTATTTATTGTTTGAGCCTTTTTGTTTATGATGTTTTTTACTTTTGCGCTATGCTTGCTGGCTCCGTTTTGCTCTTATTTATTGTGTTATCTGTTTATTTATTATTTATTCATCACTCTAACTATTGATTGTTTGAATTTTTGCCTTCTTGTTTTTATATTGTGTCGCGTACTTGTATGTCTATCGTGTTATGTGTCTCGTCACCGTGGGATAGAGAAAAACGTAATTTCGGTCTCTTTGTGTGTTGTGACATATGGAGAGATTGACAATAAAGCTGACTTTGACTTGACTTTGACTTTGAATATTTATACATTGCTCAAAAAAGTTGAAGGAACAGTTTTTTATCAGGGTATGGCATGAATTCAATTACACTTTTCTGATAAGGTTCTTGTCAGGTACGTGGCAGAGGGGGTTGTTAATCAGTTTCAGCTGCCTTGGTGTTGATGGAATTAACAACAGGTGCACTAGAGGGGCAACAATGAGATGGTCCCCAAAACAGGACTGGTTTTGCAGGTGGAGGCAATTTCAAGTTCCTCCCTCTAGATCTTTTCTAACTGTTTTTCCACAAGTGTTTGCTTTAGCTAGAGTCATTATCACGACTGGGAGCATGAGGCGATTTCTTAACCCTCCTGAAGTCGCGCAGATTGTCCAACTCCTCCAGGATGGCACATCCATGCGTGCTGTTGCAAGAAGATTTAATGTGTCTCCCAGTAGAATCTCCAGAGCTGGACAGGGCCGCAGACGGTCCTCATCCCATCAGCAGGACCGATATCTGCTGCTTTGTGCAAGGGGAAACAGGTTGAGCACTGCCTGAGCGCTACAGAATGACCTCCAGCAGGCTACTGGTGTGAATGTCTCTGCCCAAACAGTCAGAAACAGACTTCACGAGGGTGGCCTCACGGCACAACGTCCTGATGTGTGCCCTGTGCTCACTGCTCAGCACCGTGGAGCTCGATTGGCATTTTCCATAGAACACCAGAATTGGCAAGTCCGGCACTGGTGCCCTGTGCTTTTCACAGATGAGAGCAGGTTTACCTTGAGCACCTGTGATAGACGTGAAAGGGTCTGGAGAGCGCTATGCTGCCTGCAACATCATTCAGCATGACTGGTTTGGTGGTGGGTCAGTGATGGTCTGGGGAGGCATTTCCATGGAGGGACGAACAGACCTCTACAGGCTAGAGAACGGCAGTCTGACTGCCATTAGGTATTCGGATGAAATCCTTGCACCCATGCGCAGACCCTACGCTGGTGCAGTAGGTCCTGGGTTCCTCCTGATCCACGACAATGCCCGGCCTCATGTGGCAACAGTATGCAGACCGTATCTGGAGGATGAAGGAATTGACACAATTGAATGGCCCTCACGATCACCTGATCTAAACCAGATAGAACACCTCTGGGATGTAATGTTTCGGTCCATCAGACGCCGCCAGATTGCCCCTCAGACTTTACAGGAGCTCACTGATGCCCTTAGACAGATCTGGGAGGACATCCCAGAAGACACCCTCCGTCGTCTCATTAGAAGCATGCCGCGACGTTGTCAAGCATGCATAGTTGCATACAAGCACATGGCCACACAAGATATTGAAAATAATTTTGAGTTGAAGAAATTGAATTTAGGCAAAATGGACGAGCCGGCCACATCATTTTTTACTTTGAGTTTTGGGGTGTCTATATACTGAGCCCTCTGTAGGCTTTTATTTCCATCAAAAGATGTGGCATCTTTTGTTCCTGAGACATGTAAAAATAACCACTTTTCTCTCTCTCTCTCTCTCTCTGTAAAAACTACATTTAACCACCTCTCTCTCTCTCTCTCTCTCTCTCTCTCTCTCTCTCTCTCTCTCTCTCTCTCTATCTATCTATCTATCTATCTATCTATCTATCTAGTATCTATCTATCTATCGATCACTGTTGCGGCGACCTGGGAGGTGCGCACCTGTCTGTGGGTGCATGTGACCACAAGGGGTCACTGCAGGTTTATGACGTGAACGCGCAGCACGCAGTGGACCTCCTCAGAGCGCCTCAACAGCTGAGCGCAATCTATCCTGATTGGGAGCGCACACACCAGGGTTCATAAGCAGCAAACAGCTAAATTTTCTTGTCCAGTGAGCAGCAGCAGCACCAGCAGCAGCAGCAAACAACAATCCTTTCGATCAGCGAGCAACACAGCAGTAGCAACGAATCGCAGAGGTGCACAGAGAAAGGAAAAAACTCATGGGAAGAGGAGACCAAAGGGACTACCGGTGAGCTCACAGTACTCAACTGGACTCGTTTAGTTAACCATTTAGAGCACTGACTGCATTACAGTTTGTCTGGAGAATGTGTTGTCTTTATGACAAGCATTAAGTTGTGTATTGACTTTTGTTTGAAAGGATAACTTTATGTTCAAGACCTTTTCTTTCTTTCTTTCTTTCTTTTAGTAAAAAGAACTGAACTTTATCTGCATTGTTTATTTGGAAGAAAATTGTACCTTTTGTTTAAACTCATCCATTTTTTGTATGTGTTTTAAAGGTTTTTCACCTTGATTGTTTCGCTCATTAAAAACCCGAACAAAGAGTGGAATCCCAGTCTGGTCAAGTCCTTCCTTTTCAATTGTGGAAACCCATGACGTTAAAATACACTTGCCAATCACGCTCTTTCTCGCTCTCTCTCTCTCTCTCCCTCTCCCTACCTACCTACCTACCTACCCACGCAGATGTATAATAATTCCACAGGCCTATATCATTACAGTAATCCCTCGTTTTTCGCTGGGGTTGCGTTCCAAAAAGAACCCGTGATAGGTGAAATACGTGAAGTCGAAACCTTTATTTTTTTACAATTATTATACAGGTACACTAATCCCTTGCTACATCGCGGTTCAATTATCACGGCTTCAGCAAGTCGCAGATTTATTTCCAAAAAAATCACAAATTCAAATTATATCTTATAAATTGAGGAATTATGGCACGAGAGTTGCTCACACGCCAGCAGAAGGCAAGAAGTGTCCACTCAATTGCAGTACATACACTTGTACCTTTTTATAAAAAAGTTATGATAGATAGATCTTTATTTATCATTGTCACATGTCCAACGAAATTTAAAAAATGCCAACCAATCCGTGCATGAGATAAAAAATGAATACCGTTTTTTTCCGTGTATAATGCGCCCCCATGTATAATACGCACCCTAAAAATGGCATGTTGATGCTGGAAAAAAGCCTGTACCCATGTATAATACGCACACAATTTAAAAAAAAAAAAATTAATTTTTTTTTTAAGTCCCAATGATAGTCACACACGCAGGGAGGCAATGGGTCCCGTTTTTATAGTCTTTGGTATGGTCTTAAGTTAAGACTCTTAACTAGGCTGGATGTAATTTTTTTTGTTGCCGTTGATTTCTCCGACTGCCCGTAAAGGCACCACCGCGATCAGTGCGGACGTGAAAAAGGCGGCTCTGTATGGGAGAGACGTTGAAGAGGAATAAAAACACCCTTGGAAACCAAAACTTGCCCCTCGTCGTGACTCGGAGCCGCAACAAATGTTTCGGATTTGTGTATAGTACATTGTGACAGCAAACGAGCAGGTGATCGAGCAAGCGTCTGACACGAGAGCATTGCGGTCGTATGGAGCTTGTTTGAAGTGAACAGCAGAGACGAAAGGAACAAGGCAAAGTGTTGTGAAATAAAATATTACCTGTAATACGCATTTTGTTATTTTCTGATTGAAACTGCTAATTAAACTGTGGATTGAAACTAATAGGAAGAAAACAACTCTCACTATTTATATAGCTGACGTGTCTTGCGCATCCGTTCTGCGCATCGGATCCATAGTGCGCATCCGCAGTCATACTCCCTCCGTATGACGTCCGGTCCGCGGTGGAGATTAAAAAACAAACAATATTTGACTACTAGAATTTTGCAATTTCTGGAGAAATTGCGTGTGAAGGCGAAATGTATGAATAACTTCTTCGGGGAATGCTGCCGAACGATGTTGAAACGTGTTGAATTACTTGAGAAATGTAGAATATTTGGAGAATTTGTGGTGAATTTCAAAATAAAAGATGTGAAGTTTTTGGTAAGTTGTGGAATAGGTAGAAAGATGATGAACAGTTGAAAGTTGGAATGGGTTGAATCGGTTGAAAAATGTAGAAATGAGAAGGGTAAAAGGAAATATTGGAGAATTGGGTGTGAATTTCAAAATAAAAGATGTGACGTTTTTGGTAAGTTTTGGAATAGGTAGAAAAATGATGAACAGTTGAAAGTTGGAATGGGTTGAATCGGTTGAAAAATGTAGAAATGAGAAGGGAAAAAGGAAATATTGGAGAATTGGGTGTGAATTTCAAAATTAAAGATGTGAAGTTTTTGGTAAGTTGTGGAATACGTAGAAAAATGATGAACAGTTGAAAGTTGGAATGGGTTGAAATGGGTTGAGAAATGTAGAAATGAGAAGGGAAAAAGGAATTGGGTGTGAATTTCAAAATAAAAGATGTGAAGTTTTTGGTAAGTGGGAAGTTGTGGAATAGGTAGAAAAATGATGAACAGTTGAAAGTTGGAATGGGTTGAATCGGTTGGAAAATGTAGAAATGAGAAGGGAAAAAGGAATTGGGTGTGAATTTCAAAATAAAAGAAGTGAAGTTTTTGGTAAGTGGGAAGTTGTTGAATAGGTAGAAAAATGATGAACAGTTGAAAGTTGGAATGGGTTGAATCGGTTGAAAAATGTAGAAATTAGAGTAGAAAAAAGGAAATTTTAGAGAATTTTGGTTGAATTTCAAAATAAAAGATGTGAAGTTTTTGGTAAGTGGGAAGTTGTGGAATAGGTAGAGAAAAGATGAACAGTTGAAAGTTGGAATGGGTTGAATCGGTTGAAAAATGTAGAAATTAGAGTAGAAAAAAGGAAATTTTAGAGAATTTTGGTTGAATTTCAAAATAAAAGATGTGAAGTTTTTGGTAAGTGGGAAGTTGTGGAATAGGTAGAGAAAAGATGAACAGTTGAAAGTTGGAATGGGTTGAATCGGTTGAAAAATGTAGAAATGAGAAGGGAAAAGGGAAAAAGGAATTGGGTGTGAATTTCAAAATAAAAGATGAAAACGTGAAAATGTTGAATTTGGCAAGTTTGGGAATGTCCCCAATGTGATTTGAATGTGTTGAATTATGTGAATATCAAACTGGAACAACGTAAATGTGAAATGTTGAATCTGCCATTAAGAATGAATGGGGCAAAAATCGCCATAAATTTGTGAATTATGCGAAAACGGAAAATTTTTGGAACGAGAAAAATGTGAGCACACTTGCCATGAATATTTGGAATAAGTGAAAAGTGGAATGGAGTGAATCGGTTGAAGTATATGGAAGTAGTTAAGCGCCAAAAAAGTGAGCGGAATAAGTTGTATAATAATAAAGTACAGGAATAACAATAGTGTGAAGGTCTTCACCTTCACACTAACTAGAATTTGCAATTCCTGAAGGAATTGCGTGTGAAGGTGAAGAAGTTGAAAAAATATTTAAGGAATGTTGCAGAATGATGTTGAAACGAGTTCAATCGGTTGAAAAATGTAGAAATGAGAAGGGAAAAAGGAATTGGGTGTGAATTTCAAAATAAAAGATGTGAAGTTTTTGGTAAGTTGTGGAATAGGTAGGAAAATGATGAACAGTTGAAAGTTGTAATGGGTTGAATCGGTTGAAAAATGTAGAAATGAGAAGGAAAAAAGGAATTGGGTGTGAATTTCAAAATAAAAGATGTGAACTTTATGGTGAGTGGGAAGTTGTGGAATAGGTAGAAAAATGATGAACAGTTGAAAGTTGGAATGGATTGAATCGGTTGAAAAATGTAGAAATGAGTAGGGAAAAAGGAATTGGGAGTGAATTTCAAAATAAAAGATGTGAAGTTTTTGGTAAGTTGTGGAAAAGGTAGAAAAATGATGAACAGTTGAAAGTTGGAATGGGTTGAATCGGTTGAAAAATGTAGAAATGAGAAGGGAAAAAGGAATTGGGTGTGAATTTCAAAATAAAAGACGTGAAGTTTTTGGTAAGTGGGAAGTTGTGGAATAGGTACAAAAATGATGAACAGTTAAAAGTTGGAATGGGTTGAATCGGTTGAAAAATGTAGAAATGAGAAGGGAAAAAGGAATTGGGTGTGAATTTCAAAATAAAAGATGTGAAGTTTTTGGTAAGTGGGAAGTTGTGGAATACGTAGAAAAATGATGAACAGTTGAAAGTTGGAATGGGTTGAATCGGTTGAAAAATGTAGAAATGAGAAGGGAAAAAGGAATTGGGTGTGAATTTCCAAATAAAAGATGTGAAGTTTTTGGTAAGTGGGAAGTTGTGGAATAGGTAGAAAAATGATCAACAGTTGAAAGTTGGAATGGGTTGAATTGGTTGAAAAATGTAGAAATGAGAAGGGAAAAGGGAATTGGGTGTGAATTTCAAAATAAAAGATGTGAAGTTTTTGGTAAGTGGGAAGTTGTTGAATAGGTAGGCAAAAGATGAACAGTTGAAAGTTAGAATGGGTTGAATCGGTTGAAAAATGTAGAAATGAGAAGGGAAAAAGGAATTGGGTGTGAATTTCAAAACAAAAGATGTGAAGTTTTTGGTAAGTGGGAAGTTGTGGAATAGGTAGAAAAATGATGAAAAGTTGAAAGTTGGAATGGGTTGAATCGGTTGAAAAATGTAGAAATGAGAAGGAAAAAGGAATTGGGTGTGAATTTCAAAATAAAAGATGTGAAGTTTTTGGGAAGTTGTGGAATAGGTAGAAAAATGATGAACAGTTGAAAGTTGGAATGGGTGGAATCGGTTGAAAAATGTAGAAATGAGAAGGGAAAAAGGAAATATTGGAGAATTGGGTGTGAATTTCAAAATAAAAGACGTGAAGTTTTTGGTAAATTGTGGAATAGGTAGAAAATGATGAACAGTTGAAAGTTGGAATGGGTTGAATCGGTTGAAAAATGTAGAAATTAGAGTAGAAAAACAAAATTTTAGAGAATTTTGGTTGAATTTCAAAATAAAAGATGAAGTTTTGGGTAAGTGGGAAGTTGTGGAATAGGTAGGCAAAAGATGAACAGTTGAAAGTTGGAACGAGTTGAATCGGTGGAAAAATGTAGAAATTAGAAGTGAAAAACGAAATTTTGTGAAATTTAGCAAAGTTTTATGCAAATTTTAAAAGTGAAAACGTGAAAATTTTGTATTTGGCAAGTTTGGGAATGTCCCCAATGTGATTTGAATGTGTTGAATGATGTGAATTTGAAACTGGAACAACGTAAATGTGAAATGTTGAATCTGCCATTAAGAATGAATGGGGCAAAATTCGCCATAAATTTGTGAATTTTGCGAAAACGGAAAATTTTTGGAACGAAAAAAATGTGAGCAGTCGTGCCATGAATTTTTGGAATAAGTGAAAAGTGGAACGGAGTGAATCGGTTGAAGTATGTGGAACTAGTTAAGCGTCAAAAAAGTGAGCGGATGTTGAATAATAACTAGAATTGCAATTTCGGAAGAAATTGCGTGTGAAGGTGAAGGCAGATGTTAATTTGCAAATGTTAAGCGTTAAAAATGATGAGCGGGAAGAATGAAAAGGGAAAGAAATAATTGTGAAATAAATGGGAAAATGTTACAAATACATGTTACAAAAAGGTACAAATGATAAGCGTTAAAAATGAAATGTTACAAATGTTAGAAAAAAGGTACAAATGATAAGCGTTGAAAATGATAAGGGGAAGAATAAAGAGTAAAATAATTTATGACGCCCAATGTGGGAATCGAACCCACTACAGGAAACTGGCGCGGGTTGACATTGCCACTGTGGGTCCGACTGAGCTAATCAGGTTCCCTCATTAATGATGGTTGAATTTAGTTAATGTAATGAATGTGTTTGTTGAATGCGAATGCGTAATCAAAGTGGTGGAAATTGCTTAATGTAATGAATGTTGAATGCGAATGACAAAACTTACAAATAATAACCGTTGAAAATGATAACCGGGAAGGATTAAGAGTAAAATAAAAAATGACGCCCAATGTGGGAATCGAACCGACGCGGGTTTTGATACCACTCGGGAAAGCCGCTCGTGTTCTGGAATCACTTGTGTTTCCCACGAGATAATCGGGTCCCTTAGTTTAAGTGGTTGAATTTGGTTAATGTAATGAATGTGTTTGTTGAATGCGAATGCGTAATCAAAGTGGTGGAAATTGCTTAATGTAATGAATGTTGAATGCAAATGTTAGTTACAAATGATAAGCGTTGAAAATGATAAGCGGGAAGAATAAAGAGTAAAATAATTAATGACGCCCAATGTGGGAATCGAACCCACTACAGGAAACTGGCTCGGGTTGACATTGCCATTAAGAATGAATGGGGAAATAAAAGGCACAAATTTGCTAATTACTTAAAAACGGTAAATGTTATGAACGGGAAAAAAGGTGGCAAGCTTGCCATGAATTTTTGGAACGTGTGAAAGTTTGAACGAGGTGAATTGGTTGAAGCATGTGGGAGTAGTTGGATGTCAAAAAAGTGGGAGGAATAAGTTGTTTAATAACTAGAATTGCAATTTCGGAAGAAATTGCGTGTGAAGGCGAAGGCAGATGTTAATTTACAAACGTTAAGCGTTAAAAATGATGAGCGGGAAGAATATAAAGGGAAAATAAATAATTGTGAAATAAATGGGAAAATGTTACAAATACATGCTACAAAAAGGTACAAATGATAAGCGTTAAAAATGAAATGTTACAAATGTTACAAAAAAGGTACAATTGATAAGGGGGAAGAATAAAGAGTAAAAAAATGTATGACGCCCAACGTGGGAATCGAACCCACTACATGAAACTGACTCGGGTTATCATTGCCATTGTGTTTCCAACTGAGCTAATCAGGTAACTTCTTTAGTGTTGGTTGAATTTGGTTAATGTAATGAATGTGTTTGTTGAATGCGAATGCGTAATCAAAGTGGTGGAAATTGCTTAATGTAATGAATGTTGAATGCGAATGACAAAAGTTACAAATGATAACCGTTGAAAATGATAACCGGAAATTGTGTCCCTGTCTACATACTGGTTGAATTTGGTTAATGTAATGAATGTGTTTGTTGAATGCGAATACGTAATCAAAGTGGTGGAAATTGCTTAATGTAATGAATGTTGAATGCGAATGTTAGTTACAAATGATAAGTGTTGAAAATGATAAGCGGGAAGAATAAAGAGTAAAATAATTAATGATGCCCAATGTGGGAATCGAACCCACTACAGGAAACTGGCTCGGGTTGACATTGCCATTAAGAATGAATGGGGAAATAAAAGGCACAAATTTGCTAATTACTTAAAAACGGTAAATGTTATGAACGAGAAAAAAAGTGGCAAGCTTGCCATGAATTTTTGGAACGTGTGAAAGTTTGAACGAGGTGAATCGGTTGAAGCATGTGGGAGTAGTTAGATGTCAAAAAAGTGGGAGGAATAAGTTGTTTAATAAAAAAAATAACTAGAATTGCAATTTCGGAAGAAATTGCGTGTGAAGGCGAAGGCAGATGTTAAGTTACAAACGTTAAGCGTTAAAAATGATGAGCGGGAAGAATACAAAGGGAAAATAGATAATTGTGAAATAAATGGGAAAATGTTACAAATACATGTTACAAAAAGGTACAAATGATAAGCGTTAAAAATGAAACGTTACAAATGTTACAAAAAAGGTACAAATGATAAGCGTTGAAAATGATAAGGGGGAAGAATAAAGAGTAAAATAATTTATGACTCCCAATGTGGGAATCGAACCCACTACAGGAAACTGGCGCAGGTTGACATTTCCATTGTGTTTCCGACTGAGCTAACGAGGATCCTTCCTTCTTGCTGGTTGAATTTGGTTAATGTAATGAATGTGTTTGTTGAATGCGAATGCGTAATCAAAGTGGTGGAAATTGCTTAATGTAATGAATGTTGAATGCGAATGACAAAAGTTACAAATGATAACCGTTGAAAATGATAACCGGGAAGGATAAAGAGTAAAATAAATAATGACGCCCAATGTGGGAATCGAACTGACGCGGGTTTTGATACCACTCGGGAATGATGCTCGTGTACTGGAATCACTTGTGTTTCCCACGAGCTAATTGAGTCCCTTACTATGTCGTGGTTGCAATTGGTTAATGTAATGAATGTGTTTGTTGAATGCGAATACGTAATCAAAGTGGTGGAAATTGCTTAATGTAATGAATGTTGAATGCGAATGTTAGTTACAAATGATAAGCGTTGAAAATGATAAGCGGGAAGAATAAAGAGTAAAATAATTAATGACGCCCAATGTGGGAATCGAACCCACTACAGGAAACTGGCTCGGGTTGACATTGCCATTAAGAATGAATGGGGAAATAAAAGGCACAAATTTGCTAATTACTTAAAAACGGTAAATGTTATGAACGCGAAAAATACTGGCAAGCGTGCCATGAATTTTTGGAACGTGTGAAAGGTTGAACGAGGTGAATCGGTTGAAGCATGTGGGAGTAGTTAGATGTCAAAAAAGTGGGAGGAATAAGTTGTTTAATAATAAAGTACAATATCAATGTGTGAAGGCCTTCGCCTTCACACAACTAGAATTGCAATTTCGGAAGAAATTGCGTGTGAAGGCGAAGGCAGATGTTGATTTACAAACGTTAAGCGTTAAAAATGATGAGCGGGAAGAATAGAAAGGGAAAATAAATTATTGTGAAATAAATGGGAAAATGTTACAAATACATGTTACAAAAAGGTACAAATGATAAGCGTTAAAAATGAAATGTTACAAATGTTACAAAAAAGGTACAAATGATAAGCGTTGAAAATGATAAGGGGAAGGATAAAGAGTAAAATAAATAATGACGCCCAATGTGGGAATCGAACTGACGCGGGTTTTGATACCACTCGGGAAAGATGCTCGTGTACTGGAATCACTTGTGTTTCCCACGAGCTAATTGTGTCCCTGTCTACATACTGGTTGAATTTGGTTAATGTAATGAATGTGTTTGTTGAATGCGAATACGTAATCAAAGTGGTGGAAATTGCTTAATGTAATGAATGTTGAATGCGAATGTTAGTTACAAATGATAAGCGTTGAAAATGATAAGCGGGAAGAATAAAGAGTAAAATAATTAATGACGCCCAATGTGGGAATCGAACCCACTACAGGAAACTGGCTCGGGTTGACATTGCCATTAAGAATGAATGGGGAAATAAAAGGCACAAATTTGCTAATTACTTAAAAACGGTAAATGTTATGAACGCGAAAAATACTGGCAAGCGTGCCATGAATTTTTGGAACGTGTGAAAGTTTGAACGAGGTGAATCGGTTGAAGCATGTGGGAGTAGTTAGATGTCAAAAAAGTGGGAGGAATAAGTTGTTTAATAATAAAGTACAATATCAATGTGTGAAGGCCTTCGCCTTCACACAATAATAAAGTAGAACTAGAATTGCAATTTCGGAAGAAATTGCGTGAAGGCGAAGGCAGATGTTAAGTTACAAACGTTAAGCGTTAAAAATGATGAGCGGGAAAAATACAAAGGGAAAATAGATAATTGTGAAATAAATGGGAAAATGTTACAAATACATGTTACAAAAAGGTACAAATGATAAGCGTTAAAAATGAAACGTTACAAATGTTACAAAAAAGGTACAAATGATAAGCGTTGAAAATGATAAGGGGAAGGATAAAGAGTAAAATAAATAATGACGCCCAATGTGGGAATCGAACTGACGCGGGTTGTGATACCACTCGGGAAAGATGCTCGTGTACTGGAATCACTTGTGTTTCCCACGAGCTAATTGTGTCCCTGTCTACATACTGGTTGAATTTGGTTAATGTAATGAATGTGTTTGTTGAATGCGAATACGTAATCAAAGTGGTGGAAATTGCTTAATGTAATGAATGTTGAATGCGAATGTTAGTTACAAATGATAAGCGTTGAAAATGATAAGCGGGAAGAATAAAGAGTAAAATAATTAATGACGCCCAATGTGGGAATCGAACCCACTACAGGAAACTGGCTCGGGTTGACATTTCCATTAAGAATGAATGGGGAAATAAAAGGCACAAATTTGCTAATTACTTAAAAACGGTAAATGTTATGAAGGGGAAAAAAGGTGGCAAGCTTGCCATGAATTTTTGGAACGTGTGAAAGTTTGAACGAGGTGAATCGGTTGAAGCATGTGGGAGTAGTTAGATGTCAAAAAAGTGGGAGGAATAAGTTGTTTAATAAAGATGTTAATTTACAAACGTTAAGCGTTAAAAACGATAAGCGGGACGAATGAAAAGGGAAAATAAATTATTGTGAAATAAATGGGAAAATGTTACAAATACATGTTACAAAAAGGTACAAATGATAAACGTTAAAAATGAAATGTTACAAATGTTCCAAAAAAGGTACAAATGATAAGGGGGAAGAATAAAGAGTAAAATAATTTATGACGCCCAAAGTGGGAATCGAACCCACTACAGGAAACTGGCTCGGGTTGACATTGCCATTAAGAATGAATGGGGAAATAAAAGGCACAAATTTGCTAATTACTTAAAAACGGTAAATGTTATGAAGGGGAAAAAAGGTGGCAAGCTTGCCATGAATTTTTGGAACGTGTGAAAGTTTGAACGAGGTGAATCGGTTGAAGCATGTGGGAGTAGTTAGATGTCAAAAAAGTGGGAGGAATAAGTTGTTTAATAATAAGAATAAAAAAAATAACTAGAATTGCAATTTCGGAAGAAATTGCGTGTGAAGGCGAAGGCAGATGTTAAGTTACAAACGTTAAGCGTTAAAAATGATGAGCGGGAAGAATAGAAATGGAAAATAAATTATTGTGAAATGAATGGTAAAATGTTACAAATACATGTTAAAAAAAGGTACAAATGATAAGGGTTAAAAATGAAATGTTACAAATGTTACAAAAAAGGTACAAATGATAAGGGGGAAGAATAAAGAGTAAAATAATTTATGACGCCCAAAGTGGGAATCGAACCCACTACAGGAAACTGGCGCAGATTGACATTGCCATTGTGTTTCCAACTGAGCTAATCAGGGTCCTACCTAAGTCATTGTTGAAATTGGTTAATGTAATGAATGTGTTTGTTGAATGCGAATGCGTAATCAAAGTGGTGGAAATTGCTTAATGTAATGAATGTTGAATGCGAATGACAAAAGTTACAAATGATAACCGTTGAAAATGATAACCGGGAAGGATAAAGAGTAAAATAAATAATGACGCCCAATGTGGGAGTCGAACTGACGCGGGTTTTGATACCACTCGGGAAAGATGCTCGTGTACTGGAATCACTTGTGTTTCCCACGAGCTAATTGAGTCCCTTACTATTTTGTGGTTGAAATTGGTTAATGTAATGAATGTGTTTGTTGAATGCGAATACGTAATCAAAGTGGTGGAAATTGCTTAATGTAATGAATGTTGAATGCGAATGTTAGTTACAAATGATAAGCGTTGAAAATGATAAGCGGGAAGAATAAAGAGTAAAATAATTAATGACGCCCAATGTGGGAATCGAACCCACTACAGGAAACTGGCTCGGGTTGACATTGCCATTAAGAATGAATGGGGAAATAAAAGGCACAAATTTGCTAATTACTTAAAAACGGTAAATGTTATGAAGGGGAAAAAAGGCGGCAAGCTTGCCATGAATTTTTGGAACGTGTGAAAGTTTGAACGAGGTGAATCGGTTGAAGCATGTGGGAGTAGTTGGATGTCAAAAAAGTGGGAGGAATAAGTTGTTTAATAAAAATAATAATAAAGTAGAATAACAATGTGTGAAGGCCTTCGCCTTCACACAATAATAATAAAGTAGAATAACAATGTGTGAAGGCCTTCGCCTTCACACAATAACTAGAATTGCAATTTCGGAAGAAATTGCGTGTGAAGGCGAAGGCAGATGTTAAGTTACAAACGTTAAGCGTTAAAAATGATGAGCGGGAAGAATACAAAGGGAAAATAGATAATTGTGAAATAAATGGGAAAATGTTACAAATACATGTTACAAAAAGGTACAAATGATAAGCGTTAAAAATGAAACGTTACAAATGTTACAAAAAAGGTACAAATGATAAGCGTTGAAAATGATAAGGGGGAAGAATAAAGAGTAAAATAATTTATGACTCCCAATGTGGGAATCGAACCCACTACAGGAAACTGGCTCGGGTTGACATTTCCATTGTGTTTCCGACTGAGCTAATGAGGATCCTTCCTTCTTGCTGGTTGAATTTGGTTAATGTAATGAATGTGTTTGTTGAATGCGAATGCGTAATCAAAGTGGTGGAAATTGCTTAATGTAATGAATGTTGGATGCGAATGACAAAAGTTACAAATGATAACCGTTGAAAATGATAACCGGGAAGGATAAAGAGTAAAATAAATAATGACGCCCAATGTGGGAATCGAACTGACGCGGGTTTTGATACCACTCGGGAATGATGCTCGTGTACTGGAATCACTTGTGTTTCCCACGAGCTAATTGAGTCCCTTGCTATGTCGTGGTTGCAATTGGTTAATGTAATGAATGTGTTTGTTGAATGCGAATACGTAATCAAAGTGGTGGAACTTGCTTAATGTAATGAATGTTGAATGCGAATGTTAGTTACAAATGATAAGCGTTGAAAATGATAAGCGGGAAGAATAAAGAGTAAAATAATTAATGACGCCCAATGTGGGAATCGAACCCACTACAGGAAACTGGCTCGGGTTGACATTGCCATTAAGAATGAATGGGGAAATAAAAGGCACAAATTTGCTAATTACTTAAAAACGGTAAATGTTATGAACGCGAAAAATACTGGCAAGCGTGCCATGAATTTTTGGAACGTGTGAAAGGTTGAACGAGGTGAATCGGTTGAAGCATGTGGGAGTAGTTAGATGTCAAAAAAGTGGGAGGAATAAGTTGTTTAACTAGAATTGCAATTTCGGAAGAAATTGCGTGTGAAGGCGAAGGCAGATGTTAAGTTACAAACGTTAAGCGTTAAAAATGATGAGCGGGAAGAATACAAAGGGAAAATAGATAATTGTGAAATAAATGGGAAAATGTTACAAATACATGTTACAAAAAGGTACAAATGATAAGCGTTAAAAATGAAACGTTACAAATGTTACAAAAAAGGTACAAATGATAAGCGTTGAAAATGATAAGGGGGAAGAATAAAGAGTAAAATAATTTATGACTCCCAATGTGGGAATCGAACCCACTACAGGAAACCGTCTCGGGTTGACATTTCCATTGTGTTTCCGACTGAGCTAACGAGGATCCTTCCTTCTTGCTGGTTGAATTTGGTTAATGTAATGAATGTGTTTGTTGAATGCGAATGCGTAATCAAAGTGGTGGAAATTGCTTAATGTAATGAATGTTGAATGCGAATGACAAAAGTTACAAATGATAACCGTTGAAAATGATAACCGGGAAGGATAAAGAGTAAAATAAATAATGACGCCCAATGTGGGAATCGAACTGACGCGGGTTTTGATACCACTCGGGAATGATGCTCGTGTACTGGAATCACTTGTGTTTCCCACGAGCTAATTGAGTCCCTTACTATGTCGTGGTTGCAATTGGTTAATGTAATGAATGTGTTTGTTGAATGCGAATACTTAATCAAAGTGGTGGAAATTGCTTAATGTAATGAATGTTGAATGCGAATGTTAGTTACAAATGATAAGCGTTGAAAATGATAAGCGGGAAGAATAAAGAGTAAAATAATTAATGACGCCCAATGTGGGAATCGAACCCACTACAGGAAACTGGCTCGGGTTGACATTGCCATTAAGAATGAATGGGGAAATAAAAGGCACAAATTTGCTAATTACTTAAAAACGGTAAATGTTATGAACGCGAAAAATACTGGCAAGCGTGCCATGAATGTTTGGAACGTGTGAAAGGTTGAACGAGGTGAATCGGTTGAAGCATGTGGGAGTAGTTAGATGTCAAAAAAGTGGGAGGAATAAGTTGTTTAATAATAAAGTACAATATCAATGTGTGAAGGCCTTCGCCTTCACACAATAATAAAGTACAATATCAATGTGTGAAGGCCTTCGCCTTCACACAATAAGAACTAGAATTGCAATTTCGGAAGAAATTGCGTGTGAAGGCGAAGGCAGATGTTAAGTTACAAACGTTAAGCGTTAAAAATGATGAGCGGGAAGAATACAAAGGGAAAATAGATAATTGTGAAATAAATGGGAAAATGTTACAAATACATGTTACAAAAAGGTACAAATGATAAGCGTTAAAAATGAAACGTTACAAATGTTACAAAAAAGGTACAAATGATAAGCGTTGAAAATGATAAGGGGGAAGAATAAAGAGTAAAATAATTTATGACTCCCAATGTGGGAATCGAACCCACTACAGGAAACTGGCTTGGGTTGACATTTCCATTGTGTTTCCGACTGAGCTAATGAGGACCCTTCCTTCTTGCTGGTTGAATTTGGTTAATGTAATGAATGTGTTTGTTGAATGCGAATGCGTAATCAAAGTGGTGGAAATTGCTTAATGTAATGAATGTTGAATGCGAATGACAAAAGTTACAAATGATAACCGTTGAAAATGATAACCGGGAAGGATAAAGAGTAAAATAAATAATGACGCCCAATGTGGGAATCGAACTGACGCGGGTTTTGATACCACTCGGGAATGATGCTCGTGTAGTGGAATCACTTGTGTTTCCCACGAGCTAATTGAGTCCCTTACTATGTCGTGGTTGCAATTGGTTAATGTAATGAATGTGTTTGTTGAATGCGAATACGTAATCAAAGTGGTGGAAATTGCTTAATGTAATGAATGTTGAATGCGAATGTTAGTTACAAATGATAAGCGTTGAAAATGATAAGCGGGAAGAATAAAGAGTAAATTAATTAATGACGCCCAATGTGGGAATCGAACCCACTACAGGAAACTGGCTCGGGTTGACATTGCCATTAAGAATGAATGGGGAAATAAAAGGCACAAATTTGCTAATTACTTAAAAACGGTAAATGTTATGAACGCGAAAAATACTGGCAAGCGTGCCATGAATTTTTGGAACGTGTGAAAGGTTGAACGAGGTGAATCGGTTGAAGCATGTGGGAGTAGTTAGATGTCAAAAAAGTGGGAGGAATAAGTTGTTTAATAATAAAGTACAATATCAATGTGTGAAGGCCTTCGCCTTCACACAACTAGAATTGCAATTTCGGAAGAAATTGCGTGTGAAGGCGAAGGCAGATGTTAAGTTACAAACGTTAAGCGTTAAAAATGATGAGCGGGAAGAATACAAAGGGAAAATAGATAATTGTGAAATAAATGGGAAAATGTTACAAATACATGTTACAAAAAGGTACAAATGATAAGCGTTAAAAATGAAACGTTACAAATGTTACAAAAAAGGTACAAATGATAAGGGGGAAGAATAAAGAGTAAAATAATTTATGACGCCCAAAGTGGGAATCGAACCCACTACAGGAAACTGGCGCAGGTTGACATTGCCATTGTGTTTCCAACTGAGCTAATCAGGTTCCTACCTCAGTAACTGTTGAATTTGGTTAATGTAATGAATGTGTTTGTTGAATGCGAAAGCGTAATCAAAGTGGTGGAAATTGCTTAATGTAATGAATGTTGAATGCGAATGACAAAAGTTACAAATGATAACCGTTGAAAATGATAACCGGGAAGGATAAAGAGTAAAATAAATAATGACGCCCAATGTGGGAATCGAACTGACGCGGGTTTTGATACCACTCGGGAATGATGCTCGTGTACTGGAATCACTTGTGTTTCCCACGAGCTAATTGAGTCCCTTACTATGTCGTGGTTGCAATTGGTTAATGTAATGAATGTGTTTGTTGAATGCGAATACGTAATCAAAGTGGTGGAAATTGCTTAATGTAATGAATGTTGAATGCGAATGTTAGTTACAAATGATAAGCGTTGAAAATGATAAGCGGGAAGAATAAAGAGTAAAATAATTAATGACGCCCAATGTGGGAATCGAACCCACTACAGGAAACTGGCTCGGGTTGACATTGCCATTAAGAATGAATGGGGAAATAAAAGGCACAAATTTGCTAATTACTTAAAAACGGTAAATGTTATGAACGCGAAAAATACTGGCAAGCGTGCCATGAATTTTTGGAACGTGTGAAAGGTTGAACGAGGTGAATCGGTTGAAGCATGTGGGAGTAGTTAGATGTCAAAAAAGTGGGAGGAATAAGTTGTTTAATAATAAAGTACAATATCAATGTGTGAAGGCCTTCGCCTTCACACAATAAAAAAAATAATAATAATAAAGTAGAATAACAATGTGTGAAGGCCTTCGCCTTCACACAATAACAATGTGTGAAGGCCTTCGCCTTCACACAATAATAATAAAGTAGAATAACAATGTGTGAAGGCCTTCGCCTTCACACAATAACAATGTGTGAAGGCCTTCGCCTTCACACAACTAGAATTGCAATTTCGGAAGAAATTGCGTGTGAAGGCGAAGGCAGATGTTAAGTTACAAACGTTAAGCGTTAAAAATGATGAGCGGGAAGAATACAAAGGGAAAATAGATAATTGTGAAATAAATGGGAAAATGTTACAAATACATGTTACAAAAAGGTACAAATGATAAGCGTTAAAAATGAAACGTTACAAATGTTACAAAAAAGGTACAAATGATAAGGGGGAAGAATAAAGAGTAAAATACTTTATGACGCCCAAAGTGGGAATCGAACCCACTACAGGAAACTGGCGCAGGTTGACATTGCCATTGTGTTTCCAACTGAGCTAATCAGGTTCCTACCTCAGTAACTGTTGAATTTGGTTAATGTAATGAATAAGTTTGTTGAATGCGAATGCGTAATCAAAGTGGTGGAAATTGCTTAATGTAATGAATGTTGAATGCGAATGACAAAAGTTACAAATGATAACCGTTGAAAATGATAACCGGGAAGGATAAAGAGTAAAATAAATAATGACGCCCAATGTGGGAATCGAAGTGACGCGGGTTTTGATACCACTCGGGAATGATGCTTGTGTACTGGAATCACTTGTGTTTCCCACGAGCTAATTGAGTCCCTTACTATGTCGTGGTTGCAATTGGTTAATGTAATGAATGTGTTTGTTGAATGCGAATGCGTAATCAAAGTGGTGGAAATTGCTTAATGTAATGAATGTTGAATGCGGATGTTAGTTACAAATGATAAGCGTTGAAAATGATGAGCGGGAAGAATAAAGAGTAAAATAATTAATGACGCCCAATGTGGGAATCGAACCCACTACAGGAAACTGGCTCGGGTTGACATTTCCATTAAGAATGAATGGGGAAATAAAAGGCACAAATTTGCTAATTACTTGAAAACGGTAAATGTTATGAACGCGAAAAATACTGGCAAGCGTGCCATGAATTTTTGGAACGTGTGAAAGTTTGAACGAGGTGAATCGGTTGAAGCATGTGGGAGTAGTTGGATGTCAAAAAAGTGGGAGGAATAAGTTGTTTAATAATAACTAGAATTGCAATTTCGGAAGAAATTGCGTGTGAAGGCGAAGGCAGACGTTAATTTACAAACGTTAAGCGTTAAAAATGATGAGCGGGAAGAATAGAAAGGGAAAATAAATTATTGTGAAATGA
Organism: Syngnathus typhle; assembly: GCF_033458585.1. NCBI lineage: Eukaryota > Metazoa > Chordata > Actinopteri > Syngnathiformes > Syngnathidae > Syngnathus > Syngnathus typhle. The sequence continues at coordinate 25,957,191 of NC_083739.1, read as the reverse complement.
ATGGTAAAATGTTACAAATACATGTTACAAAAAGGTACAGATGATAAGGGTTAAAAATGAAATGTTACAAATGTTACAAAAAAGGTACAAATGATAAGGGGGAAGAATAAATAGTAAAATAATTTATGACGCCCAAAGTGGGAATTGAACCCACTACAGGAAACTGGCGCAGGTTGACATTGCCATTGTGTTTCCAACTGAGCTAATCAGGTTCCTACCTCAGTAACGGTTGAATTTGGTTAATGTAATGAATGTGTTTGTTGAATGCGAATGCGTAATCAAAGTGGTGGAAATTGCTTAATGTAATGAATGTTGAATGCGAATGACAAAAGTTACAAATGATAACCGTTGAAAATGATAACCGGGAAGGCTAAAGAGTAAAATAAATAATGACGCCCAATGTGGGACTCGAACTGACGCGGGTTTTGATACCACTCGGGAAAGATGCTCGTGTACTGGAATCACTTGTGTTTCCCACGAGCTAATTGAGTCCCTTTCTTTTAGTGGTTGAGTTTGGTTAATGTAATGAATGTGTTTGTTGAATGCGAATACGTAATCAAAGTGGTGGAAATTGCTTAATGTAATGAATGTTGAATGCGAATGTTAGTTACAAATGATAAGCGTTGAAAATGATAAGCGGGAAGAATAAAGAGTAAAATAATTAATGACGCCCAATGTGGGAATCGAACCCACTACAGGAAACTGGCTCGGGTTGACATTGCCATTAAGAATGAATGGGGAAATAAAAGGCACAAATTTGCTAATTACTTAAAAACGGTAAATGTTATGAAGGGGGAAAATACTGGCAAGCGTGCCATGAATTTTTGGAACGTGTGAAAGTTTGAACGAGGTGAATTGGTTGAAGCATGTGGGAGTAGTTTGATGTCAAAAAAGTGGGAGGAATAAGTTGTTTAATAATAAAGTACAATATCAATGTGTGAAGGCCTTCGCCTTCACACAACTAGAATTGCAATTTCGGAAGAAATTGCGTGTGAAGGCGAAGGCAGATGTTAATTTACAAACGTTAAGCGTTAAAAATGATGAGCGGGAAGAATAGAAAGGGAAAATAAATTATTGTGAAATAAATGGGAAAATGTTACAAATACATGTTACAAAAAGGTACAAATGATAAGCGTTAAAAATGAAATGTTATAAATGTTACAAAAAAGGTACAAATGATAAGCGTTGAAAATGATAAGGGGAAGGATAAAGAGTAAAATAAATAATGACGCCCAATGTGGGAATCGAACTGACGCGGGTTTTGATACCACTCGGGAAAGATGCTCGTGTACTGGAATCACTTGTATTTCCCACGAGCTAATTGTGTCCCTGTCTACATACTGGTTGAAATTGGTTAATGTAATGAATGTGTTTGTTGAATGCGAATACGTAATCAAAGTGGTGGAAATTGCTTAATGTAATGAATGTTGAATGCGAATGTTAGTTACAAATGATAAGCGTTGAAAATGATAAGCGGGAAGAATAAAGAGTAAAATAATTAATGACGCCCAATGTGGGAATCGAACCCACTACAGGAAACTGGCTCGGGTTGACATTGCCATTAAGAATGAATGGGGAAATAAAAGGCACAAATTTGCTAATTACTTAAAAACGGTAAATGTTATGAACGCGAAAAATACTGGCAAGCGTGCCATGAATTTTTGGAACGTGTGAAAGGTTGAACGAGGTGAATCGGTTGAAGCATGTGGGAGTAGTTAGATGTCAAAAAAGTGGGAGGAATAAGTTGTTTAATAATAAAGTACAATATCAATGTGTGAAGGCCTTCGCCTTCACACAACTAGAATTGCAATTTCGGAAGAAATTGCGTGTGAAGGCGAAGGCAGATGTTAAGTTACAAACGTTAAGCGTTAAAAATGATGAGCGGGAAGAATACAAAGGGAAAATAGATAATTGTGAAATAAATGGGAAAATGTTACAAATACATGTTACAAAAAGGTACAAATGATAAGCGTTAAAAATGAAACGTTACAAATGTTACAAAAAAGGTACAAATGATAAGCGTTGAAAATGATAAGGGGGAAGAATAAAGAGTAAAATAATTTATGACTCCCAATGTGGGAATCGAACCCACTACAGGAAACTGGCTCGGGTTGACATTTCCATTGTGTTTCCGACTGAGCTAATGAGGATCCTTCCTTCTTGCCGGTTGAATTTGGTTAATGTAATGAATGTGTTTGTTGAATGCGAATGCGTAATCAAAGTGGTGGAAATTGCTTAATGTAATGAATGTTGAATGCGAATGACAAAAGTTACAAATGATAACCGTTGAAAATGATAACCGGGAAGGATAAAGAGTAAAATAAATAATGACGCCCAATGTGGGAATCGAACTGACGCGGGTTTTGATACCACTCGGGAATGATGCTCGTGTACTGGAATCACTTGTGTTTCCCACGAGCTAATTGAGTCCCTTACTATGTCGTGGTTGCAATTGGTTAATGTAATGAATGTGTTTGTTGAATGCGAATGCGTAATCAAAGTGGTGGAAATTGCTTAATGTAATGAATGTTGAATGCGAATGTTAGTTACAAATGATAAGCGTTGAAAATGATGAGCGGGAAGAATAAAGAGTAAAAAAATTAATGACGCCCAATGTGGGAATCGAACCCACTACAGGAAACTGGCTCGGGTTGACATTGCCATTAAGAATGAATGGGGAAATAAAAGGCACAAATTTGCTAATTACTTAAAAACGGTAAATGTTATGAACGAGAAAAAAAGTGGCAAGCTTGCCATGAATTTTTGGAACGTGTGAAAGTTTGAACGAGGTGAATCGGTTGAAGCATGTGGGAGTAGTTAGATGTCAAAAAAGTGGGAGGAATAAGTTGTTTAATAATAACTAGAATTGCAATTTCGGAAGAAATTGCGTGTGAAGGCGAAGGCAGATGTTAATTTACAAACGTTAAGCGTTAAAAATGATGAGCGGGAAGAATAGAAAGGGAAAATAAATTATTGTGAAATAAATGGGAAAATGTTACAAATACATGTTACAAAAAGGTACAAATGATAAGCGTTAAAAATGAAATGTTATAAATGTTACAAAAAAGGTACAAATGATAAGCGTTGAAAATGATAAGGGGAAGGATAAAGAGTAAAATAAATAATGACGCCCAATGTGGGAATCGAACTGACGCGGGTTTTGATACCACTCGGGAAAGATGCTCGTGTACTGGAATCACTTGTGTTTCCCACGAGCTAATTGTGTCCCTGTCTACATACTGGTTGAATTTGGTTAATGTAATGAATGTGTTTGTTGAATGCGAATACGTAATCAAAGTGGTGGAAATTGCTTAATGTAATGAATGTTGAATGCGAATGTTAGTTACAAATGATAAGCGTTGAAAATGATAAGCGGGAAGAATAAAGAGTAAAATAATTAATGACGCCCAATGTGGGAATCGAACCCACTACAGGAAACTGGCTCGGGTTGACATTGCCATTAAGAATGAATGGGGAAATAAAAGGCACAAATTTGCTAATTACTTAAAAACGGTAAATGTTATGAACGCGAAAAATACTGGCAAGCGTGCCATGAATTTTTGGAACGTGTGAAAGGTTGAACGAGGTGAATCGGTTGAAGCATGTGGGAGTAGTTAGATGTCAAAAAAGTGGGAGGAATAAGTTGTTTAATAATAAAGTACAATATCAATGTGTGAAGGCCTTCGCCTTCACACAATAACTAGAATTGCAATTTCGGAAGAAATTGCGTGTGAAGGCGAAGGCAGATGTTAATTTACAAACGTTAAGCGTTAAAAATGATGAGCGGGAAGAATATAAAGGGAAAATAAATAATTGTGAAATAAATGGGAAAATGTTACAAATACATGCTACAAAAAGGTACAAATGATAAGCGTTAAAAATGAAATGTTACAAATGTTACAAAAAAGGTACAAATGATAAGGGGGAAGAATAAAGAGTAAAATAATTTATGACGCCCAATGTGGGAATCGAACCCACTACAGGAAACTGACGCAGGTTGACATAGCCATTGTGTTTCCAACTGAGCTAATCAGGTTCCTACGTCAGTGATGGTTGAATTTGGGTAATGTAATGAATGTGTTTGTTGAATGCGAATGCGTAATCAAAGTGGTGGAAATTGCTTAATGTAATGAATGTTGAATGCGAATGACAAAAGTTACAAATGATAACCGTTGAAAATGATAACCGGGAAGGATAAAGAGTAAAATAAATAATGACGCCCAATGTGGGAATCGAACTGACGCGGGTTTTGATACCACTCGGGAATGATGCTCGTGTACTGGAATCACTTGTGTTTCCCACGAGCTAATTGAGTCCCTTACTATGTCGTGGTTGCAATTGGTTAATGTAATGAATGTGTTTGTTGAATGCGAATACGTAATCAAAGTGGTGGAAATTGCTTAATGTAATGAATGTTGAATGCGAATGTTAGTTACAAATGATAAGCGTTGAAAATGATAAGCGGGAAGAATAAAGAGTAAAATAATTAATGACGCCCAATGTGGGAATCGAACCCACTACAGGAAACTGGCTCGGGTTGACATTGCCATTAAGAATGAATGGGGAAATAAAAGGCACAAATTTGCTAATTACTTAAAAACGGTAAATGTTATGAACGCGAAAAATACTGGCAAGCGTGCCATGAATTTTTGGAACGTGTGAAAGGTTGAACGAGGTGAATCGGTTGAAGCATGTGGGAGTAGTTAGATGTCAAAAAAGTGGGAGGAATAAGTTGTTTAATAATAAAGTACAATATCAATGTGTGAAGGCCTTCGCCTTCACACAACTAGAATTGCAATTTCGGAAGAAATTGCGTGTGAAGGCGAAGGCAGATGTTAAGTTACAAACGTTAAGCGTTAAAAATGATGAGCGGGAAGAATGAAAAGGGAAAGAAATAATTGGGAAATAAATGGGAAAATGTTACAAATATATGTTACAAAAAGGTACAAATGATCAGCGTTAAAAATGAAATGTTACAAATGTTACAAAAAAGGTACAAATGATAAGCGTTGAAAATGATAAGGGGAAGGATAAAGAGTAAAATAAATAATGACGCCCAATGTGGGAATCGAACTGACGCGGGTTTTGATACCACTCGGGAAAGATGCTCGTGTACTGGAATCACTTGTGTTTCCCACGAGCTAATTGTGTCCCTGTCTACATACCGGTTGAATTTGGTTAATGTAATGAATGTGTTTGTTGAATGCGAATACGTAATCAAAGTGGTGGAAATTGCTTAATGTAATGAATGTTGAATGCGAATGTTAGTTACAAATGATAAGCGTTGAAAATGATAAGCGGGAAGAATAAAGAGTAAAATAATTAATGACGCCCAATGTGGGAATCGAACCCACTACAGGAAACTGGCTCGGGTTGACATTGCCATTAAGAATGAATGGGGAAATAAAAGGCACAAATTTGCTAATTACTTAAAAACGGTAAATGTTATGAACGCGAAAAATACTGGCAAGCGTGCCATGAATTTTTGGAACGTGTGAAAGTTTGAACGAGGTGAATCGGTTGAAGCATGTGGGAGTAGTTAGATGTTAAAAAAGTGGGAGGAATAAGTTGTTTAATAAAAACTAGAATTGCAATTTCGGAAGAAATTGCGTGTGAAGGCGAAGGCAGATGTTAATTTACAAACGTCAAGCGTTAAAAATGATGAGCGGGAAGAATGAAAAGGGCAAGAAATAATTGTGAAATAAATGGGAAAATGTTACAAATACATGTTACAAAAAGGTACAAATGATAAGCGTTAAAAATGAAATGTTACAAATGTTACAAAAATGGTACAAATGATAAGCGTTGAAAATGATAAGGGGAAGAATGAAGGGTAAAATAATTTATGATGCCCAATGTGGGAATCGAACCCACTACAGGACACTGGCTCGGGTTGACATTGCCATTGTGTTTCCGACTGAGCTAATGAGGCTTCTTCCTTCATGCTGGTTGAATCTGGTTAATGTAATGAATGTGTTTGTTGAGTGCGAATGCGTAATCAAAGTGGTGGAAATTGCTTAATGTAATGAATGTTGAATGCGAATGACAAAAGTTACAAATGATAACCGTTGAAAATGATAACCGGGAAGGATAAAGAGTAAAATAAATAATGACGCCCAACGTGGGAATCGAACTGACGCGGGTTTTGATACCACTCGGGAAAGATGCTCGTGTACTGGAATCACTTGTGTTTCCCACGAGCTAATTGTGTCCCTGTCTACATACTGGTTGAAATTGGTTAATGTAATGAATGTGTTTGTTGCATGCGAATACGTAATCAAAGTGGTGGAAATTGCTTAATGTAATGAATGTTGAATGCGAATGTTAGTTACAAATGATAAGCGTTGAAAATGATAAGCGGGAAGAATAAAGAGTAAAATAATTAATGACGCCCAATGTGGGAATCGAACCCACTACAGGAAACTGGCTCGGGTTGACATTGCCATTAAGAATGAATGGGGAAATAAAAGGCACAAATTTGCTAATTACTTAAAAACGGTAAATGTTATGAACGCGAAAAATACTGGCAAGCGTCCCATGAATTTTTGGAACGTGTGAAAGGTTGAACGAGGTGAATCGGTTGAAGCATGTGGGAGTAGTTAGATGTCAAAAAAGTGGGAGGAATAAGTTGTTTAATAATAAAGTACAATATCAATGTGTGAAGGCCTTCGCCTTCACACAATAATAATAACTAGAATTGCAATTTCGGAAGAAATTGCGTGTGAAGGCGAAGGCAGATGTTAATTTACAAACGTTAAGCGTTAAAAATGATAAGCGGGAAGAATGAAAAGGGAAAATAAATTATTGTGAAATAAATGGGAAAATGTTACAAATACATGTTACAAAAAGGTACAAATGATAAACGTTAAAAATGAAATGTTACAAATGTTACAAAAAAGGTACAAATGATAAGGGGGGAGAATAAAGAGTAAAATAATTTATGACTCCCAAAGTGGGAATCGAACCCACTACGGGAAACTGGCGCAGGTTGACATTGCCATTGTGTTTCCAACTGAGCTAATCAGGTTCCTACCTCAGTGACGGTTGAATTTGGTTAATGTAATGAATGTGTTTGTTGAATGCGAATGCGTAATCAAAGTGGTGGAAATTGCTTAATGTAATGAATGTTGAATGCGAATGACAAAAGTTACAAATGATAACCGTTGAAAATGATAACCGGGAAGGATAAAGAGTAAAATAAATAATGACGCCCAATGTGGGAATCGAACTGACGCGGGTTTTGATACCACTCGGGAATGATGCTCGTGTACTGGAATCACTTGTGTTTCCCACGAGCTAATTGAGTCCCTTACTATGGAGTTGTTGAAATTGGTTAATGTAATGTATGTGTTTGTTGAATGCGAATACGTAATCAAAGTGGTGGAAATTGCTTAATGTAATGAATGTTGAATGCGAATGTTAGTTACAAATGATAAGCGTTGAAAATGATAAGCGGGAAGAATAAAGAGTAGAATAATTAATGACGCCCAATGTGGGAATCGAACCCACTACAGGAAACTGGCTCGGGTTGACATTGCCATTAAGAATGAATGGGGAAATAAAAGGCACAAATTTGCTAATTACTTAAAAACGGTAAATGTTATGAAGGGGAAAAAAGGTGGCAAGCTTGCCATGAATTTTTGGAACGTGTGAAAGTTTGAACGAGGTGAATCGGTTGAAGCATGTGGGAGTAGTTAGATGTCAAAAAAGTGGGAGGAATAAGTTGTTTAATAATAAGAACTAGAATTGCAATTTCGGAAGAAATTGCGTGTGAAGGCGAAGGCAGATGTTAAGTTACAAACGTTAAGCGTTAAAAATGATGAGCGGGAAGAATACAAAGGGAAAATAGATAATTGTGAAATAAATGGGAAAATGTTACAAATACATGTTACAAAAAGGTACAAATGATAAGCGTTAAAAATGAAACGTTACAAATGTTACAAAAAAGGTACAAATGATAAGCGTTGAAAATGATAAGGGGGAAGAATAAAGAGTAAAATAATTTATGACTCCCAATGTGGGAATCGAACCCACTACAGGAAACTGGCTTGGGTTGACATTTCCATTGTGTTTCCGACTGAGCTAATGAGGACCCTTCCTTCTTGCTGGTTGAATTTGGTTAATGTAATGAATGTGTTTGTTGAATGCGAATGCGTAATCAAAGTGGTGGAAATTGCTTAATGTAATGAATGTTGAATGCGAATGACAAAAGTTACAAATGATAACCGTTGAAAATGATAACCGGGAAGGATAAAGAGTAAAATAAATAATGACGCCCAATGTGGGAATCGAACTGACGCGGGTTTTGATACCACTCGGGAATGATGCTCGTGTAGTGGAATCACTTGTGCTTCCCACGAGCTAATTGAGTCCCTTACTATGTCGTGGTTGCAATTGGTTAATGTAATGAATGTGTTTGTTGAATGCGAATGCGTAATCAAAGTGGTGGAAATTGCTTAATGTAATGAATGTTGAATGCGAATGTTAGTTACAAATGATAAGCGTTGAAAATGATAAGCGGGAAGAATAAAGAGTAAAATAATTAATGACGCCCAATGTGGGAATCGAACCCACTACAGGAAACTGGCTCGGGTTGACATTGCCATTAAGAATGAATGGGGAAATAAAAGGCACAAATTTGCTAATTACTTAAAAACGGTAAATGTTATGAACGCGAAAAATACTGGCAAGCGTGCCATGAATTTTTGGAACGTGTGAAAGGTTGAACGAGGTGAATCGGTTGAAGCATGTGGGAGTAGTTAGGTGTCAAAAAAGTGGGAGGAATAAGTTGTTTAATAATAAAGTACAATATCAATGTGTGAAGGCCTTCGCCTTCACACAATAAAAAAAAAAACTAGAATTGCAATTTCGGAAGAAATTGCGTGTGAAGGCGAAGGCAGATGTTAAGTTACAAACGTTAAGCGTTAAAAATGATGAGCGGGAAGAATTCAAAGGGAAAATAGATAATTGTGAAATAAATGGGAAAATGTTACAAATACATGTTACAAAAAGGTACAAATGATAAGCGTTAAAAATGAAACGTTACAAATGTTACAAAAAAGGTACAAATAATAAGCGTTGAAAATGATAAGGGGGAAGAATAAAGAGTAAAATAATTTATGACTCCCAATGTGGGAATCGAACCCACTACAGGAAACTGGCTCGGGTTGACATTTCCATTGTGTTTCCGACTGAGCGAATGAGGATCCTTCCTTCTTGCTGGTTGAATCTGGTTAATGTAATGAATGTGTTTGTTGAATGCGAATGCGTAATCAAAGTGGTGGAAATTGCTTAATGTAATGAATGTTGAATGCGAATGACAAAAGTTACAAATGATAACCGTTGAAAATGATAACCGTGAAGGATAAAGAGTAAAATAAATAATAACGCCCAATGTGGGAATCGAACTGACGCGGGTTTTGATACCACTCGGGAATGATGCTCGTGTACTGGAATCACTTGTGTTTCCCACGAGCTAATTGAGTCCCTTACTATGGAGTTGTTGAAATTGGTTAATGTAATGTATGTGTTTGTTGAATGCGAATACGTAATCAAAGTGGTGGAAATTGCTTAATGTAATGAATGTTGAATGCGAATGTTAGTTACAAATAATAAGCGTTGAAAATGATAAGCGGGAAGAATAAAGAGTAAAATAATTAATGACGCCCAATGTGGGAATCGAACCCACTACAGGAAACTGGCTCGGGTTGACATTGCCATTAAGAATGAATGGGGAAATAAAAGGCACAAATGTGCTAATTACTTAAAAACGGTAAATGTTATGAAGGGGAAAAAAGGTGGCAAGTTTGCCATGAATTTTTGGAACGTGTGAAAGTTTGAACGAGGTGAATCGGTTGAAGCATGTGGGAGTAGTTAGATGTCAAAAAAGTGGGAGGAATAAGTTGTTTAATAAAAATAACTAGAATTGCAATTTCGGAAGAAATTGCGTGTGAAGGCGAAGGCAGATGTTAATTTACAAACGTTAAGCGTTAAAAATGATGAGCGGGAAGAATGAAAAGGGAAAGAAATAATTGTGAAATAAATGGGAAAATGTTACAAATACATGTTACAAAAAGGTACAAATGACAAGCGTTAAAAATGAAATGTTACAAATGTTACAAAAAAGGTACAAATGATAAGCATTGAAAATGATAATGGGAAGGATAAAGAGTAAAATAAATAATGACGCTCAATGTGGGACTCGAACTGACGCGGGTTTTGATACCACTCGGGAAAGATGCTCGTGTACTGGAATCACTTGTGTTTCCCACGAGCTAATTGTGCCCCTGTCTACATACTGGTTGAATTCGGTTAATGTAATGAATGTGTTTGTTGAATGCGAATACGTAATCAAAGTGGTGGAAATTGTTTAATGTAATGAATGTTGAATGCGAATGTTAGTTACAAATGATAAGCGTTGAAAATGATAAGCGGGAAGAATAAAGAGTAAAATAATTCATGACGCCCAATGTGGGAATCGAACCCACTACAGGAAACTGGCTCGGGTTGACATTGCCATTAAGAATGAATGGGGAAATAAATGCACAAATTTGCTAATTACTTAAAAACGGTAAATGTTATGAAGGGGAAAAAAGGTGGCAAGGTTGCCATGGATTTCTGGAACGTGTGAAAGTTTGAACGAGGTGAATTGGTTGAAGCATGTGGGAGTAGTTGGATGTCAAAAAAGTGGGAGGAATAAGTTGTTTAATAATAACTAGAATTGCAATTTCGGAAGAAATTGCGTGTGAAGGCGAAGGCAGATGTTAAGTTACAAACGTTAAGCGTTAAAAATGATGAGCGGGAAGAATACAAAGGGAAAATAGATAATTGTGAAATAAATGGGAAAATGTTACAAATACATGTTACAAAAAGGTACAAATGATAAGCGTTAAAAATGAAACGTTACAAATGTTACAAAAAAGGTACAAATGATAAGCGTTGAAAATGATAAGGGGGAAGAATAAAGAGTAAAATAATTTATGACTCCCAATGTGGGAATCGAACCCACTACAGGAAACTGGCTTGGGTTGACATTTCCATTGTGTTTCCGACTGAGCTAATGAGGACCCTTCCTTCTTGCTGGTTGAATTTGGTTAATGTAATGAATGTGTTTGTTGAATGCGAATGCGTAATCAAAGTGGTGGAAATTGCTTAATGTAATGAATGTTGAATGCGAATGACAAAAGTTACAAATGATAACCGTTGAAAATGATAACCGGGAAGGATAAAGAGTAAAATAAATAATGACGCCCAATGTGGGAATCGAACTGACGCGGGTTTTGATACCACTCGGGAATGATGCTCGTGTAGTGGAATCACTTGTGTTTCCCACGAGCTAATTGAGTCCCTTACTATGTCGTGGTTGCAATTGGTTAATGTAATGAATGTGTTTGTTGAATGCGAATACGTAATCAAAGTGGTGGAAATTGCTTAATGTAATGAATGTTGAATGCGAATGTTAGTTACAAATGATAAGCGTTGAAAATGATAAGCGGGAAGAATAAAGAGTAAATTAATTAATGACGCCCAATGTGGGAATCGAACCCACTACAGGAAACTGGCTTGGGTTGACATTGCCATTAAGAATGAATGGGGAAATAAAAGGCACAAATTTGCTAATTACTTAAAAACGGTAAATGTTATGAACGCGAAAAATACTGGCAAGCGTGCCATGAATTTTTGGAACGTGTGAAAGGTTGAACGAGGTGAATCGGTTGAAGCATGTGGGAGTAGTTAGATGTCAAAAAAGTGGGAGGAATAAGTTGTTTAATAACTAGAATTGCAATTTCGGGAGAAATTGCGTGTGAAGGCGAAGGCAGATGTTAAGTTACAAACGTTAAGCGTTAAAAATGATGAGCGGGAAGAATACAAAGGGAAAATAGATAATTGTGAAATAAATGGGAAAATGTTACAAATACATGTTACAAAAAGGTACAAATATAAGCGTTAAAAATGAAACGTTACAAATGTTACAAAAAAGGTACAAATGATAAGCGTTGAAAATGATAAGGGGGAAGAATAAAGATTAAAATAATTTATGACTCCCAATGTGGGAATCGAACCCACTACAGGAAACTGGCTCGGGTTGACATTTCCATTGTGTTTCCGACTGAGCTAACGAGGATCCTTCCTTCTTGCTGGTTGAATTTGGTTAATGTAATGAATGTGTTTGTTGAATGCGAATGCGTAATCAAAGTGGTGGAAATTGCTTAATGTAATGAATGTTGAATGCGAATGACAAAAGTTACAAATGATAACCGTTGAAAATGATAACCGGGAAGGATAAAGAGTAAAATAAATAATGACGCCCAATGTGGGAATCGAACTGACGCGGGTTTTGATACCACTCGGGAATGATGCTCGTGTACTGGAATCACTTGTGTTTCCCACGAGCTAATTGAGTCCCTTACTATGTCGTGGTTGCAATTGGTTAATGTAATGAATGTGTTTGTTGAATGCGAATACGTAATCAAAGTGGTGGAAATTGCTTAATGTAATGAATGTTGAATGCGAATGTTAGTTACAAATGATAAGCGTTGAAAATGATAAGCGGGAAGAATAAAGAGTAAAATAATTAATGACGCCCAATGTGGGAATCGAACCCACTACAGGAAACTGGCTCGGGTTGACATTGCCATTAAGAATGAATGGGGAAATAAAAGGCACAAATTTGCTAATTACTTAAAAACGGTAAATGTTATGAACGCGAAAAATACTGGCAAGCGTGCCATGAATTTTTGGAACGTGTGAAAGGTTGAACGAGGTGAATCGGTTGAAGCATGTGGGAGTAGTTAGATGTCAAAAAAGTGGGAGGAATAAGTTGTTTAATAATAAAGTACAATATCAATGTGTGAAGGCCTTCGCCTTCACACAATAAAGTACACTAGAATTGCAATTTCGGAAGAAATTGCGTGTGAAGGCGAAGGCAGATGTTAAGTTACAAACGTTAAGCGTTAAAAATGATGAGCGGGAAGAATACAAAGGGAAAATAGATAATTGTGAAATAAATGGGAAAATGTTACAAATACATGTTACAAAAAGGTACAAATGATAAGCGTTAAAAATGAAACGTTACAAATGTTACAAAAAAGGTACAAATGATAAGCGTTGAAAATGATAAGGGGGAAGAATAAAGAGTAAAATAATTTATGACTCCCAATGTGGGAATCGAACCCACTACAGGAAACTGGCTCGGGTTGACATTTCCATTGTGTTTCCGACTGAGCTAATGAGGATCCTTCCTTCTTGCTGGTTGAATTTGGTTAATGTAATGAATGTGTTTGTTGAATGCGAATGCGTAATCAAAGTGGTGGAAATTGCTTAATGTAATGAATGTTGGATGCGAATGACAAAAGTTACAAATGATAACCGTTGAAAATGATAACCGGGAAGGATAAAGAGTAAAATAAATAATGACGCCCAATGTGGGAATCGAACTGACGCGGGTTTTGATACCACTCGGGAATGATGCTCGTGTACTGGAATCACTTGTGTTCCCCACGAGCTAATTGAGCCCCTTACTATGTCGTGGTTGCAATTGGTTAATGTAATGAATGTGTTTGTTGAATGCGAATACGTAATCAAAGTGGTGGAAATTGCTTAATGTAATGAATGTTGAATGCGAATGTTAGTTACAAATGATAAGCGTTGAAAATGATAAGCGGGAAGAATAAAGAGTAAAATAATTAATGACGCCCAATGTGGGAATCGAACCCACTACAGGAAACTGGCTCGGGTTGACATTGCCATTAACAATGAATGGGGAAATAAAAGGCACAAATTTGCTAATTACTTAAAAACGGTAAATGTTATGAACGCGACAAATACTGGCAAGCGTGCCATGAATTTTTGGAACGTGTGAAAGGTTGAACGAGGTGAATCGGTTGAAGCATGTGGGAGTAGTTAGATGTCAAAAAAGTGGGAGGAATAAGTTGTTTAATAATAAAGTACAATATCAATGTGTGAAGGCCTTCGCCTTCACACAAATATCAATGTGTGAAGGCCTTCGCCTTCACACAATAAAGTAGAATATCAATGTGTGAAGGCCTTCGCCTTCACACAATAAAGTAGAATAACAATGTGTGAAGGCCTTCGCCTTCACACAATAAAGTAGAATATCAATGTGTGAAGGCCTTCGCCTTCACACAATAAAGTAGAATAACAATGTGTGAAGGCCTTCGCCTTCACACAATAACTAGAATTGCAATTTCGGAAGAAATTGCGTGTGAAGGCGAAGGCAGATGTTAATTTACAAACGTTAAGCGTTAAAAATGATGAGCGGGAAGAATAGAAAGGGAAAATAAATTATTGTGAAATAAATGGGAAAATGTTACAAATACATGTTACAAAAAGGTACAAATGATAAGCGTTAAAAATGAAATGTTACAAATGTTACAAAAAAGGTACAAATGATAAGCGTTGAAAATGATAAGGGGAAGGATAAAGAGTAAAATAAATAATGACGCCCAATGTGGGAATCGAACTGACGCGGGTTTTGATACCACTCGGGAAAGATGCTCGTGTACTGGAATCACTTGTGTTTCCCACGAGCTAATTGTGTCCCTGTCTACATACCGGTTGAATTTGGTTAATGTAATGAATGTGTTTGTTGAATGCGAATACGTAATCAAAGTGGTGGAAATTGCTTAATGTAATGAATGTTGAATGTGAATGTTAGTTACAAATGATAAGCGTTGAAAATGATAAGCGGGAAGAATAAAGAGTAAAATAATTAATGACGCCCAATGTGGGAATCGAACCCACTACAGGAAACTGGCTCGGGTTGACATTTCTATTAAGAATGAATGGGGAAATAAAAGGCACAAATTTGCTAATTACTTAAAAACGGTAAATGTTATGAACGCGAAAAATACTGGCAAGCGTGCCATGAATTTTTGGAACGTGTGAAAGTTTGAACGAGGTGAATCGGTTGAAGCATGTGGGAGTAGTTGGATGTCAAAAAAGTGGGAGGAATAAGTTGTTTAATAACTAGAATTGCAATTTCGGAAGAAATTGCGTGTGAAGGCGAAGGCAGATGTTAAGTTACAAACGTTAAGCGTTAAAAATGATGAGCGGGAAGAATACAAAGGGAAAATAGATAATTGTGAAATAAATGGGAAAATGTTACAAATACATGTTACAAAAAGGTACAAATGATAAGCGTTAAAAATGAAACGTTACAAATGTTACAAAAAAGGTACAAATGATAAGCGTTGAAAATGATAAGGGGGAAGAATAAAGAGTAAAATAATTTATGACTCCCAATGTGGGAATCGAACCCACTACAGGAAACTGGCTCGGGTTGACATTTCCATTGTGTTTCCGACTGAGCTAATGAGGATCCTTCCTTCTTGCTGGTTGAATTTGGTTAATGTAATGAATGCGTTTGTTGAATGCGAATGCGTAATCAAAGTGGTGGAAATTGCTTAATGTAATGAATGTTGGATGCGAATGACAAAAGTTACAAATGATAACCGTTGAAAATGATAACCGGGAAGGATAAAGAGTAAAATAAATAATGACGCCCAATGTGGGAATCGAACTGACGCGGGTTTTGATACCACTCGGGAATGATGCTCGTGTACTGGAATCACTTGTGTTTCCCACGAGCTAATTGAGTCCCTTACTATGTCGTGGTTGCAATTGGTTAATGTAATGAATGTGTTTGTTGAATGCGAATACGTAATCAAAGTGGTGGAAATTGCTTAATGTAATGAATGTTGAATGCGAATGTTAGTTACAAATGATAAGCGTTGAAAATGATAAGCGGGAAGAATAAAGAGTAAAATAATTAATGACGCCCAATGTGGGAATCGAACCCACTACAGGAAACTGGCTCGGGTTGACATTGCCATTAAGAATGAATGGGGAAATAAAAGGCACAAATTTGCTAATTACTTAAAAACGGTAAATGTTATGAACGCGAAAAATACTGGCAAGCGTGCCATGAATTTTTGGAACGTGTGAAAGGTTGAACGAGGTGAATCAGTTGAAGCATGTGGGAGTAGTTAGATGTCAAAAAAGTGGGAGGAATAAGTTGTTTAATAATAAAGTACAATATCAATGTGTGAAGGCCTTCGCCTTCACACAATAAAGTACAATATCAATGTGTGAAGGCCTTCGCCTTCACACAATAATAAAGTAGAATAACAATGTGTGAAGGCCTTCGCCTTCACACAATAATAATAAAGTAGAATAACAATGTGTGAAGGCCTTCGCCTTCACACAATAATAAAGTAGAACTAGAATTGCAATTTCGGAAGAAATTGCGTGTGAAGGCGAAGGCAGATGTTAAGTTACAAACGTTAAGCGTTAAAAATGATGAGCGGGAAGAATACAAAGGGAAAATAGATAATTGTGAAATAAATGGGAAGATGTTACAAATACATGTTACAAAAAGGTACAAATGATAAGCGTTAAAAATGAAACGTTACAAATGTTACAAAAAAGGTACAAATGATAAGCGTTGAAAATGATAAGGGGGAAGAATAAAGAGTAAAATAATTTATGACTCCCAATGTGGGAATCGAACCCACTACAGGAAACTGGCTCGGGTTGACATTTCCATTGTGTTTCCGACTGAGCTAATGAGGATCCTTCCTTCTTGCTGGTTGAATTTGGTTAATGTAATGAATGTGTTTGTTGAATGCGAATGCGTAATCAAAGTGGTGGAAATTGCTTAATGTAATGAATGTTGGATGCGAATGACAAAAGTTACAAATGATAACCGTTGAAAATGATAACCGGGAAGGATAAAGAGTAAAATAAATAATGACGCCCAATGTGGGAATCGAACTGACGCGGGTTTTGATACCACTCGGGAATGATGCTCGTGTACTGGAATCACTTGTGTTTCCCACGAGCTAATTGAGTCCCTTACTATGTCGTGGTTGCAATTGGTTAATGTAATGAATGTGTTTGTTGAATGCGAATACGTAATCAAAGTGGTGGAAATTGCTTAATGTAATGAATGTTGAATGCGAATGTTAGTTACAAATGATAAGCGTTGAAAATGATAAGCGGGAAGAATAAAGAGTAAAATAATTAATGACGCCCAATGTGGGAATCGAACCCACTACAGGAAACTGGCTCGGGTTGACATTGCCATTAAGAATGAATGGGGAAATAAAAGGCACAAATTTGCTAATTACTTAAAAACGGTAAATGTTATGAACGCGAAAAATACTGGCAAGCGTGCCATGAATTTTTGGAACGTGTGAAAGGTTGAACGAGGTGAATCGGTTGAAGCATGTGGGAGTAGTTAGATGTCAAAAAAGTGGGAGGAATAAGTTGTTTAATAATAAAGTACAATATCAATGTGTGAAGGCCTTCGCCTTCACACAATAACAATGTGTGAAGGCCTTCGCCTTCACACAACTAGAATTGCAATTTCGGAAGAAATTGCGTGTGAAGGCGAAGGCAGATGTTAAGTTACAAACGTTAAGCGTTAAAAATGATGAGCGGGAAGAATACAAAGGGAAAATAGATAATTGTGAAATAAATGGGAAAATGTTACAAATACATGTTACAAAAATGTACAAATGATAAGCGTTAAAAATGAAACGTTACAAATGTTACAAAAAAGGTACAAATGATAAGCGTTGAAAATGATAAGGGGGAAGAATAAAGAGGAAAATAATTTATGACTCCCAATGTGGGAATCGAACCCACTACAGGAAACTGGCTCGGGTTGACATTTCCATTGTGTTTCCGACTGAGCTAATGAGGATCCTTCCTTCTTGCTGGTTGAATTTGGTTAATGTAATGAATGTGTTTGTTGAATGCGAATGCGTAATCAAAGTGGTGGAAATTGCTTAATGTAATGAATGTTGAATGCGAATGACAAAAGTTACAAATGATAACCGTTGAAAATGATAACCGGGAAGGATAAAGAGTAAAATAAATAATGACGCCCAATGTGGGAATCGAACTGACGCAGGTTTTGATACCACTCGGGAATGATGCTCGTGTACTGGAATCACTTGTGTTTCCCACGAGCTAATTGAGTCCCTTATTATGTCGTGGTTGCAATTGGTTAATGTAATGAATGTGTTTGTTGAATGCGAATACGTAATCAAAGTGGTGGAAATTGCTTAATGTAATGAATGTTGAATGCGAATGTTAGTTACAAATGATAAGCGTTAAAAATGATAAGCGGGAAGAATAAAGAGTAAAATAATTAATGACGCCCAATGTGGGAATCGAACCCACTACAGGAAACTGGCTCGGGTTGACATTGCCATTAAGAATGAATGGGGAAATAAAAGGCACAAATTTGCTAATTACTTAAAAACGGTAAATGTTATGAACGCGAAAAATACTTGCAAGCGTGCCATGAATTTTTGGAACGTGTGAAAGTTTGAACGAGGTGAATCGGTTGAAGCATGTGGGAGTAGTTGGATGTCAAAAAAGTGGGAGGAATAAGTTGTTTAATAAAAATAACTAGAATTGCAATTTCGGAAGAAATTGCGTGTGAAGGCGAAGGCAGATGTTAAGTTACAAACGTTAAGCGTTAAAAATGATGAGCGGGAAGAATACAAAGGGAAAATAGATAATTGTGAAATAAATGGGAAAATGTTACAAATACATGTTACAAAAAGGTACAAATGATAAGCGTTAAAAATGAAACGTTACAAATGTTACAAAAAAGGTACAAATGATAAGCGTTGAAAATGATAAGGGGGAAGAATAAAGAGTAAAATAATTTATGACTCCCAATGTGGGAATCGAACCCACTACAGGAAACTGGCTCGGGTTGACATTTCCATTGTGTTTCCGACTGAGCTAATGAGGATCCTTCCTTCTTGCTGGTTGAATTTGGTTAATGTAATGAATGTGTTTGTTGAATGCGAATGCGTAATCAAAGTGGTGGAAATTGCTTAATGTAATGAATGTTGGATGCGAATGACAAAAGTTACAAATGATAACCGTTGAAAATGATAACCGGGAAGGATAAAGAGTAAAATAAATAATGACGCCCAATGTGGGAATCGAACTGACGCGGGTTTTGATACCACTCGGGAATGATGCTCGTGTACTGGAATCACTTGTGTTTCCCACGAGCTAATTGAGTCCCTTGCTATGTCGTGGTTGCAATTGGTTAATGTAATGAATGTGTTTGTTGAATGCGAATACGTAATCAAAGTGGTGGAACTTGCTTAATGTAATGAATGTTGAATGCGAATGTTAGTTACAAATGATAAGCGTTGAAAATGATAAGCGGGAAGAATAAAGAGTAAAATAATTAATGACGCCCAATGTGGGAATCGAACCCACTACAGGAAACTGGCTCGGGTTGACATTGCCATTAAGAATGAATGGGGAAATAAAAGGCACAAATTTGCTAATTACTTAAAAACGGTAAATGTTATGAACGCGAAAAATACTGGCAAGCGTGCCATGAATTTTTGGAACGTGTGAAAGGTTGAACGAGGTGAATCGGTTGAAGCATGTGGGAGTAGTTAGATGTCAAAAAAGTGGGAGGAATAAGTTGTTTAATAATAAAGTACAATATCAATGTGTGAAGGCCTTCGCCTTCACACAACTAGAATTGCAATTTCGGAAGAAATTGCGTGTGAAGGCGAAGGCAGATGTTAAGTTACAAACGTTAAGCGTTAAAAATGATGAGCGGGAAGAATACAAAAGGAAAATAGATAATTGTGAAATAAGTGGGAAAATGTTACAAATACATGTTACAAAAAGGTACAAATGATAAGCGTTAAAAATGAAACGTTACAAATGTTACAAAAAAGGTACAAATGATAAGCGTTGAAAATGATAAGGGGGAAGAATAAAGAGTAAAATAATTTATGACTCCCAATGTGGGAATCGAACCCACTACAGGAAACTGGCTCGGGTTGACATTTCCATTGTGTTTCCGACTGAGCTAATGAGGATCCTTCCTTCTTGCTGGTTGAATTTGGTTAATGTAATGAATGTGTTTGTTGAATGCGAATGCGTAATCAAAGTGGTGGAAATTGCTTAATGTAATGAATGTTGAATGCGAATGACAAAAGTTACAAATGATAACCGTTGAAAATGATAACCGGGAAGGATAAAGAGTAAAATAAATAATGACGCCCAATGTGGGAATCGAACTGACGCGGGTTTTGATACCACTCGGGAATGATGCTCGTGTACTGGAATCACTTGTGTTTCCCACGAGCTAATTGAGTCCCTTACTATGGAGTTGTTGAAATTGGTTAATGTAATGTATGTGTTTGTTGAATGCGAATACGTAATCAAAGTGGTGGAAATTGCTTAATGTAATGAATGTTGAATGCGAATGTTAGTTACAAATGATAAGCGTTGAAAATGATAAGCGGGAAGAATAAAGAGTAAAATAATTAATGACGCCCAATGTGGGAATCGAACCCACTACAGGAAACTGGCTCGGGTTGACATTGCCATTAAGAATGAATGGGGAAATAAAAGGCACAAATTTGCTAATTACTTAAAAACGGTAAATGTTATGAAGGGGAAAAAAGGTGGCAAGTTTGCCATGAATTTTTGGAACGTGTGAAAGTTTGAACGAGGTGAATCGGTTGAAGCATGTGGGAGTAGTTAGATGTCAAAAAAGTGGGAGGAATAAGTTGTTTAATAAAAATAACTAGAATTGCAATTTCGGAAGAAATTGCGTGTGAAGGCGAAGGCAGATGTTAAGTTACAAACGTTAAGCGTTAAAAATGATGAGCGGGAAGAATACAAAGGGAAAATAGATAATTGTGAAATAAATGGGAAAATGTTACAAATACATGTTACAAAAAGGTACAAATGATAAGCGTTAAAAATGAAACGTTACAAATGTTACAAAAAAGGTACAAATGATAAGGGGGAAGAATAAAGAGTAAAATAATTTATGACGCCCAAAGTGGGAATCGAACCCACTACAGGAAACTGGCGCAGGTTGACATTGCCATTGTGTTTCCAACTGAGCTAATCAGGTTCCTACCTCAGTAACTGTTGAATTTGGTTAATGTAATGAATGTGTTTGTTGAATGCGAATGCGTAATCAAAGTGGTGGAAATTGCTTAATGTAATGAATGTTGAATGCGAATGACAAAAGTTACAAATGATAACCGTTGAAAATGATAACCGGGAAGGATAAAGAGTAAAATAAATAATGACGCCCAATGTGGGAATCGAACTGACGCGGGTTTTGATACCACTCGGGAAAGATGCTCGTGTACTGGAATCACTTGTGTTTCCCACGAGCTAATTGAGTCCCTTGCTATGTTGTGGTTGAAATTGGTTAATGTAATGAATGTGTTTGTTGAATGCGAATACGTAATCAAAGTGGTGGAAATTGCTTAATGTAATGAATGTTGAATGCGAATGTTAGTTACAAATGATAAGCGTTGAAAATGATAAGCGGGAAGAATAAAGAGTAAAATAATTAATGACGCCCAATGTGGGAATCGAACCCACTACAGGAAACTGGCTCGGGTTGACATTGCCATTAAGAATGAATGGGGAAATAAAAGGCACAAATTTGCTAATTACTTAAAAACGGTAAATGTTATGAAGGGGAAAAAAGGTGGCAAGATTGCCATGAATTTTTGGAACGTGTGAAAGTTTGAACGAGGTGAATCGGTTGAAGCATGTGGGAGTAGTTAGATGTCAAAAAAGTGGGAGGAATAAGTTGTTTAATAAAAATAATAATAAAGTAGAATAACAATGTGTGAAGGCCTTCGCCTTCACACAATAACTAGAATTGCAATTTCGGAAGAAATTGCGTGTGAAGGCGAAGGCAGATGTTAATTTAGAAACGTTAAGCGTTAAAAATGATGAGAGGGAAGAATGAAAAGGGAAAGAAATAATTGTGAAATAAATGGGAAAATGTTACAAATACATGTTACAAAAAGGTACAAATGATAAGCGTTAAAAATGAAATGTTACAAATGTTACAAAAAAGGTACAAATGATAAGCGTTGAAAATGATAAGGGAAAGGATAAAGAGTAAAATAAATAATGACGCCCAACGTGGGAATCGAACTGACGCGGGTTTTGATACCACTCGGGAATGATGCTCGTGTACTGGAATCACTTGTGTTTCCCACGAGCTAATTGAGTCCCTTACTATGCCGTGGTTGAAATTGGTTAATGTAATGAATGTGTTTGTTGAATGCGAATACGTAATTAAAGTGGTGGAAATTGCTTAATGTAATGAATGTTGAATGCGAATGTTAGTTACAAATGATAAGCGTTGAAAATGATAAGCGGGAAGAATAAAGAGTAAAATAAATAATGACGCCCAATGTGGGAATCGAACCCACTACAGGAAACTGGCTCGGGTTGACATTGCCATTAAGAATGAATGGGGAAATAAAAGGCACAAATTTGCTAATTACTTAAAAACGGTAAATGTTATGAACGAGAAAAAAAGTGGCAAGCTTGCCATGAATTTTTGGAACGTGTGAAAGTTTGAACGAGGTGAATCGGTTGAAGCATGTGGGAGTAGTTGGATGTCAAAAAGGTGGGAGGAATAAGTTGTTTAATAAAAATAACTAGAATTGCAATTTCGGAAGAAATTGCGTGTGAAGGCGAAGGCAGATGTTAAGTTACAAACGTTAAGCGTTAAAAATGATGAGCGGGAAGAATACAAAGGGAAAATAGATAATTGTGAAATAAATGGGAAAATGTTACAAATACATGTTACAAAAAGGTACAAATGATAAGCGTTAAAAATGAAACGTTACAAATGTTACAAAAAAGGTACAAATGATAAGCGTTGAAAATGATAAGGGGGAAGAATAAAGAGGAAAATAATTTATGACTCCCAATGTGGGAATCGAACCCACTACAGGAAACTGGCTCGGGTTGACATTTCCATTGTGTTTCCGACTGAGCTAATGAGGATCCTTCCTTCTTGCTGGTTGAATTTGGTTAATGTAATGAATGTGTTTGTTGAATGCGAATGCGTAATCAAAGTGGTGGAAATTGCTTAATGTAATGAATGTTGAATGCGAATGACAAAAGTTACAAATGATAACCGTTGAAAATGATAACCGGGAAGGATAAAGAGTAAAATAAATAATGACGCCCAATGTGGGAATCGAACTGACGCGGGTTTTGATACCACTCGGGAATGATGCTCGTGTACTGGAATCACTTGTGTTTCCCACGAGCTAATTGAGTCCCTTACTATGTCGTGGTTGCAATTGGTTAATGTAATGAATGTGTTTGTTGAATGCGAATACGTAATCAAAGTGGTGGAAATTGCTTAATGTAATGAATGTTGAATGCGAATGTTAGTTACAAATGATAAGCGTTGAAAATGATAAGCGGGAAGAATAAAGAGTAAAATAATTAATGACGCCCAATGTGGGAATCGAACCCACTACAGGAAACTGGCTCGGGTTGACATTGCCATTAAGAATGAATGGGGAAATAAAAGGCACAAATTTGCTAATTACTTAAAAACGGTAAATGTTATGAACGCGAAAAATACTGGCAAGCGTGCCATGAATTTTTGGAACGTGTGAAAGGTTGAACGAGGTGAATCGGTTGAAGCATGTGGGAGTAGTTAGATGTCAAAAAAGTGGGAGGAATAAGTTGTTTAATAATAAAGTACACTAGAATTGCAATTTCGGAAGAAATTGCGTGTGAAGGCGAAGGCAGATGTTAATTTAGAAACGTTAAGCGTTAAAAATGATGAGCGGGAAGAATGAAAAGGGAAAGAAATAGTTGTGAAATAAATGGGAAAATGTTACAAATACATGTTACAAAAAGGTACAAATGATAAGCGTTAAAAATGAAATGTTACAAATGTTACAAAAAAGGTACAAATGATAAGCGTTGAAAATGATAACCGGGAAGGATAAAGAGTAAAATAATTTATGACGCCCAATGTGGGATTTGAACCCACTACAGGACACTGGCTCGGGTTGACATTGCCATGGTGTTTCCGATTGAGCTAATGAGGCTTCTTCCTTCATGCTGGTTGAATCTGGTTAATGTAATGAATGTGTTTGTTGAATGCGAATGCGTAATCAAAGTGGTGGAAATTGCTTAATGTAATGAATGTTGAATGCGAATGACAAAAGTTACAAATGATAACCGTTGAAAATGATAACCGGGAAGGATAAAGAGTAAATTAAATAATGACGCCCAATGTGGGAATCGAACTGACGCGGGTTTTGATACCACTCGGGAAAGATGCTCGTGTACTGGAATCACTTGTATTTCCCACGAGCTAATTGTGTCCCTGTCTACATACTGGTTGAAATTGGTTAATGTAATGAATGTGTTTGTTGAATGCGAATACGTAATCAAAGTGGTGGAAATTGCTTAATGTAATGAATGTTGAATGCGAATGTTAGTTACAAATGATAAGCGTTGAAAATGATAAGCGGGAAGAATAAAGAGTAAAATAATTAATGACGCCCAATGTGGGAATCGAACCCACTACAGGAAACTGGCTCGGGTTGACATTGCCATTAAGAATGAATGGGGAAATAAAAGGCACAAATTTGCTAATTACTTAAAAACGGTAAATGTTATGAACGCGAAAAATACTGGCAAGCGTGCCATGAATTTTTGGAACGTGTGAAAGGTTGAACGAGGTGAATCGGTTGAAGCATGTGGGAGTAGTTAGATGTCAAAAAAGTGGGAGGAATAAGTTGTTTAATAATAAAGTACAATATCAATGTGTGAAGGCCTTCGCCTTCACACAAATATCAATGTGTGAAGGCCTTCGCCTTCACACAATAACTAGAATTGCAATTTCGGAAGAAATTGCGTGTGAAGGCGAAGGCAGATGTTAATTTACAAACGTTAAGCGTTAAAAATGATGAGCGGGAAGAATAGAAAGGGAAAATAAATTATTGTGAAATAAATGGGAAAATGTTACAAACACATGTTACAAAAAGGTACAAATGCACATGTACAAAAATTAAATGTTACAAATGTTACAAAAAAGGTACAAATGATAAGGGGGAAGAATAAAGAATAAAATAATTTATGACGCCCAAAGTGGGAATCGAACCCACTACAGGAAACTGGCGCGGGTTGACATTGCCATTGTGTTTCCAACTGAGCTAATAAGGCTCCTTTCTCAGTAATGGTTGAATGTGGTTAATGTAATGAATGTGTTTGTTGAATGCGAATGCGTAATCAAAGTGGTGGAAATTGCTTAATGTAATGAATGTTGAATGCGAATGACAAAAGTTACAAATGATAACCGTTCAAAATGATAACCGGGAAGGATAAAGAGTAAAATAAATAATGACGCCCAATGTGGGAATCGAACTGACGCGGGTTTTGATACCACTCGGGAATGATGCTCGTGTACTGGAATCACTTGTGTTTCCCACGAGCTAATTGAGTCCCTTACTGTGTTGAGGTTGAAATTGGTTAATGTAATGAATGTGTTTGTTGAATGCGAATACGTAATCAAAGTGGTGGAAATTGCTTAATGTAATGAATGTTGAATGCGAATGTTAGTTACAAATGATAAGCGTTGAAAATGATAAGCGGGAAGAATAAAGAGTAAAATAATTAATGACGCCCAATGTGGGAATCGAACCCACTACAGGAAACTGGCTCGGGTTGACATTGCCATTAAGAATGAATGGGGAAATAAAAGGCACAAATTTGCTAATTACTTAAAAACGGTAAATGTTATGAACGCGAAAAATACTTGCAAGCGTGCCATGAATTTTTGGAACGTGTGAAAGTTTGAACGAGGTGAATCGGTTGAAGCATGTGGGAGTAGTGTGATGTCAAAAAAGTGGGAGGAATAAGTTGTTTAATAATAACTAGAATTGCAATTTCGGAAGAAATTGCGTGTGAAGGCGAAGGCAGATGTTAATTTAGAAACGTTAAGCGTTAAAAATGATGAGCGGGAAGAATGAAAAGGGAAAGAAATAATTGTGAAATAAATGGGAAAATGTTACAAATACATGTTACAAAAAGGTACAAATGATAAGCGTTAAAAATGAAATGTTACAAATGTTACAAAAAAGGTACAAATGATAAGCGTTGAAAATGATAAGGGGAAGGATAAAGAGTAAAATATATAATGACGCCCAATGTGGGAATCGAACTGACGCGGGATTTGATACCACTCGGGAAAGATGCTCGTGTACTGGAATCACTTGTGTTTCCCACGAGCTAATTGTGTCCCTGTCTACATACTGGTTGAATTTGGTTAATGTAATGAATGTGTTTGTTGAATGCGAATACGTAATCAAAGTGGTGGAAATTGCTTAATGTAATGAATGTTGAATGCGAATGTTAGTTACAAATGATAAGCGTTGAAAATGATAAGCGGGAAGAATAAAGAGTAAAATAATTAATGACGCCCAATGTGGGAATCGAACCCACTACAGGAAACTGGCTCGGGTTGACATTGCCATTAAGAATGAATGGGGAAATAAAAGGCACAAATTTGCTAATTACTTAAAAACGGTAAATGTTATGAACGCGAAAAATACTGGCAAGCGTGCCATGAATTTTTGGAATGTGTGAAAGTTTGAACGAGGTGAATGGGTTGAAGCATGTGGGAGTAGTTAGATGTCAAAAAAGTGGGAGGAATAAGTTGTTTAATAATAAAGTACAATATCAATGTGTGAAGGCCTTCGCCTTCACACAAATATCAATGTGTGAAGGCCTTCGCCTTCACACAACTAGAATTGCAATTTCGGAAGAAATTGCGTGTGAAGGCGAAGGCAGATGTTAATTTAGAAACGTTAAGCGTTAAAAATGATGAGCGGGAAGAATGAAAAGGGAAAGAAATAATTGTGAAATAAATGGGAAAATGTTACAAATACATGTTACAAAAAGGTACAAATGATAAGCGTTAAAAACTAAATGTTATAAATGTTACAAAAAAGGTACAAATGATAAGCGTTGAAAATGATAAGGGGAAGGATAAAGAGTAACATAAATAATGACGCCCAATGTGGGAATCGAACTGACGCGGGTTTTGATACCACTCGGGAAAGATGCTTGTGTACTGGAATCACTTGTGTTTCCCACGAGCTAATTGTGTCCCTGTCTACATACTGGTTGAATTTGGTTAATGTAATGAATGTGTTTGTTGAATGCGAATACGTAATCAAAGTGGTGGAAATTGCTTAATGTAATGAATGTTGAATGCGAATGTTAGTTACAAATGATAAGTGTTGAAAATGATAAGCGGGAAGAATAAAGAGTAAAATAATTAATGATGCCCAATGTGGGAATCGAACCCACTACAGGAAACTGGCTCGGGTTGACATTGCCATTAAGAATGAATGGGGAAATAAAAGGCACAAATTTGCTAATTACTTAAAAACGGTAAATGTTATGAACGAGAAAAAAAGTGGCAAGCTTGCCATGAATTTTTGGAACGTGTGAAAGTTTGAACGAGGTGAATCGGTTGAAGCATGTGGGAGTAGTTAGATGTCAAAAAAGTGGGAGGAATAAGTTGTTTAATAAAAAAAATAATAACTAGAATTGCAATTTCGGAAGAAATTGCGTGTGAAGGCGAAGGCAGATGTTAAGTTACAAACGTTAAGCGTTAAAAATGATGAGCGGGAAGAATACAAAGGGAAAATAGATAATTGTGAAATAAATGGGAAAATGTTACAAATACATGTTACAAAAAGGTACAAATGATAAGCGTTAAAAATGAAACGTTACAAATGTTACAAAAAAGGTACAAATGATAAGCGTTGAAAATGATAAGGGGGAAGAATAAAGAGTAAAATAATTTATGACTCCCAATGTGGGAATCGAACCCACTACAGGAAACTGGCTCGGGTTGACATTTCCATTGTGTTTCTGACTGAGCTAACGAGGATCCTTCCTTCTTGCTGGTTGAATTTGGTTAATGTAATGAATGTGTTTGTTGAATGCGAATGCGTAATCAAAGTGGTGGAAATTGCTTAATGTAATGAATGTTGAATGCGAATGACAAAAGTTACAAATGATAACCGTTGAAAATGATAACCGGGAAGGATAAAGAGTAAAATAAATAATGACGCCCAATGTGGGAATCGAACTGACGCGGGTTTTGATACCACTCGGGAATGATGCTCGTGTACTGGAATCACTTGTGTTTCCCACGAGCTAATTGAGTCCCTTACTATGTCGTGGTTGCAATTGGTTAATGTAATGAATGTGTTTGTTGAATGCGAATACGTAATCAAAGTGGTGGAAATTGCTTAATGTAATGAATGTTGAATGCGAATGTTAGTTACAAATGATAAGCGTTGAAAATGATAAGCGGGAAGAATAAAGAGTAAAATAATTAATGACGCCCAATGTGGGAATCGAACCCACTACAGGAAACTGGCTCGGGTTGACATTGCCATTAAGAATGAATGGGGAAATAAAAGGCACAAATTTGCTAATTACTTAAAAACGGTAAATGTTATGAACGCGAAAAATACTGGCAAGCGTGCCATGAATTTTTGGAACGTGTGAAAGGTTGAACGAGGTAAATCGGTTGAAGCATGTGGGAGTAGTTAGATGTCAAAAAAGTGGGAGGAATAAGTTGTTTAACTAGAATTGCAATTTCGGAAGAAATTGCGTGTGAAGGCGAAGGCAGATGTTAAGTTACAAACGTTAAGCGTTAAAAATGATGAGCGGGAAGAATACAAAGGGAAAATAGATAATTGTGAAATAAATGGGAAAATGTTACAAATACATGTTACAAAAAGGTACAAATGATAAGCGTTAAAAATGAAACGTTACAAATGTTACAAAAAAGGTACAAATGATAAGGGGGAAGAATAAAGAGTAAAATAATTTATGACGCCCAAAGTGGGAATCGAACCCACTACAGGAAACTGGCGCAGGTTGACATTGCCATTGTGTTTCCAACTGAGCTAATCAGGTTCCTACCTCAGTACCTGTTGAATTTGGTTAATGTAATGAATGTGTTTGTTGAATGCGAATGCGTAATCAAAGTGGTGGAAATTGCTTAATGTAATGAATGTTGAATGCGAATGACAAAAGTTACAAATGATAACCGTTGAAAATGATAACCGGGAAGGATAAAGAGTAAAATAAATAATGACGCCCAATGTGGGAATCGAACTGACGCGGGTTTTGATACCACTCGGGAATGATGCTCGTGTACTGGAATCACTTGTGTTTCCCACGAGCTAATTGAGTCCCTTACTATGGAGTTGTTGAAATTGGTTAATGTAATGTATGTGTTTGTTGAATGCGAATACGTAATCAAAGTGGTGGAAATTGCTTAATGTAATGAATGTTGAATGCGAATGTTAGTTACAAATGATAAGCGTTGAAAATGATAAGCGGGAAGAATAAAGAGTAAAATAATTAATGACGCCCAATGTGGGAATCGAACCCACTACAGGAAACTGGCTCGGGTTGACATTGCCATTAAGAATGAATGGGGAAATAAAAGGCACAAATTTGCTAATTACTTAAAAACGGTAAATGTTATGAAGGGGAAAAAAGGTGGCAAGTTTGCCATGAATTTTTGGAACGTGTGAAAGTTTGAACGAGGTGAATCGGTTGAAGCATGTGGGAGTAGTTAGATGTCAAAAAAGTGGGAGGAATAAGTTGTTTAATAAAAATAATAATAAAGTAGAATAACAATGTGTGAAGGCCTTCGCCTTCACACAATAATAAAGTACACTAGAATTGCAATTTCGGAAGAAATTGCGTGTGAAGGCGAAGGCAGATGTTAAGTTACAAACGTTAAGCGTTAAAAATGATGAGCGGGAAGAATACAAAGGGAAAATAGATAATTGTGAAATAAATGGGAAAATGTTACAAATACATGTTACAAAAAGGTACAAATGATAAGCGTTAAAAATGAAACGTTACAAATGTTACAAAAAAGGTACAAATGATAAGCGTTGAAAATGATAAGGGGGAAGAATAAAGAGTAAAATAATTTATGACTCCCAATGTGGGAATCGAACCCACTACAGGAAACTGGCTCGGGTTGACATTTCCATTGTGTTTCCGACTGAGCTAACGAGGATCCTTCCTTCTTGCTGGTTGAATTTGGTTAATGTAATGAATGTGTTTGTTGAATGCGAATGCGTAATCAAAGTGGTGGAAATTGCTTAATGTAATGAATGTTGAATGCGAATGACAAAAGTTACAAATGATAACCGTTGAAAATGATAACCGGGAAGGATAAAGAGTAAAATAAATAATGACGCCCAATGTGGGAATCGAACTGACGCGGGTTTTGATACCACTCGGGAATGATGCTCGTGTACTGGAATCACTTGTGTTTCCCACGAGCTAATTGAGTCCCTTACTATGTCGTGGTTGCAATTGGTTAATGTAATGAATGTGTTTGTTGAATGCGAATACTTAATCAAAGTGGTGGAAATTGCTTAATGTAATGAATGTTGAATGCGAATGTTAGTTACAAATGATAAGCGTTGAAAATGATAAGCGGGAAGAATAAAGAGTAAAATAATTAATGACGCCCAATGTGGGAATCGAACCCACTACAGGAAACTGGCTCGGGTTGACATTGCCATTAAGAATGAATGGGGAAATAAAAGGCACAAATTTGCTAATTACTTAAAAACGGTAAATGTTATGAACGCGAAAAATACTGGCAAGCGTGCCATGAATGTTTGGAACGTGTGAAAGGTTGAACGAGGTGAATCGGTTGAAGCATGTGGGAGTAGTTAGATGTCAAAAAAGTGGGAGGAATAAGTTGTTTAATAATAAAGTACAATATCAATGTGTGAAGGCCTTCGCCTTCACACAATAAAGTACAATATCAATGTGTGAAGGCCTTCGCCTTCACACAATAAAGTAGAATAACAATGTGTGAAGGCCTTCGCCTTCACACAATAATAATAAAGTAGAATAACAATGTGTGAAGGCCTTCGCCTTCACACAATAAAGTACAATATCAATGTGTGAAGGCCTTCGCCTTCACACAATAACAATGTGTGAAGGCCTTCGCCTTCACACAATAAAGGACAGGAATAACAATAGTGTGAAGGTCTTCACCTTCACACTAATAATAATAGAGAAAGGTGTAGAATAACATATGTGTGAAGGCCTTCGCCTTCACACAATAACACACCATCAAGGATTTCACCATCGCATCAAACGATGTGTCGTCAATTATGAATTTTACTGACTAAGTGTGTTGGGCAGGATGG
Organism: Syngnathus typhle; assembly: GCF_033458585.1. Lineage (NCBI taxonomy): Eukaryota > Metazoa > Chordata > Actinopteri > Syngnathiformes > Syngnathidae > Syngnathus > Syngnathus typhle. Next base: position 25,926,091 of record NC_083739.1, on the reverse strand, counting down.
CTGAATGCGATGCGCGATTGACAACAAACAAGAAGAAAGGTGATTTCAAGTTTTATTTCGAGGGAGATTTGTCATGTCTCGTCCCCAGTTTTGCTATGTGTCTAGGTTGCCATAGTTTCTGTTCGCGTCGCCCCTCCCTTCCTGTGTCACCTCAATCAATGTAACGTGTTTTGTATTTAAGTCCTGTCTGCCCCTCGCTCACCGTCGGATCATTGCATGTGTTACTGTCATGATGTCTGTTTGGTTTCTGTTCCTGTCTTTGGTAATGTCTTTTTGTTCCACGACTTTGTCGGTCAGTCCTGTTGTTGGTTTTGTTGTACCATGATTTTCTTAAAAAAAAAAAAAAAAAAAGAAAAATTTTTTTAAATTAAAAAAAAAATGTACCCATGTATAATGCGCACCCCAGATTTTAGGACAATAAATTAGCTAAATTTCGCGCATTATACACGGAAAAAAACGGTAGAATAAAAAGATTAAAAAAAAGGATATATAAGAGTTCTAAAACATATTTACAGAATTGTACCTTGTTATATTTTTTTAATAAGTTCTAAAAACATATTTACAGTATGTACACTTTTACCTTGTTATAAAAAAGTTGTTATACTAATAAGAGTTCTAAAAATAGATTTCAAGTGTATACTTTAGCTACATATACATGTCACGCGCACGCACGCACACACACATACACGCACACACATACACACCATACATTCATCCAGCCGCTTCCGATTATCTGGGATCGGTTCGCGGAGGCAGGAGCTTTAGGAGGGAACCCCAGACTTCCCTCTCCCCAGCCACTTCATCCAGCTCATCCCAGGGGATCCCAAGGCGTTCCCAGGCCCGCTTAGAGACATAGTCTCTCCAGTGCGTCCTGGGTCGTCCACGAGGCCTCCTACCGGTGGGACATTTCCCGCAACACCTCCCCAGGGAGGCGTCCAGGAGGCATCCTGATGAGATGCCCGAGCCACCTCATCTGGCTCCTCTACACGTGGAGGAGCAGCGGCTCTACTCTGAGTCCTTCCCGGATGACCGAGCTTCTCATCTTATCTCTAAGGGAGAGCCTGGACAGCCTGCGGAGGAAACTCATTTCGGCCGCTTGTATCCGGGATCTTGTTATTTCGGTCACGACCCATAGCTCATGACCATAGATGAGGGTAGGAGCGTAGATCGACCGGTAAATTGAGAGCTTTGCCTTTTGGCTCAGTTCTTTCTTCACCACGACAGACCGGTACAGAGTAGTCTGCATTACAGCCGACGCTGCACGGATCCATCTGTCGATCTCGCGCTCCATCCTGCCCTCACTCGTGAACAAGACCCCAAGATACTTGAACTCCTCCACTTGGGGCAGGATCACGTCCCCGATCCGGAGAGGGCATTCCACCCTTTTCCGACCGAGGACCATGGCCTCAGATTTGGAGGTGCTGACCCTCATCCCGACCGCTTCACACTCGGCTGCGAACCGCCCCAGTGAGAGCTGGAGATCATGGCTTGAAGAAGCCAACAGCACCACGTCGTCTGCAAAAAGCAGAGACGCAATGCTGAGGTCCCCAAACCGGACACCCTCAACGCCTCGGCTGCGCCTAGAAATTCTGTCCATAAAAGTTATGAACAGAACACAAGCACACACGTATCATATTTGTATTTGCATTGTTCATACGTTATTTTATGTATGTCGTTTATACTACGTATTAATATAATATTTACATGTTTGAAACTATTAAATGTTCTAATGATAACATATGCACTTATAGGGTTTAATATACACTTATTGATACACAAACAATGTAGGTATGACAAAAAAATCGTGGGTGGTCTTTGGACCAATTATCCACGATAAACGGGGGATTACGGTATAACATTGAAACCAAAGGACAAAACCTGTTTTCAGGCTGAAGCATTTGTTTAACAAAGAGAAGTAAACACTTTGCAGCCTGACTCTGCTCTGTAGTGTCTTTTTCTTCTGTGAAAAAAATGGATGGATGGATCATTTTATAGATGGCAAAATATGGTTGGTGATGTGACTCACGCCTTTGAGCACTTCTTCCCTGTGGTCACTGAACAGCATGAACAAGTTGATCTTCCAGCTGGTGTTGCAATTTACAGAGTTGACCTGCAGACATTCACACAAACATGCACACAAACATGCACGTGTACAAACACACACACACACGCACATGCGCACACGCATGCAAGCACGCACACAAAGTCAGAGGAGGATGTGGATGTGAGCTTAGATGGTGATGCACTGCTGAAAAGATAGTAGCACCTCTTTACAGCCTGGGTGGTCATTCAGTTCGTAGTTCGATGCGTGAAGCGGCTGGCCAGCGTTGACAGGGTTCAAGATGACTTTGTCCCCCACCACTACCTGTAGGAGCCCAAACCCATATTCCTATTACGATTATGAATTATCATTCATTTTCATACATATGTATATTAGCTTTTACATTTACATGGTGTCTAATATTATTCCCATCCTTGTCAAAATCCTGAAGTAACTCACTCCCTGTTGGTTGCTCCCAAATACTCATAATATGAAGACCTAAAAAGTAAAAGACTGCTGATAGGTGGTGGATGACAACCAACATCACAGTGAGACGAGCCACAAAAATGACTAACCATCAGTGTTAATAGGTTGTGACATTACAAGTGGCCGCAGTACTAGATGAACAACATTTTTCAGGAGCATGGTAGTAAAAGCTGCACTTATTGGTATTTTGACTATAATTGTATATAAAAAAGAATTCAACACTCCTTCACATGCATGTTTTTTCTTTCTTGAGCTCTCCTGTGAGAAACTGTTGGTCTCTGGGGGCGGATGCGCACAGTAGTGTTTGTCAAGTTCGTAGCAAGTGGACAGAGCTCTCACCAGTAGTCGGTGGGTTATTATGCCTTTCCCTGTGCAGCGTCACTGGCAGCGTCTCTGATCTTAGCATCGCCTTAGTCCTTAGAATGTCTGTGTCACGGATTATCTTGCAAACAGACACCTGTGTGTGCATGAACTGGGAAAAGACAAGGGAGAACGGACTTGCAGCCGATCATGAGCGGCCGCTCATGTCTTCGTCCTTTCTGTCACTTCTAAACAACGCCGCTGATGACTCCTGAAGTACACGCGGCGCTGACGTTGGACTCGTCAGTTGCGGTTCCAATTCTTCCACAGGCCTATATAACTACAGTAATCCCTCGTTTTTCACTGGGGTTACGTTCAACAAAGAACCCGTGATAGGTGAAATCCTTGTAGAAACGTTTTTTTACCATTATTATAAAGGTATAACATTGAAACCAAAGGACAGAACTTGCTTTCAGGCCCAAGTATTTGTTTAACAAAGAGAAGTAAACACTTTCTTCCAGATAACTACAGTAAAATAATAATTTTAATCATTAGTATGTACTATAAAGTGCGACTTCTGAAGCCATAACACAATGCACTGTGAAAAAAAATCTGTGAAGCAGCAAGGCTGTGAACGGTGAATCATTATAAAGACTGTGGACCGGCGTTGTGCAGCATCGCTTTGCTGGGCGGAGGGATATGTGACAGGGTCACTGGGGAGAAGAGTGGTTTGTTGATCGCATGTCCATCCGCCAGGCAAATAGTGCCGTATAATTGACACAAAGAAGAGACAGAATGAGATCAAGATGGACATTACTGAAGAAAGGAAGCTTTTATACACTATACACAAACCCTCATTATGGCAGACAAAAGAAAAGCATATGAGGCCACTTTTAAGTTAAAGGCAGTCGATTTGGCTCTTAACTAAGGAACACGAGCTGCTCATGCACTGTAGAGGTTTCCTCCAGTGACTAGAGGGCACTGGGCTATTGTTGACAACATCTTGTTGCGTCACCCTTTTCTTTATTTATTTCTTGGTCATGTCTACTTTGGAGCTATACGTGTATCTCCCTAGTTTAATGTAACTTAGCGCTTTGTACATGAATAAAATTAGCACAAACAGACCCTCATCATGGAAAATGCTAGAAGAAATGCATAAAAGCAACAAAGAAAGAGACTCTGAGAAAGTGTGTGGCGAAGTACATCTGACGCTATTCCAATCCGACACTGAAGAGTGAGTGAGGGTTTGACGCAGCCGAGGCGTTGAGGGTGTCTGGTTTGGGGACCTCAGCATTGCATCTCTCTTTTTGCAGACGACATGTTGCAGTTGGCTTCTTCAAGCCGTGGTCTCCAGCTCTCACTGGAGTGGTTCACAGCCGAGTGTGAGCCGAGACCATGGTCCTCAGTCGGAAAAGGGTGGAATGCCCTCTCCGGATCGGGAATGAGATCCTGCCCCAAGTGGAGGAGTTCAAGTATCTTCGGAGAGAGGCTGTCTGGGTCTCAACTGAGGATTTGTGGCCGTTTGTCCAGCGTCGATCATCGGACACGAAAGTATGGCTGCGAATCAAGAGGTTTGTACGGCTTCGTGCACCAACTGCACCCTTCTCTTAGAGAGGTTGTCTGTGCTAGAGGGACGTGTCCGCCAGCTACAGCAGAATAGTGCGATAACAGCAGATGTGGCGGACACAGACACGGACTGTAGTCAGACCGCTAGCCCAGTTAGCATTAGCCCCAAGCATCTTGCTAATCTCTGGTTAGCGATTAAGCCAGGTAAAACGCATAGCCGTCCAAAGTCATCTCGGTCTACTGGCCCTAGCACCTTGGTCATAGGTGACTCCATTACCCAAAATATCACACTTAAAAATCCAGCTACGGGAATGTGTATTCCTGGGGGCAGAGCACCCGACATAGAAGCCTAATTTTAGGAAGCTGACTCGCAATAGGCCTAGTCAACAGCGTAATTCCAACAACACCAGCTCCTCGGATATAGTGATACACGTCGGCGCCAATGATGTTAGCATGAGGCAATCAGAGATCACAAAGAAAAACATAGCGAGGACTTGTGATTTCGCCAGAAAGGTGAGTCGGCATCGAGTATTTGTCTCTGGCCCCCTGCCTGGGGGAGGCACTGATCAGAGGTTTAGTAGATTAGTCTCCCTTAATCGATGGATGGCTGGGTTCTGTAAAAAGCAGGGACTGTATTTTATAGATAACTGGTCCTCCTTCTGGGGCCGCCCCGACCTGCTGAGGAAGGACGGCCTTCATCCTAACCGTGAAGGCGCCTTCAGTCTTTTTAGGAATATAGATTACTGTTTGAGCCACTTATGACAGGTCACTTTAGAGCAGGCCGGAGCACAGGTGACTAAACCACCTATTAGGATGGGTTTGGAGTCTGTTAAGTTAAAGTTAACTAGTGCTAGGCTAGACTTCCAGCATGCATATAGCCCCTTGTGTAGACTAGAGTATTACAGTTTGAATAGTGCTACAGTACACATGAACACACCTTCTACTGAGGTACTAGACAAATCCAATCACACTACCCCGACCGGTATCGCTGATGAAACGGTGCCTGTTTCAGATAATATTACATGTGTACCAAATAGTTACTATTAAATTCCTACCGTCGTATTGTCCCACCGTGCTAATAAACATTTGAGAGGTAATGTCAGGCCTAGAGAACACACTCTTACTCGCATTTCATTTAAAAATCCTTCGATAGATACGAACCCTGATCGACCGATTACACTTAAACTCAGTTTTATGAATATTAGATCGCTTCATACGAAAGCAGTTCTCATTAATGACCTCATCACGGAACATAATCTAAAGGTTTTTGGTCTTTGCGAGACCTGGTTAAAACCTAATGAACTGCTGCCGCTTAATGAGGCCTCGCCTCCAACTTTTGTGAGCTTGCATGTGGCGCGTCCTCGAAAAAAGTGTGGGGGTGTAGCCCTCATCTCAAATTTAGATTTAGATGTAGGCCTCGTTTGATTAATGTATTTAAAACATTTGAAGTTCTCACTGTCCGATCCACCGCTTTTCCGTCATTTTATCTTGCTGATATTTACCGTCCAGCCGGGACTTGCTCTGGCTTCCTGGATGAATTTCAGAATTTGTGGCTGATCTAGTGATAAATACGGATAATATAATAATCATGGGCGATTTCAATATCCACATGAATTTACCGTCAAAGCCACTTACTTCGGCGTTTCAGACTTTAACCGATACGTTTGGTTTTACGCAAGCCGTACAGTCAGCAACGCATAAGAATGGAAATACCTTAGATCTGGTATTATCTCGAGGACTGGCAACCTCAAATATAACAGTACTGCCATACACTACTGTTTTGTCCGATCATTACTTAATAACATTTGAAATTCTAGTTCCTTGTCAAAGACAAGAGAGCAATCAGCATTATAGGAGCCGTCATCTCAACTCCATGACTTCAACTGCGCTATCTGAGATACTGTCGCCGGCAACCGCTATATTTCTCACATACGCCGGCTCTATTGATAATCTTACAAATGAATTCAATGCGACATTGTTAAATGGCATTGACTCTGTGGCGCCGCTACGTCTGAAAACTCGCCGTAGAGTGCCTACTCCGTGGTTCACAGATGAAACGCGTACGCTTAAGCAATTATGTAGAAAACATGAGCGCAGATGGCGTCTAACCAAACTTGAGGTTTTCCATCAGGCATGGCAGGATAGCCTCCTGAAATATAAAGATGCGCTTATCTTAGCAAAAACTCTGTATTTTTCGCAAGTTATTAATCTCAATAAAAACAATCCGAAACACCTATTTGATACAGTGGCAAAGCTGACTCTGCGCCAGCCGACCCCCGATAGTTCCTTCCACTCAGCTGACAAGTTCATGAAATTTTTAGCTCAAAAGATTGAATCCATTAGGGATGAGATCAAGAATACCATTCCAATCGCTCGGTCGAGCCCGCCGTTTACCAACGCTGATGATCATGCAACAACCCTCTCAACTTTTAAAAGCGTGTCTCTTGAAAGGCTTACACAATTGGTTAGTGCGGCTAAACAAACAACATGTTTACTCGACCCTCTTCCAGCCAAACTACTTAAAGAATTATTTCACATTTTAGGACCATCCGTCTTAAATATAATTAATCTGTCTCCTCTGGGATAGTGCTAATAGCCTTTAAAACCGCTATCATTAAACCGCTACTTAAGCGACCAAATCTCGACCCGGACTGTCTCAGTAATTATAGGCCAGTTTCAAACCTCCCATTCATAGCAAAACTTCCTAGAGTGACTAATGATCTCCTCATAGCTACTGATTCAAACACTTCATCGGTATTGTTACTACTTGATCTTAGTGCTGCCTTCGACACTGTAGGCTTTGACATTTTATTAGAGCGTCTTAAAAGTTGTGTTAGTATTTCAGGGTCAGCACTAGGCTGATTCTATTCTTATCTATCAGACAGGACGCAACGAGTGGTCCATGGCAATACGTCCTCTGAGCTCTATAATGTTACGTCTGGTGTCCCAAAGGGATCGGTACAAGGACCAATTCTATTTAATATTTATATGATTCCGCTAGTGGACATAATACGTAAATATCATATTAGTTTTCAATGTTACGCGGATGACACCCAATTATATATGCCGTTATCGATGACAGATCCGCGGGACTGTTGTAATCTTGAGGCGTGCCTTGCGGAGATCAAGCAATGGATGTCTCTCAACTTCTTTCGTCTTAACCCAGATAAAACTGATATGTTGATAATTGGTCCAGCTCGTTAATATCACTTATTTAAGGAAACCACTATAACTATAGATAACCGTACTATCACTCACTTACGGGGTAATATTTGACCAAACACTCTCCTTTCAAAAGCACATTAAGAATATAACCAGAATTGCGTTTTTTCACCTTCGTAATATTGCTAAGATCCTCTCGACCGGTGATGCGTAAACTATTATAAATGCAACTCTCGTGCACCCTCAGCAGGATCCTCGAGGGTGCATGAGAGTTCGCCCAACCAGTTCACATGTGTTTTGTGGACTTGGAGAAGGCGTTCGAATGTGTCCCTCGGGAGGTTCTGTGGAGGGTGTGTCGGGAATACGGGGTGCCGAGCCACCTGATATGGGCGGTTCGGTCCCTGTATCACGGATCCCAGAGTTTGGTCCGCATTTCCGGCAGTAAGTCGGATTCGTTCCCAGTGAAGGTTGGACTCCACCAAGGCTGCCCTTTGTCACCGATTCTGTTCATAATTTTTATGGACAGAATTTCTAGGCGCAGCCGAGGCGTTAGGGGGTCCGGTTTGGGGACCTCAGCATTGCGTCTCTGCTTTTTGCAGACGACGTGGTGCTGTTGGCTTCTTCAAGCCATGATCTCCAGCTCTCACTGGGACGGTTCGCAGCCGAGTGTGAAGCGGTCGGGATGAGGGTCAGCACCTCCAAATCTGAGGCCATGGTCTTCGGTCGGAAAAGGGTGGAATGCCCTCTCCGGATCCGGGACGTGATCCTGCCCCAAGTGGAGGAGTTCAAGTATCTTGGGGTCTTGTTCACGAGTGAGGGCAGGATGGAGCGCGAGATCGACAGATGGATCCGTGCAGCGTCGGCTGTAATGCAGACTACTCTGTACCGGTCTGTCGTGGTGAAGAGAAAACTGAGCCAAAAGGCAAAGCTCTCAATTTATCGGTCGATCTACGCTCCTACCCTCACCTATGGTCATGAGCTATGGGTCGTGACCTAAATAACAAGATCCCGGATACAAGCGGCCGAAATGAGTTTCCTCCGCAGCGTGTCCGGTCTCTCCCTTAGAGATAAGGTGAGAAGCTCGGTCATCCGGGAAGGACTCAGAGTAGAGCCGCTGCTCCTCCACGTGTAGAGGAGCCAGATGAGGTGGCTCGGGCATCCCATCAGGATGCCTCCTGGACGCCTCCCTGGGGAGGTGTTGCGGGAAATGTCCCACCGGTAGGAGGCCTCGTGGACGACCCAGGACGCACTGGAGAGACTATGTCTCTAAGCGGGCCTGGGAACGCCTTGGGATCCCCTGGGATGAGCTGGATGAAGTGGCTGGGGAGAGGGAAGTCTGGGGTTCCCTCCTAAAGCTGCTGCCTCCGCGAACCGATCCCAGATAAGTGGAAGCGGCTGGATGAATGTATGGTGTGTATGTGTGTGCGGTCGGGATGAGGGTCAGCAACTCCAAATCGGAGTCCATGGTCCTCGATCGGAAAAGAGTGGAATGCCCTCTCCGAATCAGGTATGAGATCCTGCCCCAAGTGGAGGAGTTCAAGTATATTGGGGTCTTCTTCACGAGTGAGGGGAGGATGGAGCACGAGACCGACAGGCGGATAGGTGCAGCGTCGGCAGTAATGCAGACTCTGTACCGGTCTGTCGTGGTAAAGAGAGAGCTGAGCCAAAAGGCAGAATTCTCAATTTATCAGTCGATTTACGCTCCTACCATCACCTATGGTCATGAGCTATGGGTCGTGAGCGAAAGAACGAGATCCCAGATACAAGCGGCCGAAATGAGTTTTCTCCGCAGGATGTCCGGTCTCTCCCTTAGAGATAAGGTGAGAAGCTCGGTCATCCGGAAGAGACTCGGAGTAGAATCGCTACTCCTCCATGTTGAGAGGAGCCAGATGAGGTGGCTCGGGCATCTCTTCAGGATGCCTCCTGGACGCCTCCCTGGGGAGGTGTTCCGGGCATGTCCCACCGGTAGGAGACCCCGGGGACGACCCAGGACGCGGTGGAGAGACTACTCAGACTCAGCTGGCCTGGGAACGCCTTGGGATCCCCCGGGATGAGCTAGATGAAGTGGCTGGGGAGAGGGAAGTCTGGGAGTCCTTCCTGAAGCTGCTGCCTTCGCGACCTGACCCCGGATAAGCGGAAGAAGATGGATGGATGGATGTATCTGAAAGCTCAGCGCGCGAATTACGAGAATGCTGACGTCTCAGCCCACACTCGAAATTTGGCACTGATGGAAATAGAGCGCGGAGTGCGCCGGGTCCGTACTACTTAGTACGTACACGCACTTGTGAGTGCACACCGAGCTTTCTCACACGGCTTCCGGGCATAAATGCGCGGGCGGGTGCTTCCCCATCTATTGGGTCATATGATGGCACCGCGGATGGCAGCCACGGTGAGTCGCTCTCTGTTTCTTTGTCTTATTTTGCGTGTTTTCTGTGTCCTCTGCTGTCCATCCCGGATCACTTTTACCAGAGAAGCGCTGTTAAACATCGGACAGTCTTCTTCTGGTATTTTCCCTCCTGTTCGCTCCGATTCAGACTGTTTGTCGGAGATTCTACCCGGAGTGGCGGTGCTATACAAGCTAGCGCAACGACGGCGGCGCGGAAAACGAGCCGGAGCACTCATAAGGCTGAGGCAGAGAGGGTTCCGTTCTGCCCTACCATCAATTCATCTGGCGAATGTCCGCTCCCTGGCGGACAAGATGGACAAACTGCTCCTCCTCACTTCAAGGAACACGGACTTCAGCAGATCCGCCGCGCTGTGCTTTGTTGAAACGTGGCTCAGCAAACGAACCTCCCACCAGGCCGTGGAGCTAGCGGGGTTTCGGCTAACTCGTGCAGATCGCAGCGCGGAGCTCTCCGGAAAATCAAAGGGAGGTGGTCTCTGTTTCTACATTAATGAACGTTGGTGTACAGACGTCACGCTGTTGAAAGAGTTTTGCAGCCCTCTCCTAGAAACACTTTTCATAAACTGCCGGCCGTTTTATTCACCACGGGAGTTCTCCTCGATCGTCATGGCGGCTGTTTACATTCCACCACACGCACGTTAAAGTGAAGTGAAGCCACGCAGATGCTGGCTGACCAGGTAACAGACATGGAGAAATTTCTACCAAATTCACTAATCATTGTTCTGGGTGATCTTAACAGGGCGAACCTCGCACACGAATTCCCCAGATACAGACAGCACGTAACGTGTCCCAACAGAGGGGCACAGACTCTGGACCACTGCTACAGCGTGATCAAGGATGCACACCACTCTGAAGCTCGTGCAGCTTTAGGACTCTCGGACCACTGTCTAGTTCATCTGATCCCAGCCTACAGGCAGACACTAAAAACTGTGCTGAACAGCTGGCACCCACCTTTGCACGGATTCTCAACCGTTTCCTAGAGCTGTGTGAGGTGCCCTCGTGCTTCAAAAGCTCCACCATCATACCGGTGGCCAAGAAGCCCACCATTACAGGACTGAATGATTACAGGCCAATCGCCCTGACATCTGTAGTCATGAAATCCTTTGAGAGGTTAGTGTTGAGCCACCTGAAGGACATCACAGGCCCCTTGCTCGACCCCCTGCAGTTTGCCTACCGGGCAAACAGGTCTGATGACGATGTGGTCAACATGGGACTGCACTACATCCTGCGACACACAGAAAGCCTCAGGGACGTACGCCAAGATCCTGTTCAGCTCGGCGTTCAACACCATTGCTCCCTATATCCTCCACCAGAGGCTCATCCAGCTCGCGGTGGCTGCCGCCTCCTGTCAGTGGATCACCAACTTCCTGACCAACAGGAGACGGCATGTGAGCCTGGGGACCATCACATCCGACAACCGCACCACCAGCACTGGGGTGCGTACTCTCCTCACTGCTCTTCTCTCGCTACACCAATGATTGCTCCTCCGGTGACTCTTCTGTGAACCTCCTAAAGTATGCAGACGACACCACTCTCATCGGACTGATCCGGGATTGTGACGAGACTGTGTACAGACAGGAGGCGGAGCGGCTGGTTCACTGGTCCAGCCAAACCCACCTGGAGCTGAACCCGCTCAAGACTGTGGAGATGACAGTGGACTTCAAGAGAGACCCTTCTCCACTTCCACCCCTTACCATCCTCAGTAATGCTCTTCCCACCACGGACACCTTCAAGTTTCTGTTATCCACAATCTCCCAGGACCTGAAATGGACAGGCCACATCGACTCTGTCCGGAAGAAGGCCCAACAGACGTTGTACTTTCTGAGACCGCTCAGGAAGTCCTGTGGAGAACATAAGGCTTGCAAAACAGCTAAACAGGTTTTACTGCAGGTTTGAATGGTCCAACCACACAACAGGACCTCTTGCATCACAATCAACATACACACCTCCCCCCAAAGCCCCCCTGTTCACACCTCCATCGTGGTTATCACCCACTCTCTCTCTTTCAGAAGCCGCGCTCGCACTTCAGATCCGCAAGGAGGAAGTGTGTTAGATGTTCCAGAGACAAAAGGTCAGGAAGGCAAAAGGCCAGAGAGCGTGTCCCCCTCCTGCCTGAAAGTCTTTTCTGAACAGCTGGCACCCACTTTTGCTCAGATCTTCAACCATTCCCTGGAGCTGTGTGAGGTGCCCTCGTGCTTCAAAAGCTCCACCATCGTTCCGGTGGCCAAGACGCCCGTCATTACAGGATTGAATGATTACAGACCTGTCGCCATCTGTGGTCATGAAACCCTTTGAGAGGATAGTGTTAAGCCACCTGAGGGACATCACGGGGCCCCTGCTCAACCCCCTGCAGTTTGCCTACCGGGCAAACAGGTCGGTGGACGATGCGGTCAACATGGGGCTACACTACATCCTGCACCACCTGGACACCACAGGGACATACACCAGGATCCTGTTTGTGGACTTCAGCTCGGCGTTCAACACCATCGCTCCCGACATCCTCCACCAGAAGCTCATCCAGCTCGTGGTGCCTGCCTCCACCTGTCAGTGGATCACCAGTTTCCTGACCAACAGGCTGGGGACCATCACATCCGACAACCGGACCACCAGCACTGGCGCTCCCCAGGGGTGCGCACTCACCCCACTGCTCTCCTCTCTCTACACCAGTGGTTCCCAAAGTGGGTGGTCCCGCCCCCCTGGGGGCAGTGGAAAGATCTGGGGGGGGCGGTGAGGAAGAAAGAGGCGGTAGGGGGGCGGCAGTCCGAAGTTCGAAGTTTGAACGTTTGTTTGACAATTTGTACACAACACGTGCAATTACTGACCGCGGGGATCTACGACTTCTTCTTAGTGAGTTCCAGCTTGATGTTGAGAAGCTTATGTCCCTGCACCAAGCACATCCATCCCATTAATATTAAGTATGAGACAATGAAGGTTACTGGTGGAATGTTTATTTACCATTCTATGTTGCTGAAACAGTTAAAACTGCTAAAAAATAAATTGGTTTACTAAATTGGGTTTTATTTGTGAAATACACATTTGTGTTTAACCTTTCTCTTTTCAAATTGCAGCAGACCAAATATCAAGAAAGAGGTGTTTGTTTCCATATGTGTCTATGTGTGGGGGGGGGGGGCGTTAGGAATTCACTGGGGAGCCAAGGGGGCGCCAGCCTGCAAAAGTTTGGGAACCATTGCTCTACACCAACGATTGCTCCTCAGGCGACTCTTCTGTGAAACTCCTGAAGTATGCGGACGGCGCCACTCTCATCGGACTGATCCGGGACAGTGACGAGACTGCATACAGACAGGAGGTGGAGCGGCTGGTCCACTGGTGCAGCCAAAACCACCTGGAGCTGAACCCGCTCAAGACCGTGGAGATGAAAGTGGACTTCAAGACTGTGGAAAAGATAATCGGGACCAACCTCTCATCTATCCAAGACTTATACCTGTCCAGGACCAGGAAACGTGCAAGTAACATCTCTACAGACCCTTCTCACCCAGGTCACAGTCTGTTTGAACTACTCCCCTCCAGACGGCGTTACAGAGCGCTGTATGCCAAAATCAGCAGACACAGACACGGCTTCTTCCCCCAGGCTGTCGCTCTGATGAACTCACACCACTCGTAGAGTCTCAGAGACATCACTGGGAAATAAAATCCTGCTCTTGCCACTTAAATGATGTTAATCACCTGAATGTTGTTAGTCACTTAAATGTTGTACAGAGGCTGAGCTCAACCGGAGTCAAATTCCTTGTTTGGCATGCACTCATTTGGCCAATAAATCAAAATTCTTATTTTGATTCTGAAACTTCGCTGGAGACGACATGAACCAATCATCCAATGCACTTTGCATTTTTTTGTATTTTTGAACTTTTGCAAAATAAAATAGAAGAGAAAATAGACCGCCCAAAGAAACTTGAGCCACCGCTCGCACCTGTCTTAACTAAAAATGTAAAGCACTTTGTTACAGCAGCAGCTGTTGTGAAATGCACAATACATATATATAAAGTTATTTTGTACTGTGTTATAATAAATTATACAAAAAACTGACTGAGAAAACTGACAATTTTTGTTTGTATGATTCGCTTCTATTTTCCCTTTTCATTATGTTATACAATTTCCTCCAGAAGAGTGTATAACACAAAGCAAATTTAAAGATTTACGTGTCGTGCGTACATTGTCTCCATTGGCACGCAGCTTCCAGAAAGGCTGTATGAAAAGCCAGGAGCCTTCATTGCCAGTCCCAGCTAGCGTAACGCGCATTGCGTTCTTTTCCAGAAGGGCCGGCAAACGCTTGTTCACAGTCAAGTACTTGTTGCTCTTCATGTGCAGGAGCTGCAGGTAAACAGAAAACAAATGAATCAAATGTGGGATTTCCTTTCCTCTCATTTTTACACTGCCTGTCAAAGGCAGGTTTCTCCCGTCTTTCTCCCGTGCAGGAGCACAACATTTAAACATTTAATTAAAGAACAAGCACAAAACATACAGGATACAAAACATTCAAATGCGAAAAGTGTAGTGTAAATTCGGTTAAAGACTGGAATTAATAGCGACTCGAGTTTAATGCCTGCACAAAACTTGAGCCCCCCTATCATGGATCATTTTATCAGGATGACAGAGGAAAAACCTAAATCAGTCATTAATTAGAAAGACGCTACACTTGGAATGTTTTTAGTTAGACTTTTCCATCATGCAAGTTAACCACTTTTATTTTTAAACACACACAGGACACAATCCAGTTCTTAGAATGCACACATTTATTTTTGACTACATGGGATTTTGAACAGCGACAACACAAGGAACCTAACTCCTGGTAAAAGAAGAGCAAATAAGAGCTTAACCGGATATAATATAATGGAACCATCGATACAAAAACATCCACCCACCAATACATTCATCCACTCATCCAGCCGTACATACATCCATACATACATACAACGCCACACACACACACATGGATGGATGGATGGATGGATGGATGGATGGATGGATGGACGGAGGGCCGGATTGATGGATTTCCTGGTGTAGTTCTTACCTCTCAGAGAGAACCCGCCATGTAGTACATGGGAACGCGACTTCTGATCTTAATAATGTCACATATGGTGTCCCGCAGGGATCGGTACTTGGACTTACTCTGTTACTAAACTGTATCTACAATGTAAATACTAAACTGTAAACTTGCGGCTGATAGTTTGTGGCCTTCTCCTTAATACGGAAGTTTAATGTTAGTGTGGCCCGCGATTTTATATTTAGATGAGACTACACCTCAACAAAATGTATTGTTCATTGTTACAAAAGATAGCTTACTATGCTTAGTTTCATTTTTCTTAATAAATTCATAGTTTGCTAAAATACATGAAACTTACTTGACAAATATATGCTGATTGAAGTGTGTCATGCAGTTTATTGTAGCCCTTTTAATTGGCAATGGAAAACATCCCAATGAAACATTGTTGCACAGCCACAGGCAGAACAGTTAAATTTCCAATGATTCAATTCGCTCACAGGCTTAAAAACATTTATCAGTCATAAAAACACACGCGCACACACATGCACGCCTGCACCCCCCCCCCCACACACACACACACACGCATACACACACACGCAAACACACGCATACACACAATAAACACAAACACACACTGCACACACACGTACCACAGACGCACTACATACTGTATTTTCCGGACTATAAATTGCTCCGGAGTATAAGTCGCACTAGCCATAAAATGCATAATAAAGATGGAAAAGACTTGTGTGTGCATCGCACACAGGGCGTCTGTGAAGCGTCAGTGCAGTAGTACTGGGGTAGTAGTGCCTGTAGCTAGTGTATGTTGCATGTTGCTTTCTGCTTGTTACCTTCTGCTTTCAGCTCCTGAGGGGTGAGAAGAGGAGCGGAGTGCATAAGCCTCCTCCTGCCGGTAAATAGCCTCTCAACCGTCAAGACTCCTGCAGTGCCTCCCCGCGGCCACACACGGACACTGGGTACCTTGCGGTCCCAGGCTAAACTGCAGGAGATCTCGGAGCAGCAGTGGGCCCCAGAGAGAAGGCGTGCAGGCCCACTGGTATGTGGACACGCTCTGGCGCCTCTCAACGATTGCCCCAGCTATGGGCAAATAGCACGGGCAGATGGGGCTCTTAGTCATGCAAGGCAACCCATCTAGGAGAAGGCCACTCCAATGCAAAACCGAAAACCCCAATGCCTAATGGGTGCACTCACATGCGCTATGGCTACGGGAGTCAACCCCTAACGAAAAAATTGTGGAGAAAAGCCGCATTAGGCATTCACCAATAGAGGTGTTTCTGGCAGTCTTCTGCAACTCTCCTCTACAGAAGGTCATCGTGCACTTCATGCCACTGGAAGATGTAGGGAGGAGCCAAGGCAGTGAGGGGAGAGACTGCGCGCTACTTCCCTCACTATAATCTACTCCTTTGTGCAGGCCCGCTCCAGATACCACACCCTCCACTTCAAGACCCCTCCCCCCCGACTCCAAAGTCCTGCGGTGATGGGGAAGGGCGGTAGGTACAGGTCAGGATGTGACTGGAAGTATCTAGCCCACAGGTGTCAAACTCAAGGCCCGGGGGCCAGATATGGACTTGACTTTGATGTGTGCACTTGGCACCAGGACAGCCTAGGCCGCAGTTCGATGATCCACTTTGTAGTCGCGTCATCGGATTTGCGGCCGCATGTTTTGGACACTCGGGCGAAGAGAGGGGCGGAGCTGTCAACTGATCACCACCTGGTGGTGGGTTGGCTCCGATGGTGGGGGAAGATGCCGGTCCGACTTGGCAGACCCAAACGTTCTGTGAGGGTCTGCTGGGAACGTCTGGCGGAATCCCCTGTCAGGAAGAGCTTCAACTCCCACCTCCGGCAGAACTCTTCCCACGTCCCGGGGGAGATGAGGGACATTGAGTCCGAGTGGACCTTGTTCCGTGCCTTCATTGTTGAGGCGGCCGACCGGAGCTGTGGCCGTAAGGTCATTGGTGCCTGTTGTGGCGGCAATCCCCGAACCCGCTGGTGGACACCGGTGGTAAGGGATGCCGTCAAGCTGAAGAAGGAGTCCTATCGGGCCGTTTTGGCCTGCGGGACTTCGGAGGCAGCTGACAGGTACCGGATGGCCAAGCGGAACACGGCTTCGGCGGTTGCTGAGGCAAAAACCCGGGCGTGGGAGGAGTTTGGCGAGGCCATGGAGAATAACTTCCGGACGGCTTCGAAGAAATTCAGGTCCACTATCCGGCGTCTCAGGAGGGGGAAGCAGTGCAACGTCAACACTGTTTACAGTGGAGATGGCGTGCTGCTGACCTCGACTCGGGACGTCGTGTGTCGGTGGGGAAAATACTTCGAAGACCTCCTCAATTCCACCGACACGCCTTCCATTGTGGAGGCAGGGCCTGGGGACTCTGAGGCGGACTCTCCAATCTCTGGGCTTGAAGTCACTGAGGTAGTTAAAAACTCCTTGGTGGCAAGGCCCCGGGGGTGGATGAGATCCGCCCGGATTTCTTAAGGGCTCTGGCTGTTGTGGGGCTGTCATGGCTGACACGTCTCTACAGCATCACGTGGACATCGGGGACAGTGCCTCTGGATTGGCAGACTGGGGTGGTGGTTCCTCTCTTTAAGAAGGGGGACCGGAGGGTGTGTTCCAATTACAGGGGAATTACACTCCTCAGCCTCCCTGGTAAGGTCTATTCAGGGTTGCTGGAGAGGAGGGTCCGTCGGGAGGTCAAACCTTGGATTCAGGAGGAACAGTGTGGCTTTCGTCCTGGCCGTGGAACAGTGGACCAGCTCTTCACCCTCAGCAGGATCCTCGAGGGTGCATGGGAGTTCGCCCAACCAGTCCACATGTGTTTTGTGGACTTGGAGAAGGCGTTCGACCGTGTCCCTCGGGAGGTCCTGTGGGGGGTGATTCGGGAGTACGGGGTACCGAGCCAACTTATAAGGGTGGTTCGGTCCCTGTATCACAGATGCCAGAGTTTGGTCCGCATTTCCGGCAGTAAGTCGAATTCGTTCCCAGTGAGGGTTGGACTCCGCCAAGGCTGCCCTTTTTCACCGATTCTGTTCATAATTTTTATGGACAGAATTTCTAGGCGCAGCCGAGGCGTTGAGGGTGTCCGGTTTGGGGACCTCAGCATCGCGTCTCTGTTTTTTGCAGACGATGTGGTGCTGTTGGCTTCTTCAGGCCGTGATCTCGAGCTCTCACTGGAGCGGTTCGCAGCAGAGTGTGAAGCGGTTGGGATGAGGGTCAGCACCTCCAAATCCGAGTCCATGGTCCTCGATCGGAAAAGGGTGGAATGCCCTCTCCAGATCGAGGATGAGATCCTGCCCCAAGTGGAGGAGTTTAAGTATCTTGGGGTCTTGTTCACGAGTGAGGGGAGGATGGAGCGCGAGATCGACAGGCGGATCGGTGCAGCGTCGGGAGTAATGCGGACTCTGTACCGGTCCGTCGTGGTAAAGAGAGAGCTGAGCCAAAAGGCAAAGCTCTCAATTTACCGGTCGATTTACGCTCCTACCCTCACCTATGGTCACGAGCTATGGGTCGTGACCGAAAGAACGAGATCCCGGATACAAGGGGCCGAAATGAGTTTTCTCCGCAGGATGTCCGGGCTCTCCCTTAGAGATAGGGTGAGAAGTTCGGTCATCCGGGAGAGACTCGGAGTAAAGTCGCAACTCCTCCACTTTGAGAGGAGCCAAATGAGGTGGCACGGGCATCTCATCAGGATGCCTCCTCGACGCCTCCCTGGGGAGGTGTTCCGGGCATGTCCCACCGGTAGGAGACCCCGGGGACGACCCAGGACGCGCTGGAGAGACTATGTCTCTCAGCTGGCCTGGGAACGCCTTGGGATCCCCCGGGATGAGCTAGATGAAGTGGCTGGGGAGAGGGAAGTCTGGGAGTCCCTCCTGAAGCTGCTGCCCCTGCGACCCAACCCCGGATAAGCGGAAGAAGATGGATGGATGGATGGACAGTTTTTACTCGTCTGATTTGAAAACGAGTTATTTGTCACTTTGTTTTGTAGCTTTGACTGTATATAATATGAGGTGCTCATACATTTATTTGGGTTGACTGTCATAATGGCCCTCCCAAAGAAGCTATGACGACAATGTGGCCCGCGAAAAAAATGAGTTTGACACCCCTGATCTAGCCCAACCCTGCACACTAGGCGGCGTGAGACATATGGTCGCCGAGGAGCAGGATGGAACAGCGCTCTTTTCCGGCAGCCTCTCATGCGACTGAGCACCTCCTCCATGCTCACCCTGAATAGGGAAGGGCCTAGAAAAGGTGGCCTAAAAATGGTCTGTTCTGCTCAACCCGGGCATCCTGCCGCAGTTGCCAGGTCATACCTCTATGCGGTCAAAAATACAAGAATAAGAAAACCTACATCAATCTCATCATTGCAACCAGGAACACTTTTGGATGCGCGTGATGACTCTTGTCGCCCCCGAAGAAGAACAGCGCTTGTTGCCCACGAGCTGCAG
Organism: Syngnathus typhle; assembly: GCF_033458585.1. Taxonomy (NCBI): domain Eukaryota; kingdom Metazoa; phylum Chordata; class Actinopteri; order Syngnathiformes; family Syngnathidae; genus Syngnathus; species Syngnathus typhle. The sequence continues at coordinate 25,906,666 of NC_083739.1, read as the reverse complement.
AGATATAACAGATATTGCATTTCTCAGCGAAACCCGCTTGCATGGAAAGAACTCTATAACAGAGGTGGGACAAGGCTACACCTTCTTCTGGAATGGGCTTCCGGAAGGCTCCCACCGTCTCCATGGTGTAGGTTTTGCTGTGCGATCAAGCCTTCTTCAGAGGATCCCTGAATCTCCAGTCGGCATCAGTGAAAGACTGATGACCTGGCGGATTCCCCTCACAAAAAAACGATATGCCAGCCTCATCAGTGCATATGCTCCAACACTGGATGCTGACCCTGAGTGCAAGAAACTCTTCTACACCTCCTTGCACACCGCCATGAATAAAACAGCCCTCACCGACAAGCTCATTCTACTCGCCGATTTTAATGCGAGAATGGGCTCTGACGGTGTTTTATGGAAGGATGTGCTTAGGCAGCACAGTGTTGGTAAGATCAATGCGAATGGTCTCCGCCTCCTCACATTTTGCTCTAAGTATCGACTGGTGATCACAAACACCTTGTTCCAGCTGAAGAACAAGTTCAAGACCTCCTGGCAACATCCTCGCTTCAAACACTGGCATCTCCTAAATTACATCATTGTCCGCCAAGCTGACAGGAAGGAGGTGCGAGTCACCAGAGCCATGCGTGGAGCTGACTTCTGGACAGATCACCGTCTAATCAGAGCCAAACTCATCCTGGAACCCCGTCCTCCTCTCAGAAAAACACCACCCTACAGGCGGCTCAACTGTGATGCACTGAAGTCTACGCACTCAGTCAACCTGCTCAGGGAACAGATTGCTCTACAACTGTCTAAGATCCCTGAAACACCAACTGATGTCAACATCAGCGCTACCTGGAGCACCCTTCGCACTGCCATTCACCAGGCGGGAGTAGAATCCATAGGCTACACCAGACGGAGACACCAAGACTGGTTCAACAACAGTGCATCTGGTATCCACAACCTACTTCAGGCAAAACACAAAGCTCTTGCAGCTCACCTTTCCAACCCCCAATACAGCTCGCTGAAAGCCAACTACAACGACATCCGGGCTGAAACCCAGCACACCCTCAGAGCCATGGGGAATGATTGGTGGGTCAAGAAAGCCAGCGAGTTACAGCATCACGCGGATACTAACAACTCCCATGCGCTCTACGATGCCATCAAGTCTATCTATGGCCCACAGAGAAAGAACATAGCCCCGGTCAACTCAGCAGATGGTACCATCCTGTACAAGGACAAACAACAGATCCTTGACAAATGGGCTGAGCATTTCAACACCCTGCTGAACACCTCATACCCAACCCGCATGGACAAACTTGCCGACGTCCCCTGCCTGCCACCGGTCATTGATCTGGACTCCCCCCCTGCTTCGCCGAGGTACGGAAAGCCATCGCCGGCCTGAAAAACAACAAGATTGATTTGATGGAATCCCGGCAGAAATTCTGAAGCATGGCGGGTACCTCCTCAACTGCCGACTACACCAGCTGATCACCACCATCTGGTTATCTGAAGTCATCCCGCAAGATTGGAAAGATGCCAACATCATAACAATCTTTAAGCGCAAAGGTGACAAAGCAGACTGTGGGAACAGCAGAGGCATTTCCCTCTTATCAGTGGCCCGGAAGATACTACCACGGATCATGCTACTCCGTCTAGCATCCCATGTCAGTGAGAACATCCTGCCTGAATCCCAGTGCGGCTTCCGGCGTAAGCAAGGCACTGTAGACATGATTTTTGTTACTAGACAGGTACAGAGAGAAATGCAGAGAACACTGCAAAGACCTGTACCTAGCTTTCATTGATCTGTCCAAGGCCTTTGACACAGTCAACCGGGAACTGTTTTGGGAAGTGCTGGGGAAGCTGGGGGTTCCACCCAAGTTCAGAAACCTCCTGCGTCAGTTCCACGATGGAAGCCTGTGTGACTGTTGGTGGCCAACGATCCACATTTTTCAGTGTGAATGTGGGGGTCAAGCAAGGGTGTGTTCTAGCACTAACCATCTTCAACATTTTCCTGTCTACCGTCACCCTCCTCTCTCATATACTCCTTGACCCCTCCGATGGGGTACAGATATACGTAGTACAGATTGGATGGCAACCTATTCAATATTCCAACACATCCTGGAGCTACAGGATGCAGATGACTGTGCTCTCCTTGCTCACTCACCACAGTCCCTACAGCGTGCGCTAAATGTGGTCGCCTCCTTGTACACCCCCATTGGTCTTAACATTAATATCAAGAAAACACAGATAGTTGTGCAAGAGTCCACCCCCCCAAACCTGCGCACCCACCTTCACCTTCGATGGTCATCCCCTTTCCATCGTCCCATACTTTACCTCCCTAGGCAGTATTCATTCCCCCTCCTGCAACATCGACGATGACATTCAGGTCCGCATCGGCCTGGCCTCCGCTGCCTTGGGCAGGCTCAGCTCCAGGGTCTTCCAGAATATGAGTCTTACTATCTCCACCAAAGCAGCTGTGTATAAGGCAGTATGTCTGTCTACACTGCCATATGGCTCGGAAACCTGGACACCCTACCAGAGGCACATACGAACTCTCGAGGCCTTCCACATCCGCTGCCTGCAAAGGCTCCTGGGTGTGTCTTGGGAAGACAGGGTGCCCTATGTCGAGATCTTCGAACGGACCCACACAGCATTGCCCTGCTCCTTGCGCAGAAACATCTACGTTGGGTAGGTCATGTGATCCGTATGCCTACCCACCGCCTCCCTAGGCAGATCCTCTATGGCCAGCTTTTGGGTGGTCAGAGACCTGCAGGGGCTAGAAAAAGCGCTACAAGGATCACCTCAAAACCCTCCTGAAGAAGTGTGACATTACACCTACAGCACTTGAGTCCCTGGCTGCTGTTCGCCACACCTGGAGTTCCACCTGCCACCAGGGTATTACTCACCTTCAGGAGCAGGCCACAGAGAGGAGGATACAACGCCGTGCACAGAGGCATCAGTGTGCTGCAGGGCCAATGCCCTCCAGTACCATATACCCCCGTCCTTCATGTGGCAAGACCTGCGGATCACGCATCGGCCTGCACAGCCACATGGCTATGCACCGCCGCAAAACACCCTAATAACTGTCCATACTTTTAATCTGGAGCAACGTCATCATCGAAATCGATGGACTGCCCTAGTAGTAGTTAGTTAGTTAGTTAGTTAGTTAGTTAGTTAGTTAGTTAGTTCGTTAGTTAGTTAGTTAGTTTCTCCCGTTTCTATTGAAACATTGGGCGACGAGTTCTCCCCATTTGCTCCGGTCACTGGCCCCTTCTGGCTCCATGCCAGCTGACTCCCATCGCTCTCAGGTCTTCCTTGGCTGTTTGTCTCCACGTCTTCTTTGACCGCCCTCTGTGGAATAACGACGAGGCTGACGTCAGGGTGCACGCGCGGCGTTGTTGAAGAAGTACGAGGAATTTGATCGATGGATTTAATGATTTAGAGTGCACAGATGGTTTGATTTTTTTAATTAATTTATTTATTTATTTACCTTGGTATGGCGCCGTGAGTGGCTGCCTCCCAGCAGTGTTCTCTCTTTTCCTCTTCATTTCCTTCTTTTCTCCTTTTTCTTTCTGTCTTTTTGTCCATTCGGCGATGCTGGTGCCTTCTACCGCACCTCGGTATCTCTTCGGATCGGATATTTTTTATTTTTTTCTCCCTGGGACCGGGATCATCGGTCGAGACCGGCGTAACTCTACGACGGCTTCCTGCTTATCCGGCCAGTGATGACCGGGTCCCTCGCCTTGGCCTTGCAGCCGCAACCCCTGTGGGTAGTCCGCTCCCTCCTCGTGTTCGTCGGAAACCAACGACTTTCCCCATCCTAGCCCCGTGGTGACCATCTGCACGTGCCTCGACTGGGTGCCCAGGACGCTGCTGTTTTCACCGATTCACGACCACGGCGTTGAACTGGACTGCCCTTACACATGTCTATGGACCCCGTGGAGGCTATGTTGTGTGTTTTGGGTGTTCTCTTGTATTGAGAGGTGCTGGTTGGCCGCTGTTACTTTTTTTCCTTTGTCTTTTAGCTTTTATTTTCTTTGATGGCTTTTATCTTGAGCACTTTCTGACTTTCTTTGTGGCGCCGTTGTGTGGCAGCCTTATGAGAGCCTATTGAGTTGCGCTCATGCCATTTGTGTGTCTTTTGTATACCCACTCTGTGGTATGGATACTGCTGGGGACTGAATTTCCCCACCCCTGGGATCAATAAATATTCAATCAATTAATCAATCAATCAAATGCAGCTTTCCTTTTCTTGGAAGTCGTAGCCTCTTCTTCTTTCGACTCCTCATTGGACTTTTTTCCCTTTGCGAAGAAGCTTTCCAAACATCTCTGTTTCTTGCTCATTTTTCTTGCTTCGCAGGCTCGACTGAGGTGACATGTCACGTGACCGAGACGACCGTCTTGACCTGAATTAATTGATCGTCGATACATTTTTATTCTTATTTTTTTTTCTGTGCGGGTTGGCAAGTGACCCACGGATCGGTACCGGTCCACGGCCCGGAGGTTGGGGACCCCTGTTCTATGTCGCTTACGACAACACAGTTATCAACACAGGCCCAGACCGGCCTCATGTGATTTAGTGTGAGGATAAAATGTGAAAGTATGTAATAATGTGTTAATTTCACACATAAATCGCTCCAGATTATAAATTGCACACACTATCCGGGAAATATGATACTCCCCCCCCCCCCCCACACACACACACACATGAATCTTTTGACAAATCATCCCACTGAGCAACCACCACACCCAGTGTGTGCACGTGGGTGCATTGAAACAAAGTCAATATTAAAAGAAGCATGAACTACATGACTACACATGACAAGGAAGGGGTTAGTCTGTGCAAAACGTTTGTTACCCAACACAAGACACATTTTACCGCGGCACCATTGAGAGCGTCCTCTCCAGCTGTATTGCTGTTTGGGGTGGCGGCTGCACTGACTACAACTTGAAGGGCCTGCAGCGCATAGTGAACACGGCTGGTAAGATTATTGGTGCTTCGCTCCCCTCCTTGAAGGACATTTACACCTCCCATCTCACCCGCAAGGCGACCACGATTGTGAGTCACCCCGCTCACTCTTTGTTTGAGCTTCTGCCCTCTGGGAAGAGGTACAGGAGCCTGCACTCCCGCACCACCAGACTCTCCAACAGCTTCATACTCCAGGCTGTTAGGATCCTGAACTCGCCCCCCCTTTCTGCGTAGCGTCCTGTACTTTGCGTTATGCTTACTGTCTGCTGTACGCACACTGGCTCAGTTTTGCTCCTCTTATTCATTGGGTTATTTGTTTATTATTTATTCATCACTCATTTTATTTATTTATTATTTATTTATTAGTTATTGTTTGTGCCTTCTTGTTTTCATTTTGTGTCATCTACTTGTATGTTTATCGTGTACTATGTCTCGTCACCGTGGGATGGAGGAAACGGAATTTCGGTTACTTTGTGTGTCTGACATATGAAGGGATTGACAATAAAGCTGACTTTGACTTTGACAAGACAGTGTTATGAAAGTTGCGTAAAAAGTACCTGTATGACGGTGCCATATTTCACCACATCTCCATGAATCTTCTTGTTTTCCGTTTCGTTCTGCTTCTGCTCCAAGTTTGATGCATGCTACACCACACACAAACACACACATATGTCAATGTGTGACACACATTCACCCATCAGTTATTTTACTGGATTTTGACTAATTTTGCAAGGCCTACAAAATAGTGTTTTAAATAGCTATCTAAACATAGGAAGAGAGAAATATTAGAAGATTCTCTTCTTTCGGCAGAAGACAAGTTAGTTTCTATGTTTTTCCGTTCTTTAGCAATTAGCATTACAAAATAGTTTAATCAAAATTGAAATTTATGAGTAGAAAATCCAAGAAAATTATTTTTTTTAGTAAAATAATGCATTTAACATATAATTTCAACATTGAGACAGCTCAAACTAATAACTAATGCTTTCCTTCAACAAAACTACATAAACACTACAAAAAGGAGATCTGACAGCAGAATATTACCTGAAAATAAACTATCAAACTGAACTACAGTAATCCCTCGTTTATCGCGGATACTTGGTTCCAAAACCACCCCCCCAATAAGTGAGATCCGCAAAATAGGGTCACCCTCTCATCTGTACATTTTTGTGTTGTCAAGTGACATGGGAATACAGATGGTGCATAATTGAATATTGGATTTGGCCCGGTCAAATGGGTAAACCTAATTCAGGTGGTAATTCCAAAATTTCACAAGAAGATGGTGCTAAAGCTTGACATAGGGGTAACCTGATGGGACACTAATAAATCAAAAAAATTAAATTGGTAGCAATCAGAAAGACGCGACATGTTTCGAATAACACATGGTAACACGCAATTTTGGATTGATTAATTTCATTTTGCTTTGCCACAACATGCTTTGAAACTTCTTGAGTATTTTAATCTGCTAACTAGGAGGACCAATTATCATGGTGGGTGATGATAATGTGACATAATAACCACAGTGGAATTAATATGCAATTTATTTTATTTTGCTTTGCCATATTATGCTTTGAAATTGCTTTAGTAGTTTAATCTGCTAGAACCCATTATTATGGCTTATTAATTAATTAATTAGGTTGTCCTCAGACAAGCTTCCATAGTTGAAGCTATACATTGCTATTAATGACTGTGGGGTGCAGCTCCTCACAAGATCCCCAATCCAACCCTTAATGCTGAGTGTCAAACAGGGAGGCATCGGGTTCCATTTTATAGTCTTTTGGTATGACTCGGCCAGGTATCGAACCTACAACCTCCCAGTCTCAGGGCGGACTCTCATACCACAAGGACACTGAGCTGGTTATTAAGATTAACTGTTAAATTGATTATTTTGAAAACATGTGCAATGTTTAATCAATACCTACCATTTATTCAGCACTAATGTTAAACACACATATGAATAAATCGACAGGTTTAGTGAGGAGAGAGGGGGGTAATGCTATTTGATGGCGCATAAGCCTGAGAGAGGACCTATTGCTTGAACAAATGTCACACTGACCTAAATTGGAGTTAATTTGCCGGATAGCCCATGCCATAACAAGCATTGAAATTCGGAAACAGGATAATAATAATAATAATAATACATTTTATTTATAAGGAGCCTTTCAAGGCACTCAAGGTCGCCGTACAGACATAAAATAGCATAAAAATTGACCGGAGAGCAGCGGCAGCAAGTCGCACCAGCGTTCACTCACATTTGAAGACACAATTACAACATATTTTCAAGATAAAAAAAAAAAGTGACCTAATTATACACTATGCACAAAAAAGCTGCGTTAGCTTAGCTCAGGCGCCGCGCGGCTAGTTGGCGTGGGCCATGCGCGTGTCGCCGCTGAGGAAGTTGAGCATAGTCTGCACCAGCTCAGGCAGGTCGTAGTCATCCTTCCAGGCCCAGTCGCGTTTGCCGTTGGAGTCGTCAAAGTCCATCGGCCAGGAGTCGGCGATGGCCTGCCGGACGGGGTCCGCATTGAGACCTCCAGCTCGGGCACGTGCTTGCGCAGCTCCCGCACCAGCGCTTTGGGCGAGAAGCTCATGGCGTTGATGTTGTACGTGCGCATGCTGAGCGTGTCGGCCGGCGCTTCCAGCACCTCCAGGGTGGTGGTGCGCAAGCAGTCGTCGATGTAAATCATGGGAAGCCGCGTGTCGAGTCGCAGAAATCACTCATACTTGCCCGTCATTAGCCAGGCTAGCCGGGTTGCATTGGCAAGGGCTCCTAGTAAGCAGCCAGCTGGTAGTGGAGGTTGTTGCTATTGCTTCCGCCCATGTGGCCTGTGTCTGATTGAACAAACCATGAACCATCCCCGAGAAGATGCTGATCCTGACGGAAAAGGGGTCACGCTGCACAAGCAGGTGGTTGTCTTCATCTATTTTTAGAAATTGGCGTGGGAACGCAGTTTGATTCAAACCGGTATAAATATGGGATTCGACAGATCACGGGGCTTCTTCTTGTCCGGAGAGACTGAGGTGCTGTCCGAGTGCACAGAACATCCTTTAGACGAAGATAGATGTTTCATTCTTTTTGAGATTAGACCAAAATCCGTTAAAATGAATTTCTAGCGTCTTCAAAATTGGACTTTGGTAAAAATCAAGCTTTGAAATAGAAGAGAAATAGAAATAGGACTGCTCCTCTTCTCCGCAAGCCTTTTTTTTTTTTAGATTGGCTTTTTGGAATTAGCTGGCCTGATCAATTACTCGTTCCATCAAATAGCATTTTCTACCTTCCAGCACGCCCACGACCCCCGTTTTCTGTACCGCTTAGTCCCCACTGGGGTCGCGGGCGTGCTGGAGCCTATCCCAGCCATCATCGGGCAGTAGGCGGGGGACACCCTGAACCGGTTGCCAGCCAATCGCAGGGCACACAGAGACAAACAACCATTCGCACTCACACCTAGAGACAATTTGGAGTGTTCAATCGGCCTACCAAGCATGTTTTTGGGATGTGGGAAGAAACCGGAGTGCCTGGAGAAAACCCACGCGGGCCCGGGGAGAACATGCAAACTCCACACAGGGAGGGCCGGAGGTGGAATCGAACCCGCACCCTCCCAACTGTGAGGCTGACGTGCTCGAGAGAACTTCGACAACAAATAATTCCAAGGCAATGAGCTTGGTGAGTGGAATTGTTTTTATTTGTTGGAATTATCGAGATTTCTAATTATTTTTTTCACATATATTCCATTTCTACTTTTTAACTACCGTATTTTCCGGACTATACAGCGCACCTAAAAACCTAAAATTTTCTCAAAAGCCGACAGTGCGCCTTATAGTCCGGTGCGCCTTATATATGGATCAATTGATGAATTTGTTGATCCATACTGGTTGTACACAGTGCTCTGCCAAAATGTTTTTGTACGTTTTAGTACGACTAGTAAATTACAAGGTCGCATCGCTTCCCAACATTACAGTAACTGTAGTCAGGGGGCGTCACCGAATAGCTGTTGTACCCGCGAGGCTATTTCATTTCAAAATAGGCTGCTCCGTTAATGTTTCGAGAAAATTTACGGATTGATATGGAAGGGAAACATACGTAAGCAGTACCAATGTGTTAGATCGAACTTTAGTCAGTTCCGATCATTTTTTAGGAGATCGTTTGAGAAACGCGATTGTTTACACTTTGCTGAGGCTCATGGGAGATTGGGAGCTGAGGCTCATGGGATTTTGCGGACGGCCAATGCGATAACGATAGCTGCTATACGCACCAAGCTATTTCATGTCAAAATAGGGTGCTCCGTTAATGTTTCGAGTAAATCTACGGATCGATATGGAAGGGAAACATAGTTAAGTAGTACCAATGCGTTAGATTGAACTTTAGTCAGTTCCGATCATTTTACAGGAGCTCGTTTGAGAAACGCGATTGTTTACACTTTGCTGAGGCTCATGGGAGATTGCGAGCTGAGGCTCATGGGTTTTTGCGGATGGCTAATGCTATAACGATAGCTGCTATACGCACAAAGCTATTTCATGTCAAAATAGGCTGCTCTGTTAATGTTTCGAGGAAATCTACGGATCGATATGGAAGGGAAACATAGGAAAGTAGTACCACTGCGTTAGATCAAACTTTAGTCAGTTCCGATCATTTTACAGGAGATCGTTTGAGAAACGCGATTGTTTACACTTTGCTGAGGCTCATGGGAGATTGTGAGCTGAGGCTCATGGGTTTTTGCGGATGGCTAATGCTATAACAATAGCTGCTATACGCAGCAAGCTATTTCATGTCAAAATAGGCTGCTTTGTTAATGTTTCGAGTAAATCTACGGATCGATATGGGAGGGAAACATAGGTAAGTAGTACCAATGCGTTAGATCGAACTTTAGTCAGTTCCAATCATTTTATAGGAGATCGTTTGAGAAACGCGATTGTTTACAGAGGGCTCGTTGGTTATTGGCTAGTAGGTGCATACCGCAACCCTAGTCAACCTCAGTTTGTTGCAGTATAACTTCTATTTTATGCGCCTTATAGTCCGGTGCGCCTTATATATATGGACAAAGTTTTAAAATGGGCCGTTCATTGAAGGTGCGCCTTATAACCCGGTGCGCCTAATAGGGCGGAAAATACGGTATTTAATTTTGATTCAAAATATTTTTTCCTATTTTAAATCTTCCAAATATAACTATTTAATCATTTCATTTTGATTTAAAATAGTTCCCTGTTTTAATCCTTTTCGATCTAATTGTATAACCTTTCAGCTCAGTGGCCTAGTGGTAGAGTGTCCGCCCTGAGACTGGAAGGTTTTGGGTTCAAACCCCGGCCGGGTCATACCAAAGAGTATAAAAATGGGACCCATTGCCTCCCTGCTTGGCACTCAGCATTAAGGGTTGGAATTGGGAGGTTAGATCACCAAATGATTCCCGAGCGCGGCACCGCTGCTGCTCACTGCTCCCCTCGGGGATGGGTTAAATGCAGAGGACAAATGTCGCCACACCCAGATGTGTGTGTGTGACAATCATTGGGTCTTTACCTTTACCAATGACTCCTGTACCACTGTAAGTGACATATGTACACGAACGTAAAACAGGAAGTGGTATCGCCTGAAAACGGCCTTCAAAATAAATCACCCTACCTCAAATCAAAGCACGGGTGAACAACATAAATAACATGGCGAATTCTTAACACATATGTTTTTAGAACAATTTTTATTATTATAATTTTCTATAACAAGGTACAAGTGTACATACTGTAAACATGTTTTTAGAACTCTTATTATAAAAAAAAAAATCTATAACAAGGTACAACACTGTAAATATGTTTCTCGAACTCTAATTATTATAACAATATTTTTATAAAACGGTACAAGTGTACGCACTGCAATTGTGCGGGCACTCCTTGCCTTCTGCTGCCGCACGTTTTGTTTGCGTTTTATTTTTATTTTAGTATTATTTTCATGTTTTATTTTGGTTTTTAATTTTTTTTTTTAATTTGGAAAAGAAAACTGCGATGAAGTGAAACCGCGATAAACGAACCGCAATGTACCAAGGGATTGTGACGTCATGATGGGGCCGCGGATGGCCGCCACGGTGAGTCGCTCTCTGGTATTTTGTGTGTTTTCTGTGTCCTCTGCTGTCCATCCCGGATCACTTTTACCAGAGAAGCACTGTTAAACATCGGACAGTCTTCTCCTGATATTTTCTCTCCTGTTCTCTTTGATCCAGACTGTTTGACGGAGATTTTAGCCAGAGCGGCGGTGCTATACAAGCTAGCACGTCAAAGACGACGTGGCAAACGCGTCTGAGCCCTCGCCGTGGCCCTCGTAAAGCTGAGGCGGAGCGGGTTCCGTTCTGCCCTACCATCAATTCATCTGGCGAATGTCCGCTCCCTGGCGAACAAGTTAGACAAACTGCTGCTCCTCACTTCAAGGAACACGGACTTCAACAGATCTGCCAAGCTGTGCTTTGTTGAAACGTGGCTTGCGGACGCACCCCCCACCACGCCCAGGAGCTAGCTGGGTTTCAGCTAATGCGTGCAAACCGCAGCCCAGAGCTCACCGGAAAATCAAAGGGAGGTGGTCTCTGTTTCTATATTAATGAACATTGGTGTACTGATGTCACGGTGTTGAAAGAGTCTTGCAGCCCTCTCCTAGAAACACTTTCCATAAACTGCCGGCCGTTTACATTCCACCACACACACGTGCGAGTGAAGCAATTCACACATATGTTATTCTACACTATTCACTTTATTATTGTGTGAAGGCAATGACCTTCACACATCTGTTATTCTACACCATTCTCTATTATTATTAGTGTGAAGGTGAAGACCTTCACACTATTGTTATTGCTGTCCTTTATTATTAGTGTGAAGGTGAATTGTTGTTATTGTTATTGTTATTGTATTGCGTCATATGATGGCGCCGCAAATGCAGCCACGGTGAGTCCCTCTCTGTTTATTTGTCTTATTTTGTGTGTTTTCTGTGTCACTTTTACCAGAGAAACACTGTTAAACATCGGACAGTCTTCTTCTGGTATTTTCTCTCCTGTTCTTCCCAATTCAGCCTGTTTGTCGGAGATTCTAGCCGGAGCGGCGGTGCTGTACAAGGTAGCGCGACGACGGCGGCGCGGAAAACGAGCCGGAGCACTCGTAAGGCTGAGGCAGAGAGGGTTCCGTTCTGCCCTACCGTCAATTCATCTGGCGAATGTCGGCTCCCTGGCGAACAAGATGGACGAACTGCTGCTCCTTACTTCGAGGAACACGGACTTCAGCAGATCCGCCGCGCTGTGCTTTGTTGAAACGTGGCTCAGCGAACAAACCCCCCACCACGCCGTGGAGCTAGCGGGGTTCCAGCTAACGCAAGGAGATCGCAGCGCGGAGCTCTCCGGAAAATCAAAGGGAGGTGGTCTTTGTTTCTACATTAATGAACGTTGGTGTACTGATGTCACGGTGTTGAAAGAGTTTTGCAGCCCTCTCCTAGAAACACTTTTCATAAACTGCCGGCCGTTCTATTCACCACGTGAGTTCACCTCAATCGTCATGGCGGCTGTTTACATTCCACCACACGCACGTGCGAGTGAAGCCACGCAGATGCTGGCTGACCAGGTAACAGATATGGAGAAACTTCTACCAAACTCACTAATCATTGTTCTGGGTGATCTTAACAGGGCGAACCTCGCACACGAACTCCCCAGATACAGACAGCACGTAACGTGTCGCACCAGAGGGGCACAGACTCTGGACCACTGCTACACCGTGATCAAGGATGCATACAACTCTGCGGCTCGTGCAGCTTTAGGACTCTCGGACCACTGTCTAGTTCATGGGTGGGCAAACTACGGCCTGCGGGCCACATCCGGCCCACGGGACCGTTTAATCCGTCCCGCCAACCCTGAACAAATTGTATTATTAAACTTTTTTTTTTTTGGTCATTTTGCCTGCAATGACTGCGTTTCCCCAGTAGATGGCGAAGCGCTCGCCTGTGCATTTACTACCGGAAGCCGTGTCAGAAAGCTCGGTGCACACTCACAAGTGCGTGTACGTACTCAGTAGTACGGACATGGCGCACTCGCGCTCTATTCGTATCAGTCCCGAATTTAGAGCGTGGGCTTTGACGACAGCATTCTTGTACTTTGCGCGCTGAGCTTTCAGATGCAGTTTTGCCACAAACCTTCCTCTGGAATCCTTCCATTAAAATGAGTCGCCCAAGAAAAAGCAAGGTGGACACAGTGCCGAGCGTTTAAAAGAGAGTGGCCTGTTGTAACTTGTTAAGTTGCTCATCATACATTTATTGATTTGCATGATTGGAATTTATGTAATTTTATTTTGACGCACCGGAAGTGTTTTATTTTGAAGGTGTTTTTGCGGAAATGTTTGCATTCCAACTTTGTCTATCGTTATCTAACAACATAGTGTCTTCCTTTTCGTTCCATACAATAAAAAGAATAGTAAACGTACACAAAAGATTTCAGAGCCTCCGTCATCATTGGAGAAGCCGTCACTACGTAAAATTTTGGAGCGGAAACCTGGAAAGTAAGGACTTAACATGTGCTTCGAACGAAGTGAACAGCTAACGGCTCTGTGGAGTAGTAGCCGTCATGACGGAGGGAATGGAGCGATTGAAGAGGAAGCGAGCGACTATCCGCGCCGCTACAACGAAGCTGTTTACCCGTCTCGAAGAGGAGATGGGAAAGGAAATACCAGATACTAACAAGGTGCGTGAGCTACTGGCAGTTTTATCATCAAAAGAGGAATGTTTACTGGACTTGGACAAGGGCATAGAAAATGAAACACCCACAGACGATCTGTACACTGAGATTGCAAACACGATGGATTACATGGACCGGGTTCTCACGTGGAAAGTCCGCGGCACCTCCTTCATCGGGTCACAGGAGAACATCGGCGATGTCCCGAGAATGTGCGTTAGCGATGTAAGCACAGGCGCATTTCCGTCACAGTCCAGACAGACTGTTAAACTTCCGAAGCTCATGATAGACAAGTACGATGGTGAAATAAGCCAGTGGCAGGAATTTCGGTCACAGTATGAAACAGCTATTCACAAGAATGATGCACTATGCAAGACAGATACATTTACCTATCTCAGATCCTACCTGACTGGAGCAGCTGCCAGAACTATTGCAGGGCTCACAATAACAGAAGCTAACTATGATGCTGCAATAGAGCTACTCCAAAGCCGTTTTGGGAGAAAGGACATTGTGATAAGTGCCCACATGTCCAAATTACTGAACTTGACACCTGTTAGAAAATCCTCTGATGTTGCTGCTCTGACACATTTATATGATGAATGTGAGATCCAGATACGCAGCTTGGAGTCTCTGGGAGTACAGAGTGACACGTACGGCTGCTTGCTTTGTCCAGTGCTTTTACAGCTTGTCCCAGAGGACATTGCACTTGCCTACTGTTGGAATCATTTAAGTAAAGCCTTGTCATTTACGAGTTTATGGCTTTCCTTTTATCTATGTTCTTCCTCTTTAGTGACAGGGATGTCTTTTGATCCCAGAGGACATTGCACTTGCCTACTGTTGGAATCATTTAAGTAAAGCCTTGTCATTTACGAGTTTATGGCTTTCCTTTTATCTATGTTCTTCCTCTTTAGTGACAGGGATGTCTTTTGATCCCTGTCAGCCATATGTGTCCTTCCTGTCCTTTTGTTATCTGTGTGTTTTTGTTCCTGTAAGAGGCCTTCACTAACAATGAGCAGAGCTTATTTGCATAGGCGAAATGTTCTTATTTGGTTGAAAGAAACTCCATTCCTTTTAGTTAACTGTAGGTTTGGTTCATAGATTGTTGTTGATCAGAACTGTTTTTCTTTATTAAGTGTTAAACACAGTTTGAAGTGGTTGCGTACAAGTTATCCCATATTTACTCAAGTCTTGTTCAAGTGTTTAGGACAAGTCACTCATTGTTATTGCGTGTTAATTTACTAAGTAGATAAAGTCTAGCCAAGGTTTAGTTGCATTGTTCCACAGGAAAGCGGCAATTGAAGTTATCTGATCTCACTCGCGGACTACTCGGCCAACAACTGGAGAAGAACAGATGGACAAACTCTGCGGGGGTCACGGGCCGACAATGAAGTGCTAATTCACACACTACATTCCTTAGCTAATCAACGTTGCTACAGACACAATCTTCCCTCCCTTTAGTGTAGCAACGCCTCTGTAACCAGGGCAACCAAAACATTAAATAGAGGAGCACGTGGAGGGAGAACTCAGAATTGATGGAGATTGTAACTGAGTTTCCTCTCTCTATCGTTCTCCTCGCGGGGAAACCTGTTCTGGTTCTTTTCTTCTCTTCCTTCCAACGTGTGGTTAAATGTCTGATGGTATTTAGACCTGACACCTACACTCGCCAACCAAACTCCACCAACGACTGGAAGGTACAAGAGTTGATTCAGTTTCTGCAAAATGAAGTGCAAAGCAGAGAACGGGCGCTTCAGCTTACAAGACCTGGCCAAAGCTCCAAAGACTCTAGCCCACATCACAAACATGTGGGTAAGTCATCCTACGCTGACAAACCCAGAAAGTGGAGCATTCCGTCAGCAACCGCTTTGCATACAGCCAACACCGTGCCCCGGTCCTGCATGTATTGTGACAGTAGCGAACACAAGCCAGAGAACTGTCCTGAATATACTGTAAGTGCACGTAAGGATACGCTGAAAAAACTTGGACGGTGTGATGTTTGTTTAGGCCCAAAACACATCGCAAAATACTGCAGAGTGAAAGTTTTGTGTAGCCAGAGAGATATTTTAGCTCTGAAATATCCCAGCTAAGGTTAAAACAGAATGTGAAGGGAGAATCTAAACTCCGAGACTTGAGACCATTTGTAGATGAAAACGGTCTACTTAGTGTTGGAGGTAGACTACAGAACTCTGATATTAGTTTCAGAGAGCAGCATCCCTGGATACTCCCAACAAATCACAAGTTTTCAGAGTTGTTGGTTCTATCATGCCATGAAAGGGTGATGCATTCTGGTGTCAGAGACACATTGATTCAACTAAGAGAACATTACTGGATTTTGAGAGGAAGGCAGCTGGTTAAACGTCTCATTTCAGGCTGTTGCATTTGCCAAAAACTAAAGGTTACAGCAGCACAACAGATCACTGCTCCTTTGACGCGAGACAGAGTTACTGAGTCACTTCCTTTTGAAGTCACTGGTGTAGATTTTGCAGGACCTTTGTATGTAAAAGTTAAAGGGCTTCAGCCTGTAAAGGCATACACTGCACTATTTACATGTGCAGTAACAAGAGCAGTACATTTAGAGTTAGTTTCAGATCAGACCACAGAAAATTTCCTATTAGCTTTAAAACGATTCATAGCAAGACGAGGGCTATGTAGGATCATTTATTCTGATAATGCTAAAACATTCAAAAGAGCGGACAAAGATTTGAAAGAGTTATGGAACACTATGAAGGAGTCAGAGCTCAGAGATTTCTTTGCAAACAAAGGGATCACTTGGAAGTTCATAGCTGAGCGAGCTGCTTGGTGGGGGGGCCTTTGGGAAAGGCTAGTGAGATCTACGAAAACTTGCTTAAAGAGGGTACTAGGGAAAGCATCCCTGAACTTTGAAGAGCTCACAACTGTACTTTCCGAGGTTGAAGCAGTGTTGAATTCTAGGCCTCTGTCCTATGTACATAGTGATGCTTTAGAACCCCCAGCCACTTACTCCTTCACACTTCCTGGTTGGTAAACGCCTGACTTCCTTGCCACCAAAGACTGTTTCTGTACCAGCCCATGTAAATACTGCCAATCGAGAGGAGCTCGGTAAAAGGTGGAAATATCGGCAGAGACTTTTGACCAGCTTTTGGAACAGCTGGCGCAGAGACTATTTGATGAACTTAAGATCAGCTCACAAGGTGGACACTCCTACCCCAACAGCCCTTAAAGTAGGAGATGTGGTTTTGATCGGAGAGGATAAAATACCCAGACAGATTTGCAAAATGGGAAGAATTGTTGATGTTTTTCCAGGCAGGGATGGTCTTGTATGTTCATGCAATGTTCGCACTTCAACAGGCAGTTTATTAAGAAGACCTGTTCAGTTATTGTATCCCTTAAAAGTGTGTTAACGATTAGCCAAAATTTATGAACATTTGTTCATCGGGCGGGAGGATGTTGTAACTTGTTAAGTTGCTCATCATACATTTATTGATTTGCATGATTGGAATTTATGTACCGTTTTTTTCCGTGTATAGTGCGCCCCCATGTATAGTACGCACCCCTAACAATGGCATGCTGATGCTGGAAAAAAGCTTGTACCCATGTATAATACGCACCCAATTTTTATGAATTTTTTTAATTTTTTTTTAATTTTTTTTTATTTTTATTTTTTTTTAAGTCCCAAAGATCGTCACACACGCAGGGAGGCAATGGGTCCCATTTTTAAAGTCTTTGGTATGGTCTTAACTAGGCTGGATGTCATTTTTTTTGTTGGCGTTGATTTCTCCGACTGCCCCTAAACGCACCACCGCGCTCCGTGCGCAGGGGAATGAGGCGGCTCTGTATGGGAGATACGTTGAAGAGGAATAAAAACAACCTTGGAAACCAAAACTTGCCCCTCGTCGTGACTCGGAGCCGCAACAAATGTTTCGGATTTGTGTAGGGTACATTGTGACAGACGGCAAACTCGCAGGTGATCGAGCGAGCGTCTGATACAAGAGCATTGCGGTCGTATGGAGCGTGTTTGAAATGAACAGCAGAGACGAAAGGAACAAGGCAAAGTGTTGTGAAATAAAATATTACCTGTAATACGCATTTTGTTATTTGCTGATTGAAACTGCTAATTAAACTGTGAATTGAAACTAATAGGTGGAGAACTGAACTCTCGCTCTTTATATAGCTGACGTGTCTTGCGCAACCGTTCTGCGCATCTGTAATGGCGGCCTCCGTATGACGTCCGGTCCGCGATGGAGATTGAAAAACAAACAATATTTGACAATAACACACCATCGAGGATTGCACCATCGCATCAAACGATGTGTCGTCAATTATGAATTTTACTAAGTGTGTTGGGCAGGATGGCTGAATGCGATGCGCGATTGACAACAAACAAGAAGAAAGGTGAGTTTTATTTCGGGGGAGATTTGTCATGTCTCGTCCCCAGTTTTGCTATGTGTCTAGGTTGCCATAGTTTCTGTTCGTGTCACCCCGCTCTTCCTGTGTCACCTCAATCGATGTAACGTGTTTTGTATTTAAGTCCTGTCTGCCCCTCGCTCACCGTTGGATCATTGCATGTGTTACTGTCATTCTGTTCCTGTCTTTGGTAATGTCACCCTGTCTTTTTGTTCCATGACCCCGCGACCCGACCCCGGATAAGCGGGAGAAGATGGATGGATGAACACTGCAAATATGTTTTTAGAACTTTTTTTTTTGGGCTGGAAAAAATCCGCGA